>NC_058083.1:251796297-252102689 GCF_014858855.1 Bufo gargarizans
AGATCTCACCATTCATTGCTCTAATTGCTCTGCTAAATTATTTAAGGTGAAAACTTTGGGGGCATGTCCTTGCTGAAGGGCATGCTTTTACTGTCACAGCTTCTACAGAAGTATGGCTGGTGGCAGTGAAGGTGGAACTGAGCATGTGCATCCACCTCAGAAAGATGGACAGAGGCATGAGGAAAATAAGAACAGCAGGTGGTGCTATACAGATAATTTTATTGAATAACTCAGTGGCTATACAAAATTTTTAATTACAAGCAATTACAAAAGTATTCAGAGCCAGACGCTAGTTTGAAAACTGTAGAATATTTTTCATGGCACAACCCATTTTTAGAAATGGCTGGCGTAGCTTGGTACCAATATTTTGCACACAGCTTTGATACATTTGTTGCATTTCACACCTCTTTCTCAAGACACTCATAAGAAAATGCTGCCACTTGCTATGTACTCCACTGTTTTAAGTGATTTGTGAACAGATTCTAAAGTATTTTGCTTAGTAAATCTCTCCCATTAACTGTGTCCAACTGAATATGTAGATGTAAAACTCTCCCCATTAACACTGCCCACCTGAATATCCAGTATCTCTAGTAATCTAGCAATAGTAAGTATATCTAGTAATACTAAGTCTAAAGAACCTTTGAAACTGAGACCATCCATACATATTGGTAAAATGCTGTAATTGTTCTACAGTCACCATGTTTGATGCTTCTTGACCAGGGGTTAAGTACAGGAAAACTAATATCTAAAGGTGGCCATACACTTTAGTCTTTTTAAGACCTCTTGGGGGACATACAGTGCTGCAAAAAAAAAAAAATAAGTAAATTAATAAAATACAAAAGTAATATATAAAATAAAAAGTAATAGAAAGCAATAAAAACTAAAAAGTGCAAAATAAAATTGTTCACTGTCCCCCAACGATCTTTTTATGACCTCTTGGGGGACAGATTATGTGGCAAAAATATTTTCAAATACAAAAAAAGGAAAATATGCTAATAAAAAAGTCAGTGTCCCCCGAAGGTCTTTTTGTAGCAGAAATCTATTTAAAAAAAATAAGGTAAAAGAAAAAATAAAATACATTGGAGGAAAAAAAAAAACACCCACACCAACCAAAATCATTACCATTATCACCCTATTCAGGTGAAACTATACATATTATATAATAAAACGATCCAACACAAAACGGGGCTTTTTATAATAATTTGCATATTTAAGAACCAGTGAGTAAGAACCAGTGAGCGCTCTGCAGTAAAGGAAAGCGCTCATTTGTGAATAGGAGGCAGGAAGGAAATGTCGCCACTTAAAGGGGTTTCCCAGTAAAAATTTTTAACAAGTTCCTGTAGCATGGTCCCTGACACAGAAGAGTCATACTGATGCCAACGAGCGCTGATTAACCTTTTTTTTTGCAGCTCCTTGAAATAGAGCAATGTGACAATGCGGCCCCCAGACCCCTGCTTTAGACAAATGTAGACCAAACCCACCAAATTCAGAAGAACTGGCCAATAATATGGGTTTCCCAGACTCTCCCTGGGCAGTTGGAATTCAACAAGCCCTATTCTTTGTTCTCAGTGGAGATAAGCAGCCGCCAGAGGAATCTGGCAGTGATTTATTTCCCTCTCCCTATTGAAAACACATGCATGCTTCCCTAAACCAAGCATACATGTGTATGAATGGGTTTGAAACAAGTGTTTCCAACACCTGTCTAAGGTATGTAGGCACCTTAAGAGGCAACAACTAGTCATAATTCATATCAGAGAATCCTTTATTCCTGGGGGGCGTGGCCAGGCACTGGAGGAAGATGGCCGCATTACTTCAGCGCTCCTGCACCCAGCACCGATTTAAGCCACCAGCCCAACGCTTACACCCTTGATTAGGGTACACAGACGCAGCACTTTAGCCCTTTGCCTACCTGCATCCCGCTGAGATTGGGAAAACTCGCAGGACGCTGCACAAGCTGGACTCTGACCTGAGACAGTGCTCCTCACTCTGCTCCTCATTGGAGGCTGCACTTCCGGTGAGTGCAACCTCTAATGTGTTTATACACGGGGTCACACCAACTTCCTCCCTGTCATCAGTCGGTACTGACCTCACAACTCATGAACTGGAGCAGGAGGCGCGCCATGATACTGGGCCCGGCGCATGACTATCATCTATGACTGACCTCCACAGCTCGGGACAGGGCATGGGACACTCGGAGCCCTCAGGGCTCCATCAGCTCAGAGGACACTTCCTCCCCAGACGAAGGGGCAACTGGCGATATAGTAGATGCCTTAACAGCACTACCTGCCTCCCACTCTCCAGTGTCTGAACAAGCACTCAATCGTATGCTACAAGGTTTGAAATCCTCCCACCATGAGGACATTACAGCCTGGGCCTTGAAAAGTCAAATCTACCTGAGAAGAGTCCTGGTTATACATAATCTCCTGCTCTCCTCGTCCATCTGCTGATGATTGGCAGTTCTCTCCTAGAGAGAAAGGGAGAAAACTAGGTAGAAGCCTGTCAGCCATCAGCAGGTGGCAGGAGAACAGGACTTCATGAATAACCAGGACTCTTCTCAGGTGTCCGGGACTCTTCTCCAGGCCCAGTCTGCAATGATTGGGATGTTGGTTCTCTGCAACCACTTACTTGTAACTTATAAATTACAGACCTCTGAAATCAACTCACCTGTCTCTACTTTATGCTTCCGTATGGGCAGCATAATGTTGATAACAGGTTCCCTTTAATGAAATCCATCTTTCATCTAGACTGGCAGGAAACTGAGATACAATATCACCTCACTAAGACCCGATCAATGCTATATTCCGCCAATTACAAATCACTCCTGAAAACAATTGAACAAGACTTATACACCTTTGCAAAACATAACATTTTCCTGGGTGGGAAGAATAGCTACCTTCCAAATGTTTACCTTGCCTAAAGTGCTGTACATTTTCCGTACGGTTCCCTTGCCCCTACCCACCAGATTTTTTTCAGAAAGCTAGACAGCTTATCAAAATTTATTTGGGGGAACAAGAAACCTAAAATCTCACACACCCTGATGACCCGGAAGGGAGGGCTGGGACTACCGTGCCTCCGCCATTACTATATAGCTACCAACCTCTCTATTTTGAGGGCAAGAACTACAGATAAACATTGGGATCCCATAGAACAAAGCGTAACTCCAGCCCAAGATCTTAGAGCCTTACTGATTACCTCTGCATTGGATTCATGCATGAACCCTGGTAGGTCAGACATAGTACAGCACTCCATAAACCTATGGTGTAAATTCCACTCTTCCTTGGAAATATTAATGGTAGACACGGTCCAGCAATTGTACTCTCAAGGGACACTGCAGTCCTTTATGGATTTGCACAAGACTTATGGAATTCCACACAGGGACTTTTACAGATATTTGCGGATGAGACCTCTGCTCACATGTTTAAAGGGATTCTGTCACCTCTCATAACACAAATTCAGATTTTAAACCAGTCATGCTCCACAGATTACCTTGAATCGGCTTTGCTGTTCTATACTGTAATCCGTCCCAGTAGTTTTGCTGAAAAACAGACTTTTATAATTATGCTAATTAATCCTGAAGGTGCCCAGAGGGGCGTTATGTTCCACTTTGTGTGCCCAGTAACGCCCCCCTGCAGTGCCCAAAACGCCTTCCTCCTGAATCCCTAACCGCCCACAGCGTCTCATCCCTCTCCTCCCCCTCCCTGACGGCCGAGCGAAGTCTCGCGCAGACGCAGTACCCACTGAGGGCTGCGCCAGTGCGATTTGCTGGAGACTGAGGGAAGAGCGAGCATCGGACGTCACTGGACTCGGCGCATGCCCATGACGAGGATGAAGCTCCTGCACTCAAGTCTCCAGCAAATCGCACTGGCACAGCCCTCAGTGGGTACTGCGTCTGCGCGAGACTTAGTTTGGGCGTCAGGGAGGGGTAGGAGAGGGATAAGACGCTGGGGGCAGTTAGGGATTCAGGAGGGAGGGCTTTTGGGCACCTGGCCAGGGGGGCGTTACTAGGCACACAAAGTGGAACATAACGCCCCTCTGGGCACATTCAGGATTAATTAGCATAATTATAAAAGTCGTTTTTTCAGCAAAACTACTGGACGATTAACAGTATGAACAGCAAAGCCGATTCAAGGTAATCTGTGGAGCATGACCGTTTAAAATCTGAATTTGTGTTATGAGAGGTGACAGAATCCCTTTAAATAAAACTCTTCCCTCTTTCAATACAGATATCATAGCTCTTTTTAAAATCACCTCTACTAGGGAATAAAGCCACTCTCTTTTCCTCCAGAACATGTAGGTGTACAACCCACTATGAGGCAGCTATGAAAACTCTTTTGCGCTGGTACTATACGCCCAATAGGCTACACACTATCTTTCCAAACTCCTCACCTTATTGCTGGAGACTCTGTGGTCAGAGAGGAACGCTATACCACACCCTTTGGTGATGCCCCGTCCTCCTTCCCTAATGGAACGCTGTATTCTCTTTACTATGTGAAGTATTGCGTTACAGAGTGGACCCTTCTCCGGGGTTGGCTTTGCTTTTTTTGGGATATAGACTCTTTTCCTGTATCAGCCCAAACTATAGTGGGTCATGTTTTAGTGATTAAGAAATTGGTGGTGCGGCGGCACTGGAAAGAGCCTAAACCCCTGAACTTAAAGGAGGTGGTGGCGACACTTAATAACACATACACTTATCAAAAACTACTCTCCTACAGTGTATATTATAACACCAAGGTGGATAAAATATGGCAACTGTGGACAACACACCCTTCATGTAAGCACTGAAATACTCAACTGCATAGGCTTCAGGACGGCGCACTGATCATTTAGTTGATATTGTGGTTTATTGTGTTCACATTTTGAAACTGCAGTTGTTTGTCTGTACAAACTGCCTGACTGGCTATTTCATTTTGAATACATCTATGCAATGTACATTAATTGTAAAAAAATCCCATAAAAATTATTGAAACAGAATCCTTTATTCCCAAGATATGGGAATAAGCTACATCATTTGCTTTGTTGGAAAGATTCCTCAGGTTACTTAATGCAGTGCTTTTGTAGGTCTCCTCAAATAACACCGTTGCTATAGTTTCCTGTGTATACGTGACAGGTATCAGCAGTGTAATTACATACAGTACATACACTGTGCGTGATTCAGACCCACAAAAGATCATGCAAGAAATATAATTATCACAATTAAAATAGAGTACAGAGTCAAGGACTTACAGCGACCCTATGGTCCAGTGACAAAAATCTGATGTCTGATGACGAACAGGGTATAATCTTACAAAGTGCCCTCCTTTTGTGACACTCTGCCATGGATCCGGTGGTTTAGGGTCCCCTCTGTGTTGTCACAAATTGTCTGTCAGCTTCATAGTCTATCTATCAGTAGTCTGAGACACTGCTCCTGGATGAATGAGCTCTGGCGGCCTTAGTACTGTGTTGCTCCTTTGTGTTCCCAAACACCATCCAATCATCAGTTCCAGGGCCGCTGTAGGGGGACACGAAAGATGGACAATGTGCTGAGACACTCATTTATCCAGTAGCAAATGCAAGATTCTTTCAAACTGCCAACAGGTAGTCTAAGAAGCTAGAAGACATTTTTTGACAACACAGAGGGGGCCCTAAGATGGTGAACCCAAAGCAGAGTTGCAAAAAAGGAGGACACCAAATAATTTTATATAATTCTCCATCACATATCAAATTTTGTTTCTGGACCAGAAGGTCACTTTCAGTGAGAGCTTGTGATATGGAAAGCATTGTATCCTGGTCACATGGTTTGAGAAAGCCACCAAATGCATGTGTACAATATCATACCCATATCCTCTGAGCAATGTACAGTACAAGTTGCTATTAACAACTTAGCCACCGCCAATACACCTCCTTACGTTGGTCACTAAAGCGGCCTGAGACTAGGCTGTCACCTTTTTATGGCAGCTTAGTCTAAGCGGATCTCAACATTGCACAGATGACAACTGGGCTCCTGCTCTAACAGCCCATATCAGCAAAAGCACCAATCCAGGCCGGTTAGAGTTTGTGGTTAATAGCAGCCGCTGCATCTAAGTGGTTTAGTGGGAAGAGGCTCACCCTCTCAGGCATCGGCACTCCATGAATGAGATTGCAGGGTGCTAGTGTCTTAGTATGGCAGCCGGGGACCTAATAAAGGCCCCAAGCCTGCCCTCAGTGTATGCCTATCAGGCTGCATATCTGATAGTGCCTGTCAGTAGTACAGTGTACTGTACAAGCGATACGATCAGAAGATTACCTGTGAAAGTCCCCTTGTGGGACTAATAAATCGTAAAATAAAAGTGAAGTAACGTTTTAGTAAGTTAAGTTAAATAACATATTTTTCCACAAAAAAAATGTTTTCAATGAAAAAAAGTAGCAAAAAAAAATATCCTCCACATGTTTGATATCATAGCATCCGTAACAGCCGGCACTATAGAATTATTATGTAATGGTGAACAGTACACTGTAAAAAAAAGAAAAATAATAAACTGCCACGATTACTATTTTTTGCATATTCGCTTCCAACAAAATGGAATAAAAAGTTATCAAAAAGTGTTATGATACTGATGAAAAGGTAAAAAAAAATACTATGGGGGTCATTTATTAAGACCGGCCTTTTAGACACCTGTCTTAGGAACCCCTATATCTGGTGGTGGATCTGCCGAAGTTATGAAAAGGCGTCGGCCTCTACATTACTTCAGCCCATCCAGCGCCAGTCTAAATGTAACACAGCTTTCTAACTGGCTTACGTTTAAAGCCTTTTCTACACCTAAAACAGGCGTAGAAAATGATGAATGAGACAGGCCTGCCTGCATGGCCCTGCTCACTTTTTTAGGCCTGGTGTGAGTGGGGAAAGGCTGCAGATTGCAGAGCAAATAACCTTTGCGCCGCAATCCGAGCCAGAAATACGCCTAAGGCTACTTTCACACTTGCGTTCAGAGTGGATCCGTCTGAGATGGATCCGCTCATATAATGCAGACGGTGGATCCGTTCAGAACGAATCCGTCTGCATTATAGTGTAAAAAAAATTTGAAGTGTAAAGTAGCCTCAGACGGATCCGTCCAGACTTTACATTGAAGTCAATGGGGGACGGATCCGTTTGAAAAATTGAGCCATAGTGGTCATCTTCAAACGGATCCGTCCCCAATTGACTTACATTGTAAGTCTGGATGGATCCGGTTTGCCTCCGCACGGCCAGGCGGACACCCGAAACCGCTGCAAGCAGCGTTCAGGTGTCCGCTTGCTGAGCTGAGAGGAGGCTGAACGCTGCCAGACTGATGCATTCTGAGAGGATTCGCGTCCACTCAGAATGCATTAGGGCTGGACGGATGCATTCGGGGCCGCTTGTGAGCCCCTTCAAACGGAGCTCACAAGCGGACACCCGAACGCTAGTGTGAAAGTAGCCTAATATAGGCACATTTTTGGATAATAAATGACCCCCTATATGTATTTGGTATTTCTGTAATAAAGTTATCATGTTATTTATGCTGCAAAGTAAATGTTTTAAAATTTACAAAGTAAAAACTTAATGCCGGTATAGATTATTTTTCCCTTCCCCCAAGAAAGAGTTAATAAATAAGTTATGTGTATCCCAGAATGGTGCCATTAAAGGGAATCTGTGACCGGTTTTATGATGTCCTAACTAAAGGCAACATAAACAAGTGACAGATCCCCTTAGCAAAATGCTGGGTAACTTTGTTTAATTGACCCAGTCGTTTTGCTAAAATTCTGTGCGAAACAGCTTGAGCGCATGCTGAACGAGTCCCCATATTCGTGAGCTCATGGTGGGTGGGAGAGCCGTGAGCTCATGAATATCAGGGCGCATTGACGTGCGCTGGAGCTGTTAGAACCTAGGAGCCAAAAACTGGTGACAGATTTCCTTTAAAAACGACAATTTGTCTGGTGAAAAGAAATAGCCCTCATACGGCTACGTTAACAACAAAAAATGTGATAGCACTTGGAACGCGACAATAAAAAAATGAAAACAATTGCTTGATTACTGTACTATCTTTTGTTCTTCTAGATTGACCTGGTGCTTAGTGGGAATGATTTACAAGATTTGAGAACCAATACATTAAGCAGCCAGATTGCAGAGATACAAGCCATGTTAGTCAAGGAGGAGCAAATAAACACAGAATTTAGGAGATAAGACACTGCTAGTTGACCACATATCTTCTTTGCAAACCCAGGTAATGAACTGTTAAGATAGAAGTCATTAAATATTTTGTATCAAATCACTGTATTTGGTTAGGCTACTTTCACACCTGCGTTCTGCTGTCCGCTCGTGAGCTCCGTTTGAACGGGCTCACAAGCGGCCCTGAACGCAGCCGCCTGGCCCTAATGCATTCTCATTGGAGGCGGATCCACTGAGAATGCATCCGTCTGCCAGCGCTCAGCCTCCGCTCCGCTCAGTGAGCGGACACCTGAACGTTCGGGTGTCCGCCTGGCCGTGCGGAGGCGAGCGGATCCGTCCAGACTTATAATGGAAGTCAATGGGGACGGATCCGCTTGAAGATGACACCATATGGCTCAATCTTCAAGCGGATCCGTCCCCCATTGACTTTCAATGTAAAGTCTGAACGGATCCGCTCAGGCTACTTTCACACTTGGAAATTTTTCTAAGTTATAATGCAGACGGATCCGTTCTGAACGGATGCAAACGTCTGCATTATAGGAGCGGATCCGTCTGATGAAACATCAGACGGACCCGCTCCGAACGCTAGTGTGAAAGTAGCCTTACTTGTGACATTGCATAGTATTCCAATGCTCGAATGCAGAAGCTGAGCTGGGTTTGGTCAGTAAATGACTGTACTTTTCAGGTGATGAAAGAGAAAATGTTCTCAGCCTGCTCTCACTACGAGCTCCATATCTCCAAACTGTTTAGATTGCACAGAATCTGAAAGTGAGGGTGGGAGTAACCTGACCAGATCCGTATCTCTCTCTGATCATTCATGGTGTGGTTCCATTAGGTCATGAATAGGGATGAGTGAACCTGAACTTTACAGGTTCGGCGTTCGGGGTGTGGAGGAGTCCCATTATGGATTCCATTATATACAGAATGAAATTCTATGACGGAAGGCAAAACGGAAGCCTTTAAGAGGCATTCCGTTTTGCATCCCGTCATAATAGAAGTCTATGGGCAGCATAACGGATCAGTCTGGTTTCCGTTATGCAGTTCCATAACGGGATTCCTCCTCTGCCTGATCGCCGAACTTGTAAAGTTCGCTCATCCCTATTCATGAATATATCGCATATATATAAAAAATGAGTTTCTGTCTGTATGGACGTCTGTCTGCTATTCTTTATGCGTAACCAAACGACTGAACCGATCTTCACCAAATTTGGTACACAGGTACTGTACATCAGGTGTCTGGTAAGGTTTTAGACCGGATCTTAGCTCTCTAGGACTTACCGTTCCTGAGATATTCCCTAAAAATGACCCGCATTAGCCAATATAAGCCTTACTCCAGGTTTCCATAACAACCTATCCATTTTTCTTCACTGCTGTAGGTCAGCTTTAGGCTAGGGCTACAGGACAACAATAAGTCGCACGACATATTGGGCTCAACTACGCTGCTACATGCATCCATCTTGGATGGCTTTTTTTGTAACTGTCGTGTCACAGTCGCAGCATGTCACATGTTGCAGTGCAACACCATAGCCTATCTTTATAAAAGTTGTTGAGACAAAATGTCGCGCGACACATGTCATTGTGTAGCCCTAGCATTGAAGGGGTAGGGCGCTGTGGAGGTCACTGTTAAAGGCGTAGGGCACTGTGGAGGTCACTGTTAAAGGGGCGGGCACTGTGGAGGTCACTGTTAAAGGGTGAGGCACTGTGGAGGTCACTTTTAAATAGGCGGGCACTGTGGAGATCACTGTTAAAGGGGCAGGAACTGTGGAGGTCACTGTTAAAGGGGTGGGCACTGTGGAGGTCACTTTTAAATAGGCGGGCACTGTGGAGGTCACTGTTAAAGGGATGGGCACTGTGGAGGTCACTTTTAAATAGGCGGGCACTGTGGAGATCACTGTTAAAGGGGCAGGAACTGTGGAGGTCACTGTTAAAAAGACGGGCGCTGTGCAGGTCACTGTTAAAGAGGCGGGCACTGTGGATGTTACTGTTAAAGGGGCAAGGCGCTGTGGAGGTTACTGTTAAAGGGGCGGACACTTTGGAGGTCACTGTTAAGGGGGCAGGGGCCATTATTAAAGGGGCAACTGCTGTGGAGGTCACTGTTAAAGCAGCAGGGTACTGTGAGGTCACTGTTAAGGGGCGGGCCCCTGAGGAGGTAACTGTCAAGGGAGTAGGGTGCTGTGAAACTCACTGTTAAGGGGCAGACTGTTGTGAAGGTCAAAATAAAGGTGATGGGATGCTGCGAAGGTCCGATTTTAAAGTAGTGGGGCACTGTGGGGGGGGGGGGGGGGGGTGTTAGGGGTGGGGAACTGTGGAGTTCACTGTTGAAGGGGCCGGGTGCTGTAGAGGTCACTGTTTTGGGGGATAATGTCGATATCTCTTAGGGCCCTTTCACCACTTGCGTTGGCCGGTTCCGGCATAGAGTTCCGTCGTCGGGGCTCTATGCCGGAACAATCCTGATCAGGATTATCCTAATGCATTCTGAATGGAGAGAAATCCGTTCAGGATGCATCAGGATGTCTTCCGTTCCGGAACGGAACGTTTTTTGGCCGGAGAAATACCGCAGCATGCAGTACTTTTTGCTCCGGCCAAAAATCCTGAACACTTGCCGCAAGGCCGGATCCGGAATGAATGCCCATTGAAAGGCATTGATCCGGATCCGGCCTTAATCTAAACCTTGTTTCGGCGCATTGCTGGATACGACTTTTAGCTTTTTCTGAATGGTTACCATGGCTGCCGGGACGCTAAAGTCCTGGCAGCCATGGTAAAGTGTAGCGGGGAGCGGGGGAGCAATATACTTACCGCCCGTGAAGCTCCCGGGGCGCTCCAGAGTGACGTCAGGGCGCCCCAGGCGCATGGATGACGTGATCGCATGTACACGTCATCCATGCGCCTGGGGCGCTCTGACGTCATTCTGGAGCGCCCCGGGAGACGCACGGACTGTAAGTATGCCGCTCCCCCACTCCTACTATGGCAACCAGGACTTTAATAGCGTCCTGGCTGCCATAGTAACACTGAAAGCATTTTGAAGACGGATCCGTCTTCAAATGCTTTCCATACACTTGCGTTTTTCCGGATCCGGCGTGTACCTCCGGCAAGTGGAGGACACGCCGGATCCGGACAACGCAAGTGTGAAAGGGCCCTTAACAGCGCACACATTAAGTGAAATAGATGAAATATGCCTGCACGAAGCTGGGTCCTTTTTGCTAGTCTTTTATATATTTGCTTGATAAATATAATTCAATGTAGAATAAGAGTTAATGTCATATTAACAAATCTGGGACTGATTTAAGTCAACTTTGCCAATAGTCTTGAAGTTTAGAAACTACATCTACTGTGCAGACCTATGTGTCTCATTGGTAGCCGACTACATATGAACCTTCTGTAGCAGGATCCTGCAGGCATATTTCCTTCCATCAAAGGGACTAGGACAAAGTTAAAAGCCAGATTCATTCCAAGTGGACATTACAAACAAGGTGGTGCACATCCACAGGTACAAGACCTATCCGCTTACATTCTGAGTCTGCCTTTGTGCTCTGAAATCATAGCTGAGGTATAAGTGATAAGTCACCAGTATAAGGAAACCGCGCACGATGAGGATTATGTGTGGATTTTCATGCCTGCAAAGTGAATGAGATTTAGCATATCTCATGTACACTTTGCTTTTTTCTTTTGTGCAGAAATTAACCTGCCGTGCAGATTTTAAATCTGCAGCATGTCAATTGTGCAATTCTGCACCTGCTGTATAGTGGTTTTCCCCATAGACTTCAATGGGGTTGTTAACATAAACAGAAAATCCGCAACAAAAAAACGCAATAAAAAACAAACAAAAAACAGCAATAAATAGTGTGGATTTATATGTGTTTTTTGTATGGTTTTATTGCAGATTTTCTGCATGTAAATCTCTACCATGTGCAGCAACCCTTAATGTGTATTGGGGTCTGAAGGGGCTATCACAGCTCCTCCCCCAATCCAAAGCCATATACAACACATCAGGCGTGTAGACTAGCAAAGAAAGCACAGTGATTAAGAACAGATGTCATAATACAGAGATCATAAATACAAAAACATTATAGCAATAAATCAAAATATATTTGCAAACATGCAATAAAGAACTCAGTATACATACATAAGATCTGTCCTGAAGTTTAACCCCTTTGGCACTCGAGTTTCTAGATTCAAAATCCAAAAGGCTTCTCCAACTAGATGTCTTCCTCACCAAACGCCGCCTTGTTGATGCCCTTGCCAATGCCAGTAACTTTTAAAATGCTTAAATATCCTAAGATGTACTACCAAAAATGGTGTAATGCTCCAGAAAAAGAGAGTTCTGTCAGATTCTCAATCTGTTAACAGCCTGACATATGTTCAGACACTTTAGCCTTCAGTTTGCAAGTCATACAGCTCAGAGCTGAAGGTAAAGGCAGAACATTGCAAGTGGTATTAAAATGTACGCACAATTTGATGGGATGACAAACATTATTATGAACAGAAGAAAAATTACAGTACTCCTATTTATTAAGACTTGAACAAATTGGATCTTAATGGGCCACATTTAAAGAACCCCCTTTTTTAAGGCTACTTTTATATCATTTAGTGATCAAGACTCAAAACTATTTGGTTTTAAGTCTTTTTTACAGAAGCTCCTACTTAGATTTGGATGCCACAATATGATTAAAATAACCTGATAAAGAGAGAGTCTACGGTCAACTAGGTATTAGATCTAAGGACAGGAATTGTGGGTTATTAGACGGGAGGGAAATCGCTTTCCCTAGATGTCCCTGACAAGCTAGGCCCTCAGCCCAGGGATATCCCCATATGGTAGAGATACCCTGTCCCCGTGCCTATGACTAAAGTTAACCTAAGAACGCCCTACCTATACAAATGATAACAGGTTGGAAAAATTATAATGAAACGACCCCGACGCGTTTCATCTGCGCCCGGCAGATCATCAGGGGGTGATAGACAACCCTATTTTGTAGGGCAAAAATTAATGCAAACAGTGATATAGAGGATATGAATATCTGATACTTAGCTCCTATTGTTGATCAGTGGGAGTGTAAAGATACTAGGTCCTGCCAGTAGATAGCCTGTAAAAGGATAAACAGGAAAGAGAAAAATCGATACAGATCCTGGCAAGACAACTATAGGTTCTCATCCAGTTTACTCACTGTGCAGGGCAATCCCACTGTCTTATTTCAATAAACTTCATAGGAGAGAGCAGATGTGGCCGGTTTACTTGTTGCCAGTGCTCAGCTTATAAGCACCGGTCTTACTGTTGCTTCCGGACGCTGAGAAGCCAGGCATTTCCGGCTTGTGACACGCATGCAGAGTTGCGATACGTCACTTCCGGTTAATGGCACGCATGGTGAACCGCATGCCACCGGAAGTTATCAGCTTCGGGTTCCGGTCTTTGAACTGCATCTTTACACACATCAATCGATGGGCAAGATACTAATACTTATTCTTTAGGGTCTAAGTCCGTCCTCCCTATATGTGGAGAAACCGGAGACATATCTCAAAAATCGATAAGGGTATCAATGATATGTTAATTATAGACCTCTAATGTATATAAACTGCGGTCCACTGTTATGTATTGTTGTAAACCGGCTATCTTTTTATCATAAGTGGGAGATTCAATGGATGTGGCTCTGTTATACAGCCCCATCTTAATTTTACAGAGGTCCACATATCTCATAGGTGGTCCATAAGTAAAAGTTAGTTAGGATAAGGGTTTAGTGATGGAACTGTCCCTATTTATTATGATACTTCTCGTATCAGCATGGTCCAATACTGGGATATAAGTTGTTTAATAGTACAGAGGAAGGTCAGTTTTGGACAAAAAGTTGCCAGTTAAATAAAACAAGTATATGTTAGTCTTTCGTTCATTCCTCCTGGTGACTGGGACCGGAATCGATAAATCCATTCAGTTTCCTTCTGGAATATCTTCCGGTCCCAGTCGCCCTTCCTGGCAGGCATTGGGATCACCTCGAGGGCCGAAAAACGGATACATTCAAGATCGCCATTATGACAGTGATTCATATGGTTAGCCACAGATGTGTCCTTCTTTTTCACAATGTCATTGACATGTTCGCATATTCTGCGTCTAAGTTCTCTATATGTTTTCCCTATATAATCTTTAGGGCAGGTACATTGACCTATATAGATGACTCCTTTTGTTTTGCAATTGACAAAGTTGCCTATGGTGTACAGGTCTTTCGTCATAGAGCAGGTCACTGTTTTGGTCTGATTGATGTATTTGCAGGCCTTACATGTCCCGCATTTAAATACTCCTTTTGGCTGTCTGTCAAGCCAGGTACCTTCTTTTTTTATTCCTGTATAGTGACTGTGTACGAGTCTATCTCTTAGGCTCCTCCCCTTGCGATATGTGAAAGTCACATATCGCAAGGGGAGGAGCCTAAGAGATAGACTCGTACACAGTCACTATACAGGAATAAAAAAAGAAGGTACCAATAATGTACAATAAAGGTATTGTTTTTATGAGCACGTTATATTCTTCTAGATACGCTTAATACTAAAGACGTGTTGACTATCCAATATATCATACTTATTTTCTTTTTTCTACTTTTATATCAGTGTTGTGCAGTTCGGTTTGCAGATCTGGCACAGGCTCTCAAAACTGCGGCACAATGCTTCAGTTTTGTCCCCATTCATTGTCCATGGGGACAAAACTGAACAAACTGGAAAGGAAAGCATTCCATTCCGATTTGTTGCGTTCCCATGCCAGGGATGCAATCGATGCAAGCTGGATCTGGCACAAAAAAACATGTAAGTCAATGGTGCCAGATCCGTTTTTTCAGACACGAAAAAAAAAGGATATGGCGCCCCATTGACTTACAATGGTTTTAGTGCCTGATCCAGTTTCTTTATTTTCAATATAATACAACTGGATCCGTTCGGAATGGATGCAGCCGGTTATATTATTAGTATGGAAGCGTTTTGCTTTGGTTCTGAGATCCCCTGCTGGATCTCAAAACCGTACAGAAAAAAACGCTGATGTGAAAGTAGCCTAAGCCAGGCATTACCAATTTTCTCATTAGTGTATAAGCTAGGTGATAAAATTCAGCCTATTGATGCAGCTCTTCTGGCTACGCAGTTCAATCCGGATGCTCAGATGGTGGAAAAGATGCCATGCTCCCTTCGGTCTGGTACAGATGGAAGTGAGTTAGACTGCAAATATGACTACACAGAGCCGGTTTGTAGTCTGTCACCATGGAGACACATACAGTGCCTTGACTTTTTTCGTATTTTGGTGCTTCACAATCCTGGAATGAACATGGATTGTTTGAGGATTTGCATCATTTAATTTACGGAACATGCCCACAACTTTGAAGATGTTTTTTTTTTTATTGTGAAGCAAACAACAAATAGAACAAAATAACAGAAAAAGTCAATGTGCATAACTATTCACCCCCCTAAAGTCAATACTTTGTAGAGCCACCTTCTGCAGCAATAACAGCTCCAAGTCGCTTTGGATAAGTCTCTATGAGCTTGCCACATCTTACCACTGGGATTTTTGCCCATTCCTCCTTGCAAAACTGCTTCCAGCTCCTTCAAGTTGGATCGTTTGTGCTTGTGAACAGCAATCTTTAAGTCTGACAACAGATTTTCTATTGGATTGAGATCTGGGCTTTGACTACTAGGCCTTTCCAACACATTTACATGTTTTCCCTTAAACCACTCAAGTGTTGCTTTAGCAGTGTGTTTGGGGTCATTGTCCTGCTGGAAGGTGATCCTCCGTCCTAGCCTCAAATCCCACACAGAGTGGGACTGGTTTTGCTCAAGAATATCCCTGTATTTAGCACCTTCATCTTTCCTTCAACTCTGACCAGTTTCCCAGCCCCGGCTGCTGAAAAACATCCCCACAGCATGATGCTGCCACCACCATGTCTCACTGTGGGGATGATGTTCTTTGGGTGATGTGATGTGTTGGGTTTGCTCCAGACATAGCATTTTCTTTGATGGCCAAAAAGTTAAATTTTAGTCTCATCAGACCAGAGCACCTTCCTTCATACATTTTGGGAGTCTCCCACATGCTTTTTCGCAAACTCACAATGTGCCTTTTTGTTTTTAGCTGAAAGTAATGGCTTTCTTCTGGCCACTCTGCCATAAAACCCAACTCTATGGAGCGTACGGCTTATTGTCATCCTATGTACAGATACTCCAGTCTCTGCTGTGGAACTCTGCAGCTCCTCCAGGGTTACCTTAGGTCTCTGTGCTGCCTCTCTGATTAATGCCCTCCTTGCCCGGTCCGTGAGTTTTGGTGGGCAGCCGTCTCTTGGCAGGTTTGCTGTTGTGCCATGTTCTTTCCATTTGGTTATGATAGATTTGATGGTGCTCCTGGGGATCATCAAAGATTTGGATATTTTTTATAACCTAACCCTGACTTGTACTTCTCAACAACATTGTCCCTTACTTGTTTGGAGAGTTCCTTGGTCTTCATGGCAGTGTTTGGTTAGTGATGCCTCTTGCTTAGGTGTTGCAGCCTCTGGGGCCTTTCAAAAAAGGTGTGTATATGTAATGACAGATCATGTGACACTTAGATTGCACACAGGTGGACATCATTTCACTAATTATGTGACTTCTGAAGGTAATTGGTTGCACCAGAGCTTTTTATGGGCTTCCTAACAAAGGGGGTGAATACATACGCACATGCCAATTTTCTGTTTTCTATTTCTAAACAATAGTTTTATTTATATATTTTTCTCATTTCACTTCACCAACTTAGACTATTGTGTTCTGATCCATCACATAAAATTCAGATTAACAAAACATTGAACTTAAGGCTGTAATGTAAATAAAAATATGAAAAAAGTCAAGAGGGGTGAATACTTTTGCAAGGCACTGTAGGTCGGTATAAGAGCAGCAGAAACAAATTGTAGGAAATCACGACCACTTAAGAGGAATTATGGCAAAAAAGGTTGTGAAAGTATACATAGCCTTTAATTAAAATTTAATATTTTTACAATTTAACACCAGTTTAATTTCTCTGGCAGGTTATGTAAAATGCAAAAATAATATATGATATATTGCAGTTAAATTTCCTTCCACTAGATGGCAAAGGGGCTTAATCTGATATGAGAGAATACACAAAATCCTAATCTTTGTGCTATTTGTTCTACTGCATTAAAATATGAAGCTATTTGCAGGTTGTAACAGTATAATTAAGAAATCTTCATCACTTTGTAATTTTATCTGTGTGTAGCATGTTGTCAGCATTTCAGAAACCTAATTAAAAAAACAGCACTTTTGAATATTTTTCATGAATGAGAAATCTTTTAACTCTGCAGCCAGCATAGTTATGACGTCAATGAGCTGAAGTCTGTGATTTTCAAATTATATAAAGCAGATAGACGCCGCTACATGGCTGATGAGTCATATTGCCTGTTGTTCTGATGAATGTAAAGACATAGACATAGACTGTAGCTAGAATAGAACAAGCTCAACCAGTATAACCCAGAGCTGACAAAAATGCGGTAAAGTGGCGGAATGTCCAAATGAGTAAATCATTTACAAGGTGGGAGGGTATAAGGATATCTTAAAGTTTATAGTGTTTTAGGAGTAGGGTTTTTTGTGAATATTGTATTGTTGGGCTGTTTGCTATGGCAGGGTATCAGCTACCAAGTTCATGTTTAGGCCAGGGAAGGAAGAGTTCATATGATGCCAGAATGGGTGGAGCAGGAGAACCTTTACGTGAATGTAAGTTTCATTTTGAATGTAAATTTCTTTTTTTATTGTATTAGGCTTTTGCATTTGAGAATGAATGCATTTGAGACATTGGTTTTTGATTTTACAAACAGCCATGGTTTGCCTTCTCAACTTAAACTAATGCAAGTGCTGTCACGGAAGGTGTGCAGGAAACCAGAAAACACAAAATGAATATACGACTGACTGGATCCAAAACTAAGGAACAAAAAGGGAGAGCCCTGCATCAGACCTGGCTCTCTCCCTTACTGCTCAGCCTATACGAAAATCCCAATGGTAGATGATCGCATATCCTCGTACCTCAACTGTATAACACCTGAACACCCTATAATAGTGAGGGGACACGACCACCGGCTCCCTACACTAGATACGGAGGGAGTCAGGGTCACCTGGGATCCAGCAAACAGAGAAACACAAATTAAAGAACAAAACTTATCTTGTAGAAGACTCAGAAGTAGAAACAGCATGCACACACTCCAGGAAGGAATATAAACCGCAAAGTGATGCACTGTGGGAAAGGATTTAAAGGGATGCAATCAGTGCAACTACAAGACAACTGAGAGAGGCTAACGAGATGAGAAAATTAAAGCAAAACAAAGGAACCTCAAGGAGGAGGTTCTAGACGTCTGTCAGAGCTTCTCAGATGTCTGGTGGTGATAGTACCCCTCCTTCTACGAGTGAACTCCGGACACTCAGAGCCCACCTTCTCAGGATGGGACCTATGGAAAGCCCTGATGAGACGAGTGGCCTTAATGTCCATCACTGGGACCCACATCCTCTCCTCAGGACCATAACCCTCCCAATGAACGAGGTACTGGAGAGAACCGCGGACAACACGAGAATCCACAATCCTAGAGACCTGAAATTCAAGATTACCATCAACCACAATCGGAGGAGGAGGCAAAGACGAGGGTACAATGGGTTGGACATAAGGTTTTAATAAGGACTTATGAAAAACATTATGGATCTTCCAAGTCTGAGGAAGATCAAGACGGTAGGCAACAGGATTGATGACGGACAAGATTTTGTAAGGCCCAATAAACTTAGGACCCAACTTCCAGGAGGGAACCTTCAATTTGATATTCTTAGTAGACAACCACACCAGATCACCAACATTCAGGTCCGGACCAGGCACACGTCTCTTATCCGCCACACGCTTATATCTCTCACTCATGCTCTTTAGATTATCCTGAATCTTTTGCCAAATAGATGACAAAGACGAGGAGAATCTGTCCTCATCAGGTAAACCAGAAGACCCCTCTCCAGAGAATGTCCCAAACTGCGGATGAAACCCATATGCACCAAAAAATGGTGACTTATCAGAGGACTCCTGACGACGGTTATTTAAAGCAAACTCAGCAAGGGACAAAAAAGAACACCAATCCTCCTGATTCTCCGCCACAAAACAGCGCAGATATGTCTCCAGATTCTGATTGACGCGCTCTGTCTGGCCATTCGACTGCGGGTGGAAAGCAGAAGAGAATGACAACCGAACCCCCAAGCGAGAACAGAAAGCCTTCCAGAATCTGGAAACAAACTGCGTGCCCCTATCAGAGACTATGTCTGAAGGAATACCATGCAATTTGACAATGTGATCAATAAATGCCTGCGCCAGCGTCTTAGCATTGGGCAAGCCAGGAAAAGGGATGAAATGCACCATTTTGCTAAAACGGTCCACCACCACCAGAATCACAGTCTTCCCCGAGGAACGAGGCAGGTCCGTAATGAAGTCCATGGACAGATGTGTCCAAGGACGGGAAGGAATGGGTAAGGGAAGGAGAGGACCTGATGGCCGTGAATGAGGGACTTTGGCACGAGCGCAGGTCTCGCAGGCTGCCACAAAACCCTCAACCGACTTACGAAGCGCCGGCCACCAGAATCTCCGAGCGATGAGATCCACTGTGGCTCTTGCCCCCGGGTGCCCAGCAAGGACAGTATCGTGGTGTTCCTTAAAAATCTTGTGTCTTAAAGCGAGAGGCACAAACAACCTCCCAGGAGGACAAAGATCAGGAGCCTCTGACTGGGCTACCTGAACCTCTGCCTCCAATTCAGGATAAAGAGCAGAGACCACCACACCTTCAGCCAAAATGGGACCCGGGTCTTCAAAATTCCCACCTCCCGGAAAACAACGTGACAGGGCATCCGCCTTCACATTCTTAACCCCAGGGCGGAACGTGACAACAAAATTAAACCTGGAAAAGAACAAAGACCATCGGGCCTGTCTCGGGTTCAGACGCTTGGCTGACTCCAAGTAGGCCAGATTCTTATGGTCAGTAAACACGGTAATAGGGTGTCTGGCTCCCTCTAGCCAATGGCGCCATTCCTCAAAAGCCAACTTGATGGCCAACAACTCCCTATCTCCCACATCGTAATTTCTCTCTGCGGAGGAGAGTTTCTTCGAGAAAAAGGCACACGGTCGCCATTTGGCAGGAGAGGGACCCTGAGACAAGACCGCACCCACACCCACCTCAGAAGCATCAACCTCAACTATGAAGGGTAGAGAAATATCAGGTTGTACCAAGATGGGAGCGGAAGCAAAACTCTCCTTGATATTAGAAAAGGCCTTACGCGCCTCTACCGACCAGGAGGAAAAATCTACCCCCTTTCTAGTCATATCAGTGAGTGGTTTAACAACAGAGGAATAATTCAAAATAAACTTCCTGTAATAATTGGCAAAGCCCAAAAAACGCATCAGCGCCTTCTGATTCTCAGGAAGCTCCCACTCAAGCACAGCGCGGACCTTCTCGGGGTCCATGCGAAAACCAGAAGCGGAGAGAAGAAACCCCAGAAATTGAATTTCTGGAACCGCAAACACACATTTTTCCAGTTTAGCGTACAATTTATTCTCCCGCAGGATGAGCAAGACCTGACGTAAGTGTTCCTTATGAGTTTTGAAATCAGGAGAAAAAATCAAAATGTCATCTAGATACACTAATACAAATTTCCCCATTAAATGATAAAAAATGCTGTTCACAAAATGCTGAAAGACGGCTGGAGCATTCATCAAACCAAAAGGCATAACCAAATTCTCAAAATGGCCCTCAGGGGTATTGAAGGCCGTCTTCCATTCGTCTCCTTCTCTGACCCTGACCAGGTTGTATGCCCCTCTTAGATCCAACTTGGAAAAAACTTTAGCCCCAACAATCTGGTTAAACAGGTCCGGGATCAGAGGAAGCGGATAAGGGTCACGAATTGTGATACTGTTCAGCTCCCTGAAATCCAGACATGGTCTTAAAGAACCATCTTTTTTCTTAACAAAGAAAAAACCAGCGGCAACAGGTGACTTCGAGGGTCGTATGTGTCCCTTTCTCAGACTCTCAGAGATATAAGCACGCATAGCGACCCTTTCAGGTTGGGAGAGATTGTATAAACGAGATTTAGGCAGCTTGGCGCCTGGGGTGAGATTAATAGGGCAATCGTACTCCCTGTGCGGGGGCAAGTCCTGAACACCACTCTCAGAGAAGACATCCGAAAATTCAGAGAGAAAAGATGGTACAGTCTTAGTAGAAACCTCAGAAACAGATGTCGTGAGGCAATTCTCTCTGCAAAAGTCACTCCAACCATTTATTTGCCTCGCTTGCCAATCAATGGTGGGGTTATGTTTAGTGAGCCAGGGTAGCCCCAACACAAGAGGAGTAGGCAACCCGCTAAGGACGAAACATGACACATCCTCAACATGAGCATCACTCACAATCAAACGGATATTGTGAACTATGCCCTTTAACGATTTCTGAGAAAGTGGAGCGGAATCAATAGCAAAAACAGGTATATCCTTTCCCAAAGTGCATACCTGGAAACCATGAGTTATAGCAAATTGATTATCAATAAGATTGACAGCTGCTCCACTATCTACAAAAATCTCACAAAAAATGTTCTTGCTCTCTAGCGCCACCCTGGCAGGTAGGACAAAACGGGAATTACAAGCAAACGGAAAACCTTCAATTTCCGCATCAACCTTGCCAATGGTAACAGATGGAACATTTTTAAAGGATTTTTTTCTTTTAGTTTCTTTATTACTCTCAAAAGACTGTCTGAATCTCCTAGAGGGACAAACATTTGCCAAATGATTTATACCCCCACAACAGAAACAAACCTTCCTATGAGGACTGAATCTTCCACTGTCAGAGGCAATCAAACCGAGCTGCATGGGCTCCTGCTCAGAAGGGATTGAGAGCGACTGAGACCCCTGTGCACTGAATGAGACCGCCGCACTGTCCTGGGACTGAGTATGACAGGAAGGAGTGATCTCTCCTCTCTCTCTAAGACGCCTGTCAATACGAACGGCCCGAGACATGGCAGAGTCCAAGGAGGTAGGTCTCTCATGAAAGGCAAATGCATCTTTCAATCCCTCTGAAAGACCATGGCAAAATTGACTTCGGAGTGCAGCATCATTCCAACCAGTATCAGCTGCCCATCTCCGAAATTCTGAGCAGTATATCTCTGCGGATTGTTTACCCTGACATAAAAGACGTAGTCTAGACTCAGCCAGAGCAATACGATCCGGATCATCATATATCTGACCCAGGGCTAAAAAGAATTCATCCACTGAACGGAGGGGCCGTGCCCCCACCGGCAGCGAAAAGGCCCAGGACTGAGCGTTATCCCTGAGCAGCGAGATGATGATCCCCACCCTCCGTTCCTCATCACCAGAGGAATGGGGAAGTAGGCGAAAATGGAGTTTGCAAGCCTCTCTAAAACGAACAAAATTCTCACTACCCCCGGAGAACGTATCCGGGAGCGAGATCTTAGGCTCAGAACAAACTCCATGAACGCAAGCTGAACCGGTCACCTGAAACTGAGAAAGAGTCTTACGGAGATCTGCTACCTCCAATGAAAGACCCTGCATGCGTTCAGTCAAAAGTGAAACCGGATCCATGCTTGAGACGGTTTTGGCGGTTTATAATGTCACGGAAGGTGTACAGGAAACTAGAAGACACAAAATGAATATCCGACTCACTGGATCCAAAACTAAGGAACAAAAGGGAGAGCCCTGCATCAGACCTGGCTCTCTCCCTGACTGCTCAGCCTATGCGAAAATCCCAATGGTAGATGATCGCATATCCTCGTACCTCGACTGTATAACACCTGAACACCCTATAATAGTGAGGGGACACGGCCACCGGCTCCCTACACTTGATACGGAGGGAGTCAGGGTCACCTGGGATCCAGCAAACAGAAAAACACAAATGAATGAACAAAACTTATCTGTAGAAGACTCAGAAGTAGGATCAGCATGCACACACTCCAGGAAGGAATATAAACCGCAAAGTGAAGCAGTCTGGGAAGGGATTTAAAGGGATGCAATCAGTGCAACTACATGACAGCTGAGAGAGGCTAACGAGATGAGAAAATGAAAGCAAAACAAAAGGAAGCTCAAGGAAGAGGTTCTGAAAGACATCTGTCAGAGCTTCTCAGATGTCTGGTGGTGACAATCACAGCTCAGTGAGCTTGGCCTTTCTGCTGCAGCTCTCTCCCTTTCACAGCTCAGTGGGCATGGTCTTTCTCTTGCAGCTCTCTCCCTTTCACAGCTCAGTGGGCATGTCCTTTCTGCTGCAGCTCTCTCTCAATCACAGCTCAGTGGGTATGGTCTTTCTCTTGCAGCTCTCTCCCTTTCACAGCTCAGTGGGCATGTCCTTTCTGCTGCAGCTCTCTCTCAATCACAGCTCAGTGGGTATGGCCTTTCTCTTGCAGCTCTCTCTATCACAGCTCAGGGGGCATGTCCTTTCTGCTGCAGCTCTCTCTCTATCACAGCTCAGTGGGCATGGCCTTTCTTCTGCAGCTCTCTCCCTATAACAGCTCAGTGGGCCAGTGCTCGTATGGACACCCACATCTTACTAACAGCCCTGTACCTCACATTAATCCAGAGGTACAAATCTAAAAGTGGCCCCATGCTGTTGCCGGGTCCAAATTAATGGAAGGCGGAGGAACACAAGTAGGTGGTGTCAGCAATACCATAGTGCAAAATACTGTCCCATCAGAACCATATACTACAGATCAGCACCAAGTAGTGCCCCAAAAGCTGTTCCTCTGTGGTGGCCATCAATAGATGCCGTGGTTTTTGTCCTCCTTCAATTCTCTCTACTATAAATATGGAGCAGGAGCTTTAATTACCACTGAGGGCTCATTTTGTACCCGGCCAGTAGCAGAGAAGAGGGTTTGGGCCTCCTCCTGGTCATCGGCCCCCGGTAAGGTCTATGTCCGAACCGCCCCTGCATACACGGAAGGGGAAAATGTACCTGATGTGGCGCAAGGACCTCTTGCCGTATGTCCTGTACATTGCCGTGTGTTGGTGAAAGTTCTAAGGGTTTTCCAGGTTTCCACGTTTGCCGTTGGCTCCAAGCAGGGGTGCTCCTAGCCTTTCTGCTGCCTGAGGTGATAAAGCTGAAACGGCGCCCCTCCCCATGACAGTTTCTTAAACCTAACCCCTTTGCCACAATGAAAGTGCTCATTGCCCATGACCCTTCGGTCATTGCCCACCTCTTGCCCCTTCCTGTTGCTGCCTGAGGCGGTCGCCTCACCTGGCCTCATTGATGGTGCGCCCCTGGCTCCAAGTCTAACCTGAATAGGACATGAGTCTTCCTAAATGTTCTTATCCTTTTTTCTTTTTCCATGCCATGGACGGCAGGCGTATCTCCTGTAAATGAGTTATGTCTTCATCATGGGAAGAGCTCTCCGCATCTCATCATTTTATCACATGGAATATCATTACAGGAACGGATTAGTCTTGGGTTTCGCTTCACCTTCTGCCGCTCTCACGTATCATATCTTCATATTCATATCAACGTAACATTTCTGGCCATGGGGGATGGAAAATTTTCGATGAATTCAAGAATCCCGAGTGAAGGATTTGATAAGGGTCCCTTTTAATTATTCTTGTCATTATAATAATGGTCTTCTCATCACGCGGCGCCGCTCCACACACAAGTCCAGTAGATCCTTTAAGCTCCATGTAATGCCGCTGATCATGTCACCAGGAGGCGGCAAATCCGGGGTGACTGCTTGTGTTGGTGGAAGAGAATGTCCAGTCAAGGTCCGTTCAAAGACAAACAGATGACAAGGATATTTTATTGTTAGATTTTTATTTATTTTTTGTTATATTTGAAATGTTATATTCAATAAATTCAAGAATAAGCAGCAGAGGCTTTAGGGGCGCCATGGTGAATGGGCGCACCCTGCTGGTCACTTTAAAGGGGTTCTCCAAGTTATTTGTTTCTGTTTGGTTTCTGTCGGCTTAATGGGTTCAAACAATAAACTTTTTTGTTTAAGATCTTAAATTCCCCAAATTATTCTGACCGGCCATAAGTCTGGTTTGTCATATAGTGTTTGTAATGTTAATGCTATGCACTGAACACTCAGTTGTTCCGGCATGAGCCAGAGATAACAATCCTGGCCCAAGCCTCTCTGGAGCTCAGGATGTCCCCTGGTTCCAGAAGATTCCAGTCAATGAGTAGAAGTAGCTGTAGAGAGGGAGGAAGATTGAGCAGTCTTCATGTGCTCCTCTCCCATAGCCCTGGAGCCTTGGTCAGCAACATGAGCTCCAGGAGATGCAAGCAAGCAAGAATTAATGAAGGCTACAATGAGAGAGAGACAGCAAGCTAACCCCGCTTAAGGCAATCCAGACCCTGCCGCTACAGAGGGATAACAAGTTAAGACACCCTATGCACCCCAAAATAATGGATACTACAGCTACAGTTGCCAAAGCACAGATTTTAGCAAACTACTGCCGGATGTACTACAACTTAAATCCTCCATACAGTAAAGAGAGACTCCTCTGGTCTGGTCTCTGGCTCTCTTAACACCACATGCAGGCCACTGCATCTCCAGCACGTGCACTGCCTAGCACCCACATGGACATTAACACCATCAGCTCCCCCTAGTGGTGACTGCAGGCTTCAGAGTTTTATCATTTAGTACTATGTAAGGGATTTGGAGCTATGTGTTACCTACCTCCTCTGTGCCCTGTGTGTCTTCAGTCTCTGTCTCTTGCTCGATCACCTAATAATGCCATAGCAGAAGCAGTGTTACTCTGTATGCAGTATGATGCTTTTCCTTGGGTGGGTTCCATGATATTCTATGATGTCATCAGAGTTCTATAATGTTCTGTGATGTCATCAGGGTTTGCTATTTAGGCCTCTCAAATCATTGCCCAGAGATCTACGTAAGTACAACTTTTCCTGGCTCCTGTCCATTTACCTAATCTTTTCTCCTGACCTCGGCCATGTTCCTGGCCTCATCTTTGCCTTGTCCTCCTGTTTAGTCTGCCTCAGAACTTGAGCTGCTTCCTGGATTCTGACCTTGACTTTGTCCCTGACTTTTCTCCTGTACCTCTCCTGGCCCAGTCATGACCTCTGAATAACATGGAACTGTGCTTCTGAATTATTCCTGGGCCTGATGCCTTCTGCCCGGCTTCCTGTTTATGATCTATGGGCAGTTCATGACTCAATCCTGTCCCGGCACCGCAGTCGTTCATCCAAAACTACTCCGGGGATTGTACAGATTCTAGTACAGGGTTAAAGGATGAAAACTAGGACAACCCTTGGACTAGGTTTAGCCAGAATCAATCGGATTGTGCCTACAAGTGTCCACTGACATTGCTTTCTGGCCCCTTAGGACAGTTATTGACCTTGGTGTCTTAAACATTGATAGTCAATATCAATGACGCTAGTCCTGACCCCATACTGATGTCCAATAATGCTTGAAAAATTATTGGCCTTGGAGTCTGAATTGGTAAATGATTATGATTACTGGTGGCTCCAGTCCTGACCACATTTAAGTCTTTGGACAGTGGGGTAATGACCATAACCTTAGTGTCTTCTTTTTTAAATAATGGCCAAGCTGGACGTTGTCCCCATTCACTCTTCAGACATTTTTTGACTTGGGTGTCTTAAACAGTGATGAGCGGCAATATTCGAATTTGCGATATTTCGCAAATATTTGGGCGAATATTCGTCATAAATTTAGCAAATTCAAGAATTTGTGATCTCCAGTCATAATTTTCATGATTGTGAATATCGTTAATCGTAAAATTTGCGATAGAAATTTGTGATCAACACTACTCCTAAAGTCAAAAATATTGCAGCCTTCTTATTGGCCCACAAGCAAGAAGCAGCGAGGGATCATGGGTACTGATGAAAAAAAAAACTCTAGAATATTCGCAATTACGAAGATATAGCACTATATTCCAGATATTCGCGAATTCTCGAAGTGCCCAAAAAATCGAGATTAGAATATTCGCGATCAACAGTAAAAAGTTGGGATCAATGGTTACCCCAATCCTGGCCCCACTGTAAAGGGCATTTAAACCTTTCACTGCTTATCTACCTTGCTGTCTACAAGGTAAAATGGGCAGGGTCACTGGCTATCCCAGTTTTGGCCATTGCCTTGTGTTGCTGTCAACTACGTGAGTGTATGGTACAATCAGTTTCGAGAACACCTAATATAATTTAACAAACACAGAAAGAAAAAAAAAATATGTCACAAACGCTGTAGACCCTACGAGTTAGAATTATGAATTTAATTAAAAATTTGAAAAAGCATAAAAGCCGCAAATATTATTCCAAGTCCATAGAAGCCAAAAATAAAAACTGAATCTGGCTTAAACGAACACATCAGTTTCTGCTCCAGGTTTTCCAGTAATTAAAGCTTTTTCTGTACGTTGTCCCTTTAAGCAATGTTCCAATTATTATGCATTTATCTATTTAGCCCTGGTGGATCGGATGAAACGTTAAAGTGCAGTTAATGCTTCCTCTAAACATGCTTTTTATGACAAGATAAAAATTGTAAACTTTTTACTGTGCCAAAAATATGATCTCCCTTTGATGAGACTGAGCGCCAGCTGTTGCAAGGGCTGAAACCAGCAAATTTGCAATCACGATGTAATCCTAGCCTAAGCTCTGGCGTATCGAAACTTTTTGTGGACATTTTATCTGGTTACTAACTAATCTGGAGAGAATTTTGCTTATCAAAAAATACAAATGTTGCAATGACGGTACAATTTGCGAGATGTGCAAATGCTGGAGAACCACTGGACTTTCTATCAGGGTTTTTACGGCTTCTTCATGGTGCAGCCTTGGAGGGAGATGGCCAGGCCGAATGGAAACAGCCAGCCATATCGTATGCCTTCCGCTCTGAGCGCATCTGTAACAGGTTTCATCTGTCGGCGCTTGTTAAGGGTGACTTGGGAGAGATTTTGAAAAAAAGAGACACGAGAACCTTCGTAGGTGACTTCATTTGAATCTCTGGCTGCTTTCGGTATCTCATATCTGTGATGGGAGTTGAGTATTTTTCATATTATGTTCCTTGGTGACTGTTAGTCTTTAGGTTTGGGCTTCACCAAGACTAGATCATCCGCATGTTCCAGGCCCAGTAGTGGTCTCAAAATGGAAGAGGTCGTCTCCATCACAGCAGAAACTAAGAAGGTTTCTGGAACTCCTTTAATCCTTAAATTATTTATCTGTCTCCTTTTGTCCTAATCTTCAATATCGGCCAGTAGACTGTTGAGGTGGGACTGGCAGGTTTGAAGGACTACTGTTGAGGATTCCCCAAAGGTGATTAAAGAGGCCTGATTTTCCGCCAAGTTCTCTACTCTCTCTTCAGTCTTACGAATATCCTGCTTGATATCAGAAAGTTCTTTCATCACAGGTTGTAAAGCCGACTCTATTATCTTTTGCAAGGTCTTATGAGTTGTTAAGCATCAAGAGTCCAGATTATGGGGTCCTCTCTGCAAAAGCTGAGGTTTCTAAGGAGTCAGTGGGTGCAGACGCAGCTTCTGAGAGGAGGCGAGCTTTTGCGCAAAAATTTGTCCAAGTTTCAGTGTACAAGCCACCTCTGGTTTTCCCAGCTTGACCAGCAGAGGTGAATAAAGGAGTAAGGTAAAAATATTGCAGTGTATTATCGTAATATAATCAGTGAGGGTTAGCACACCGCTAACCGAGTTTCATGCAGGACCCGTGCATCTGCATGCAATAAAAAAATTCGCCAAAGACCCTATAAAAATGGATGCCATAAAGTGGCAGTAGACTTCAGATTGGTACGATCCCCAAAAAATTTGACTTATGCTCCTATCTAGGTGATATGGCAGTATTGCCAAGGACTTAGTAATGCTTTCCTGCTAGACAGTGACGGGGTAATGTGGCACTAGGTTGGTGTAAAGTGCTTGAGGTGTCTAAAATGCCGTCCACCACACAGTCAGGGCCCGTTCCTCCAGATTGCATGAGGCTGAACCGCTCTAAAGATGGTAGTGGAGGGAGAGTATATCAAGGGTCCGCTCACCGCCATGCCAATAGAGTCGTGCAGTCTTTCGTTATCCCTCACGTCTACGAGTCTTGGTCCGGGGGCTTGATGTGCTCCTTCAACCTGATAGGCCGCTGGTGCCAATTAGATAGAAGGTTCAGTGTGAAGGAGCCAAAGTGAACCTCCAAGGTCCCAAAGATCCTCTTGGTTGCTGTCAGCTAAAAGTTGATGGATCGGGTAGAAAGAAGCGGTGATCTGCAGAGTGTGCTGAACCACCTAGCTGTTTTGTTCTGGAGCTGAGCTCGGGCAGAAAGTCGAGGGGGGGGGGGGGGCTGCTTTAGATGCTGCTATCTCGTGAATGGTAGAATCTAGAAACATTCTACTGGTCTTTTTTGAAAGCTGACATTCCAGGCTTTCATACAAGACCAAATGACAGCTAAAGTCCAAGCAACAGAGGAGAAATCACTGTTAGAAATCGAGTCGGGAATAATCACAGGTAAAACCTGCTTTTACTTTCCCTTTCACTTGTATTCACAGCATCTCGATTTCTATCAGTGAATCTCTAACTAAATGCCCCATGTGAGACGGTAACCATTAAGTCTGATGCCTCTGGTGAGAATTCTGAAACTGTCAAGCGTGTTGCCTCAAGTGAGATCATTAAAATCCTTGGTATTTATTTATTTTTCTTACATCTGGTCCATAGAAATCCTTAGATACAGTATCTAGTGTAAGTGTTGGGACATCTCCTTGGCATCTATACGGGATGTACACTCACAACGAGGTGCCTTAAGGATCTGTGCGCGGTCTATAAGGGTTATCATAATAACATGTGACCAACTTTTCTTGCATTGTCTACTGCTGTACAGCGGAGGAAAATATATTCAGTACTTGGAAGGTAAATGCCTCCTGCTGTTGATAAAAGCCGTATAATTTCCTGCAGATAATACGGTATAAATCAATTTATATTTATGTCTAATGCCTACGTTGGACAGATGTGACGTCAGCAGGAGATGTTCCGTATTGATCGCTGGAGAAGACTGGAAGTTGCAGTGGATAAAAGTAGTTATTCTTCTGATAAATTATAGAGCTCGATGTGAAGCAATCAATGTAATCAACAGAGAGCGGTTTTCATGTATACTTATGAGAGAGGACGGATTCTAGGTGGTTTGTGAAATAATGGAACCTACAACATTTCTTTGGCCAGTCACTCATGTGCTTCAAACTTTCTGAGACTAACTAAAAAAAGTTCTTCCTTCTCCAGCGCTCCCACCTCCTGCGTGTCATCTTGACCTGGTATAGCTGAACTGAGCGCGCCATTTGTCACCAGAGTGGGCTCAGCATGCATGAGGAACCTACATCCCCTGATTTTAATAGAGGACAGCTGGCACCAAAATAGGTAGCATTTAGTGTAGGTTCCTGTCCAAAAGAGATCACCTTACCGGGGTAGACAGGCACAAATGATTTTGTTCAAAAATTAATTTGCCAAGAATCTCCCATTTATATAATGAGCACAGCATTAGCCAATTTTCTATAGTGTTGGTGTGTGTGTTTGCAGAGTGCTGCTGCATTGTGCTTGTTTTTTGTAGTCTGTGAGGTCTACTCCCAAAAGCCAACCACTGTTCTCCTTCCTTGTCCACCTCAAAGCTTATCGAAGGTTGTTCTCAGAGCCAGTGGTTGAGCCACCAGTTGGAGAGAAGATATGGTTTATTATTCACATTACCTTTCCCGGCTCCTGAACATGATTGAGGAGCAACCAATATATAATATGTTAGATACAGCCTTCGAATATCTTCTGGTATCATGGCATACCATGAACAGTGGTTGGCTTGTGTTCAGACTTGGATTATAATCTATCAGGAGGTACTGGGTGCCTTGGATTGGGACTCTTGGATCTGGACCGACTCTTGAATCTGGGTCACTCGTCTCTAGATATCATCATTTTATCATCTCACCAAGCAAAAGACAATCTCAGCTCTGCTACAACGGTCATGGAGTCATTCTTACTGATTGTCCTAAGGACTCCTATTGTCTACATGTTCTGCTTTATATAACTTCATTCCATTTTCTCTGAGATATCAGCCTCAATAAATTGGAGTTGGGGGCCCTGTTACATACTTCGGAGGAATATTTGGCATATTTTGCTTTCAGCGGAATAGGGCTTTGCAATATGCAAAATAATTGTTCTTTACAATAATATTTGAAGTAAAGCTCCCCCTCCCCCCAAGAAGTAGCATCTGATCAGAAAGTAAAGTTCTACTATGCTATACATACCAGATAAGAAATGAAACAGATAAGCAGAGATTGTACAGATAGTACCGTAAATGTATGAAATGTAATATTGAATGTTGGATTATCAGATTCTGGCATTTTCTTCCATTAATAAACCTTAGAATTATAAAATAAGTCAGGTCTTCTTGGATGAGGACCGTGATTAACTCCATGAATGCTGGAACACTGGGATTGTGCTACTGGCCCTTCTAAAGAGGTGGAAGCCCCCAGGAATACCATTAGACGAAGACTGGGTCTGCTCTATACATTCATTGTACATTTGTACTTGTCCAGTTACTAAATTGAGTAAATTCAAAAAAATTAAGTAGAAGAACCCAAAGAACCCCAAGGTCTTAAAAAGCTTGATGCCACCAAAACAGAAAAAAAAAAAAAAGATAATGGATCCAACGTGACTGTGCCTTTTTCCAAAGGATGGTGTGAATACAGGACAGTAGACCCTTGGTGGGGATGGAACTGAGGCCATCATATATTGCTATGATCCCATGAGTTCAGGTCAACCAAGCTGGGGTCAGTCAAGGAGATGCAGCCATTGAATGGATTGTGTTTAGCGCTCTGCTTCCTTTCAGGTAATTCACAGGTTTCTAGTCCAAATCGAGCGGAGAAATCTCAGTAGGACCAGTATTATGCGCGGAGTGCCAGCAGAGGGCAGATAGAACAGGAAGTCTGTGAAGGGAAGCTTCAGCCAATAGTGGCAGAGCAGGAAGTGATGTCAGTAGTGGGGTGGGATTTGGCAACTTCTCCTCTACAAACCAGTAGCACGCAGCGACTCATTTGCTGTGGCATTAAGGACCTGTATATCTACAGAGCAGATTGGAAATTTGCATTTGAGAAGTGGAATAGAAACAATGAACAGCCCTGGTGGTCTTGAGAATTAAAGGGAGTCTGTCACCTATGTACGCCATGTACGGTAGGTGCCTCGAAACATAACCATACCTTTCTGGTGAAAATCCAATCTTCTAATCTTGAGAAATGGTTCTTTTTGTACCTGGCCTCCCCGTGTCATCTCTACCAAATCCCAGGGACTGTGCCCCACCTACAATGCACCGAAAACCTCATTTGTATATCAATAAAAAGAATAGCGGCCCGGATTTTCACAAGAAAGGTATGGTTATGTTTCAGGGCACCTACCCTACATGGTACTTACCTCGAAGCAGATTTTGGAGGTGAAGGACTCCCTCTAACTCTAAAGCCCATAATATATTTGTGCATGAAAGTGTAACTCTCACCCACTGGATGCGTTGAGCTATGATTTTTGGACTTGGTGCCCATTGACTTAGACCCTTGATGAACCTTCGAGGTGTATCGGCACATATTCATTGGTGGCACAAAGTCCACAGGTAATTTAACAGCAGGAACGGCCACTCTACAAAAATAGGCATTTTGTGTTTCGTTTCAGGCAAAGTGAGCATCTAACAAGCAGCAGATGGCGGATCTTTGTGAGACGGCGTTACAGTATAATTGTCCACGGTCTCAGCAGGCCGAGAATTAGTACCACATGATATTATAAAAAAGAAACAATTTCCGCCTGCGCCGCTGTCCGTCCCTGGACAGGTTGTACGCGCCCCTCGGTGGCTTTTTGTTTTGTGATCTCGCCTTCCAGTTCTCACGCTTACCCATATTGTGAATACTATCCAGATTACTTGAGAAAGCAAAAGGGGGGGGGGGGGACAAGGAAGGAAAATGATTGTGGAGACCGAGCTGAATGGAATTATCCTCTCCCGGTGGAGCAATCAATCTTCAGATTTATACCGCGGGATGAGACCAGATACAATGGCGTTACGATGTAATATCAAGGCGGGAGGCTTCATTCATCTGACGTTATTACAGATTGATCCCTGCTGCACGCATCCGAGGAGTGAAGTGGAGGAGTGAGAGAAGCGGGGGATGGAACCCCCCCCCCCCCCCCCGTATGTTTTCATTGTAAATAAAAAAGAATAATTTAAATAAATACGGTAATATTCCAAAGGGAGAATCTGTTGGTGTTCAGTTAACCCCTTCCTGCACCTGGATGGGGAGATATAGAGATAGATTCAGTCCATCGTACAACGTAAAATCTAAAGCCCCTTCGTGGGACAATAAAAAATATATATTTTTTTTATTTTATCAATTTAAAAAACAAAAAATTACGGGGAGGCCAAAACTTATTTAGGTCCCTAAAAGGCCAAGGACAGTGGAAGGGCCATGGGCAATGAGCACTTTCATTGTGGCAAAGGGGTTAGGTTAAGAAATTGGCATTGGGGGGGGGGGGCGCTGTTTCAGTTGGCAGCAGAGAGGCTAGGTGCACCCCTGACAGCAGCTATAGGGTTAAACTGCCCTGCCAGGTTCGGAGTTGAGCAGAGCTATGTAGTGCACCCACAAGATCACTCAAAAAGCCACCCGTAGTGTGCATTTTTGTCATTGGTCATTAAGGGGTTAAACGAGATGCTTGGTTTAGAAAACATACAGTATTTTCAAAAATGGGAGGGTGCACCGAGTGGAGAATTCCTGCAAAATACGCTCCTCAGTCTGGAGGGTCCAGCACCTATAATATAATGAGCGATACCTGCGATCACCACTAGAGGGGGCCTAAGAACGTACTTCATAATGTGATATTCATGAGTATGTATTCAGTGAGCTCCCCCTAGTGGTGGCTTAAGGCTGCCAGAATTTTATTGCGTCACTCTATGACAATGCAGAGGATTTGGAGCTCTGTATCAGGAAAACGCCACTTCCACGGCTATAAAGATAATTTAGGAAAAGAATCAGGGCAGAATTTTGCACCTGCTTAAAGGGGTTTTCAGAGATTTTTATACTAATGACCTATCCTCTGGATAAGTCGTCAGTATCTGATCGGTGGGGGTCTGATACCCGGACCCCCGACCATCAGCTGTTTGAGAAAGCAGCGGTGCTTGCAGTAACGCAGTGGCCTTCTCTCTGCTTACCAAGCACAGTGCCGGACATTGCAGAGCTCTAGTGATGTCACCGCTGATCTCTAGTGAATAGATAGGCTGTATTCTCAGTGATGTCACCGCTGATCTCTAGTGACTGGATAGGCGGCATTCTCAGTGATGTCACCGCTGATCTCTGGCGAATAGATAGGCTGTATTCTCAGTGATGTCACCGCTGATCTCTAGTGAATAGATAGGCGGCATTCTCAGTGATGTCACCGCTGATCTCTAGTGAATAGATAGGCTGTATTCTCAGTGATGTCATCGCCGATCTCTAGTGAATAGATAGGCTGTATTCTCAGTGATGTCACCGCTGATCTCTAGTGAATAGATAGGCTGCATTCTCAGTGATGTCACCGCTGATCTCTAGTGACTGGATAGGCTGCATTCTCAGTGATGTCACCACTGATCTCTAGTGAATGGATAGGCTTCATTCTCAGTGATGTCACCGCTGATCTGTAGTGACTGGATAGGCTGCATTCTAAGTGATGTCACCGCTGATCTCTAGTGATGGATAGACGGCAATCTCAGTGATGGCACCGCTGATCTGTAGTGACTGGATAGGCTGCATTCTCAGTGATGTCACCGCTGCTCTCTAGTGATGGATAGGCTGCATTCTCAGTGATGTCACCCCTGATCTCCAGTGAATGGATAGGCGGCATTCTCAGTGATGTCACCGCTGATCTCTAGTGGCTGGATAGGCGGCATTCTCAGTGATGTCACCGCTGATCTCTGGTGAATGGATAGGCGGCACTCTCAGTGATGTCTCCGCTGATCTCTAGTGACTGGATAGGCGGCACTCTCAGTGATGTCTCCGCTGATCTCTAGTGAATGGATAGGCTTCATTCTCAGTGATGTCACCGCTGATCTCTGGTGAATGGATAGGCGGCATTATCAGTGATGTCACCGCTGATCTCTAGTGATGGATAGGCGGCATTCTCAGTGATGTCACCGCTGATCTCCAGTGAATGGATAGGCGGCATTCTCAGTGATGTCACCGCTGATCTCTAGTGACTGGATAGGCTGCATTCTCAGTGATGTCACCGCTGATCTCTAGTGATGGATAGGCGGCATTCTCAGGGATGTCACCGCTGATCTCTAGTGATGGATAGGCTGCATTCTCAGTGATGTCACCGCTGATCTCTAGTGATGGATAGGCGGCATTCTCAGGGATGTCACCGCTGATCTCTAGTGATGGATAGGCGGCATTATCAGTGATGTCACCGCTGATCTCTAGTGATGGATAGGCGGCATTCTCAGTGATGTCACCGCTGATCTCCAGTGAATGGATAGGCGGCATTCTCAGTGATGTCACCGCTGATCTCTAGTGACTGGATAGGCTGCATTCTCAGTGATGTCACCGCTGATCTCTAGTGATGGATAGGCGGCATTCTCAGGGATGTCACCGCTGATCTCTAGTGATGGATAGGCTGCATTCTCAGGGATGCATACATCTAGTAATAGGGAAAATGTGTCTGAATAATAATAATAGTTATTATTATTATTATTATTATTATTGCTACAAAAATAATGTTCTCATCTTACATTCATTATAAATGATTTTTATTACATTCAGTTACAGGAATAAATGTCCCTTTTCCCGCTGTATGACACAGGAGATGGCGGTGAGCGGAGACCCTCCAAACACTATAGTTTTTCGGCGGCGTTCAGAGCCCTTCATCTCGCTCCTCTCTGCCCGCAGCTCTCCTCAATTATAGCTCCTTCTGCAGCACAGAAACATAATATTCACTTTTCAAGGTTGAGGAAGTCTTTATTTATCCTCCAAATAAACCCGCTTGTCTAAGGATACACGCCGGCATTTACGGATCATAAAACCAAAGAAAAAGGCATGTTTCATATATTAAAATGAGGGAACAAATATACGATGTTCTGCCTGGACACCGCTCACTAATACCAGGCTGCTATTCCGAGAAACCAGCGGCAAGACAGGAACAGGATTTCTGCATCTGTACTGACACTGCAAATAGGAGAATGCGGGAGAATGCAAATACCAATATATTGTACTGCTATCCTCATCTCATACTTACAGGAAAAGTGTCTATTATTATGCCACGAATGCTGCACGGAATAATTTATTTGAAAACCTAATATAAAGTAATACCTCCTAAAAAAATACACCATCTGAACAAGAATATAATTATTATACTACTGCCTGATATAAAGAAAAAATACAATGCAACAGCACTCCGCAAACCAAATAAAGTACAAAAAAGTATTCTAACGCTAATGCTACGCTTATAAGTAAATTTGAGATTCATGGCAAATGCATTTTGTACTAAATTATTTGGGCCCGTCTGCCACACGTCAAGGCGATCCCTGTAAGACGGGAACCTAACACTAAATTCCACCTGTTATGTGCCATGAAGGCTACCATACAATTCAGGGAGTGTAGGTTCCAAAAATGACAAAAATTAAGGTGGGCCCAGCATGCATGTGGAACCTATGCTCTCTGAATTTTATGGTAGCCATCATGGCACATAACAGATAGATTTAGTGTTGGGTTCCCGTCTTATAGAGATCGCCTTGACGTGTGGCAGACGGGCCAAAATATTTTTGTACAAAATGCATTTGCCAAGAATCCCAAATTTACTTAATAAGCGTAGCATTAGTGTTAGAATACCTTTTTGCACTTTATTTGGTTTGCAGAGTGCTGTTGCATTGTATTTTTTTCTTTGTGTTTTTTTAGCCATAGCAACATGCACCTGCGCATTGGGGTGTGCTGACTGACCCCCTTTTTAAATTACTGCCTGATAGATAACTGGTGCACTACAATAGTAAATGCAATTGACAATATATAGCTGAACCCTCACTCTGATATTAAAAATGAGACTTTCGTCAGAACATACCGGAGCCCGCGCACCTCGTCAAGGTCTCTCATAGTGGTACAGGACATAAAGCTAACCTACCTGTGCCAGTTACAGGGGTATAAAGTCCGACACACAGCAAACAACTCCCAGTTACCTCCAGCGTAAAATCACACATACAATTGTAGGAGGCAGTGAGTCCCACTTATCACTGACCAAGTGATGCAGGCCGCACAGGTGCATCTAAATAATACTCAACCTGGAGTCGCCACACCTCCAGGTACACATATACAAACAATAACAAAATTATGAAGTGGTCTTAAACGACAGAGAAATGTTTAAAGCCCCAAATGCTGTTGTGCATTTCTAGTTGGGGGAACAAATTTGTGTCGGCCTTTATGCCCCTGTAATTGTCCATTGGGACAGGTAGGTTAGCGTTAGGTTCCGTGCCACTATGAGAGACCTTGACGAGGTGCGCGGGCTCCGGTATGTTCTTGATATAAGAATATATTGGGGAAAGTCTCATTTTTAATATCATAGTGAGGGTTTAGCCATATATTGTCAATTGCATTTACAATTGTAGTGCACCAATTTTTCTAATGTTTTGCTTTATATAATCCATCACATCTGCACATTAGGTTTTCCTGTTTTGGATGTCCTTGTGGTACATGTGGTCCATTGCTGGCACCCTCCATTGTATGCATTTTTGCTGGGGATTACTGTTAGCAATGGAGCAACAGATCACATGTACGGGATTTGCTCCCCCATTTCGAGATGCGCAACAGCATTTGGGCCTTGAGCATTTTTCTGCCATTTAAGGGTACTTCCTCTTAGTGGCAGGGGACTCCGGCAGGCTGTTCCGGCAGATGAACAGTCTGTCGGATCCGTCCTGCTGCTAGTTTACGTGTGCCCCCGGACTGCCGCTCTGTCCCCATTGACTATAATGAGGGCGGGGGCGGAGTTCCGGCAGCGTCACGGCAGCCGGACTAAAAGTACTGCTCCTATGTACACTACTATAATACTGCTCCTATGTACAAGAATATAACTACTATAATACTGCTCCTATGTACAAGAATATAACTACTATAATACTGCTCCTATGTACAGGAATATAACTACTATAATACTGCCTCCTATGTACAAGAATATAACTACTATAATACTGCTCCTATGTATAAGAATATAACTACTATAATACTGCTCCTATGTACAATAATATAACTACTATAATACTGCTCCTATGTACAAGAATATAACTACTATAATACTGCTCCTATGTACAAGAATATAACTACTATAATACTGCTCCTATGTACAAGACTATAACTACTATAATACTGCTCCTATGTACAAGAATATAACTACTATAATACTGCCTCCTATGTATAAGAATATAACTACTATAATACTGCTCCTATGTACAAGAATATAACTACTATATACTGCCTCCTATGTACAAGAATATAACTACTATAATACTGCCTCCTATGTACAGGAATATAACTACTATAATACTGCTCCTATGTACAAGAATATAACTACTATAATACTGCTCCTATGTACAAGAATATAACTACTATAATACTGCTCCTATGTACAAGAATATAACTACTATAATACCGTCTTCTATGTACAAGAATATAACTACTATAATACTGCTCCTACGTACAAGAATATAACTACTATAATACTGCTCCTACGTATAAGAATATAACTACTATAATACTGCCTCCTATGTACAAGAATATAACTACTATAATACTGCTCCCATGTACAAGAATATAACTACTGGGGGCGGAGCTTGACCTTGGAGCTGAATGGCTGCTTGTTCCTGAGCTCCTCTCCCTGGCAGCTATTATAGCCCCTTTGATTAGCTATTTAATCGGTGCCAATGGGGAAACCAGGCAAGGACCGTCACTCTGAGACACCAGAGCCGACTGGGGCCCGTTCCAGGCAACCAGAGATGGATAAATACCTCAAGAAACAGTCCAGGACTCCTGCTGCTGAAGAAGGAGCGGCAGCCCTCTGAAGCAGATGAAGGCTCTGAAGCAGGAAGCACTGCACTGATGTTTCTGATTGCAGACCACTGCGAAAGAGCTCCTCACTCTCCAAAGCAGATCTCATGGACATTCTGGAATCTGCTCTTGCACCTCTTAAAAAGGACTTGGAGGAGATAAAAGGAGATCTGCGGCAGATTGGGAATCGTGTGGAGTCCCTGGAGCTAGCACAGGACGCCATCCTGGTGCATGAGGGTAAGACCAGCGCAGCCCTGCAAACCCACAGAGACTTGCTAAACGACGCGCTGATGCGCATAGAGGATCAGGAGAACCGGAGCCGGCGGCGAAATATTCGCATCCGCGGCCTGCCCGAAAATATTGCGATTGACGCGCTTCATTCAGTCACATGTGAAATTTTCTCCTCCCTGCTGGGAGCTGAGAGAGCAGCTCTGATTGTGATCGGGCGCATCCACAGGGCCTTAAGGCCCAAGCCGAAACCTGGTGAGCCGCCGCGGGATGTAGTATGCGGCATCCTAAGCTATGTGGACACTGCTGCACTGCTCAAGGCGGGAAGGGAGGCCGACCGCATCATGTACGGTGAGACCCCAGTCCTTTTCTTTCAGGACCTGGCCCCCTCCACCTTAGCCAAGAGGCGCATCGTGAAGCCGCTCCTAGAGGCCCTAAAAAAGCCACAGCTACGCCATTCCGATGGCTCTATCCCTTCGGTCTGGCCATCTTGAAAAATGGGAGGCAGTATACGGTGCGGACCCCGGGCGACCTGAAAGCTATTTTGGGCCCTCTTGGGATTGAACCCATCACAGTTCCCTCGTGGATGCCGGCTGATCAAGGGGACCCCCTGCCTACCCCTCCGGGTATAGATTTGTGGCAGCAAGTTTCACCTTCCAGAGCTGGGAAACAAGGAAAAGGCCGGTCGCAAGCACCTGTTACCTGACTTTGCTCCGGGAAGCGCTGAAGGCGCTTTTGTTCACTCTCCACTGAGTTCAATGTTCTGTGACTTTGCTGGGTCCCAAGACGTAGGAACTCTGTCTGGCTCTGTCTGAGCTGAAGTTTAATCGTTTTTCCATTGGTTTTGGACTTATTTTAGGTCTTGGCCCACTGCCCCGTTCTCATGGGTTTTGGGCCGGACCCTATGCTTTACTACCTTGCCTGCATGAGACACAGGTTACGAGCTGTGTATTAGAGCTCTGATTGCACTGTTAGTTATGCGGGGGTTATATGTCTGCACTGTTGTCAGTTATGTTACTGATTATGTCCTCTCCCTTACCCCCTTCCTTTCGACCCCCGGTGGCCCCACAGGAGCCCCCCTCTGATAGATCCCGGCTGTTTGCCGCTATGAAAAAGGATCTCCATCTTGTCAGATGCTGGGTGGGGTCACGTGCTCCCTGTCCATGGGGAGACATTCTTTGTTATTTGGGTTGTGTTACTGTCTCATTTGTTATGTTTTTTCTTTTGACTTTCCCTTCCTCCTCTTTCCTCCCTTTCTTCCTCTTACTCCGTCCGTGGCTTTCCAGACTGGATGTCCTCTTGCTCTGGGCCGACAGGCCTCCTCTGTCTTCACTATGGCCTCTGTTGTAGTTGCCTCACTGAATGCCAAGGGTCTGAACGAGCCATGTAAGCGGTCTCAGGTGCTCTCTTTGTTACTGAAAGATGAGGCCTCCGTTATATTCCTCCAAGAAACTAATTTTAAATCAGGGAAGATCCCGAAATTGTCCCAAAACGCATTCCCACAATGGTTTCATAGCTCTTTTGCCTTGGCTAGCAGGGGCGTCAGCGTGGCCGTCCACAAGCGCCTACCCTTCAAACACTCCGCTGTCCTTGCGGACACTGATGGTCGCTTCTTATTCGTTAAGGGGCACATCGCTGACGCGCCTGTTATCCTGGCTAATTTATATGCCCCTAATAGGGGTCAGATCCCCTGGCTCGTCCGGACTCTTGGGCAATTACAGGCTTTTAGTGAGGGCATGCTTATACTAGGAGGCGACTTTAATGTGACTATGGAGCCAGGCCTTGACTCGTCCTCTCAGAGGTCTGAGTTGTCCCACAAACTTCTGCGACGTCTGAAGACTGCGCTGAAGAGGTTGCGGGTTATTGATGTGTGGCGCACTATGTACCCCTCTGGTAGGGATTATACGTTTTATTCAAACGCTAAAAAATCCTTCCATAGGTTGGACTACTTGTTTTTATCCTCCCCCCATATTTCACAGGTGGTAGACACGAGGATTGGGAACATTACGCTTTCTGATCACGCCCCAGTATTTCTCCCGGTGTCTATGACAGCTCTTCCTAAACGTGAGAGAATATGGCGTCTTAATGACACATTGATCTCCGACCCTGCCAATGCAGCTAGAATCTCCCGGATTATGTCTGAATTCTTCTCTCTTAATGCAGTGGGCGACCCTCCTCCCTCCCCCTCCATCTTGTGGGAGACTCATAAGGCGGTGGTTAGAGGAGAATTAATTTCCCTGGGCTCGCATGTTAAAAAGTTGCGCTCCAAGGCTGTAGATGACCTATAGCGAGTCTTGAACTGACCCATAAGCAAACCCAGGCTCAGGCTGTGGCTGCTGAATTGGCGGAGGCCAGGACGGGACTGAAAAACTTGCTCAACGCCAAATCAGCGAAACTTATATTCCGCTCCAGGTTTAAAGCTTATGCCCATGGGAACAAAGGGAATAAACTAATGTCTGCCATGGCTAAGCAACGTCACATGGATTCATTTATCCCTGCTATTCTAGATGCGAAAGGCAATAAGCACAAGTCGACTCACGATATAGCGAAAGCGTTTAGTGCTTTTTATGCGGATCTATATAACCTCCCCACTCCAGACCGTCCTGGTTCAGCCTCTATTGAGCAAGCCACAGATGAGTTCCTGTCCACTCTGAAGCTGCCCTCTATTAGTCCCCTGCAAGCTTCCCAACTAGTCGCCCCTGTATCAAGAGAGGAAATTGGCAAGGTCCTTTCCTCCATCCCTTCCGGCAAAAGTCCAGGCCCGGATGGACTCCCTATATCGTATTACAAGACCCTCAAAGACGTTTCGACTCCTCATTTTCAGGCACTCTGTAATTTCCTCCTGTCTGGAGGCTCTCTACCCCCCCAAACGTTAGAGGCCCACATAACTATAATCCATAAAGAAAACAAAGACCCCCTCCACTGTGGCAGTTATCGCCCGATTTCACTGCTAAATGCGGATGTCAAGTGGTGGGCCAAGATCCTGGCACAGCGAATACAGCTGATCCTGCCGGATCTTATTGATAGCGAGCAAGTGGGGTTTGTACGTGGCAGAGAGGGCTGTGAAAACACGATACGTTTGCTCCATCTTATCAAGCTCCTCCACGCCTCTGGCTTTGCTGAGCACGGACGCGGAGAAGGCCTTCGACAGGGTCGGTTGGCATTATATGTCACGGGCCCTGTCGAGGTTTGGTTTCCCAGATTCGTTTTTATCTCTGCGATCTTCACTCTGTATTCAGCCCCGTCTGCCAGACTCAAAATAAATGGTACGCTTTCTCCCTCCTTTTCCATATCCAATGGGACAAGACAGGGGTGTCCCCTCTCCCCATCTCTGTTTGTCATAGTGATGGAGACTTTGCTGTGTAAGATCCGGCAGGATCCTGCTGTTAGGGGTTTGACCATTGATTCTCGGACCCACTTGACAGCCGCATTTGCAGATGACCTACTTATTATGACTTCCAATCCCGAAACATCCTTCCCTAGGCTTTTGTCTCTTTTTGAGGAGTTTGGTTATGTGTCAAACTTTAAAATTAACTATGGCAAGTCCATGGCCCTAAACGTTACTTGTCCAGAATCGGTTAAAGAGGCCCTTCAGGATACTACCCCCTTTCACTGGGCTACAAAAGACATAGTATTTTTGGGTGTGCACGTCCCGGCTCAGGCGAAGGACTTATTTGCTCTGAATTATGCCCCCTTATTGTCCTCAGTTAGGAGGCAGCTGCACTCTATTAAACTGCCGTTTATTTCCTGGTGTGGCAAGAGGAACTACCTCAAGACCTTTATAGCTCCTAAATTTTTGTACCTTCTGCAGGTGTTGCCTATCTGGCTGCCGCACTCATTTTTTGTAGACATCCGCAGAGTTTTCTCCCTCTTTTTGTGGGGAAGTAAACCCTCCAGAATTGCTTATTCGGTGCTGACCAGAGAGAGGAGGTTTGGCGGCTTTGGTCTGCCCGACATACGTTCCTACTATGTGGCCTTTCAACTATTTAGAGGTCTATCCCTCCTCAAGAGCACTTATAGTGCTCCATATGTGTGTCTTGAGCGCTCCCTGCTCTCCACTAGAATGAAGCGGATTCTCTGGGGGCTGTCCCCTTGTTCTCCGGGTAGTTCCTCTTTGCCACTCCTATGGAAGGGTATGTTTGTTGAGTGGGCCAAACAGTTTAAGGATAGAACACTTGAGTTTCCCATATCGGGTACTCCGCTTTCCTCTTTACAGTTTTATGTCCATCCGGAAGCCGAGAAGCCCTCAGGTATCTGGCCTCTTTTGGCCGAGATCCCTTTAAGTGAGATTAGGTCCCCGGATGGGTCCCTAGATTGGTCCACGGTCTTGAATGACCCTAAAGTCAAAAAAGCTTCCTTGCTACAGAGTTTTGCCCTGCAGAAGGAGATTAAGATGATTAAGCTACCGCCCCCCACCACCTCTGGAACCCCCTCTTGGCTGTCTAGGAGACTATCAGATGCCCGTAGGATCCCTAAACCGCTGTCTACCATATATAAGGAGTTACTCTCAGCCTCCCCTCCTGAGCTACATTTCCTTTCTTCATGGGAAAGGGAATTGTCCATCCACCTTACAGACCCGGAAAGGGCTTTTGTCCTTACACACTCTCACGGCTTTAGTCGCTATATTAAGGTACAAGAAAACTCGTATAAGCTGCTAACGAGATGGTACAAGTCCCCGGAGTTCTTGCATAGGCTTAACGCAGATTTCCCAAGTGAGTGCTGGAGGTGTAGAAAAGACGTAGGCTCTCTGTCACACATTTGGTGGCACTGTGAAAAGATTAAAGCGTTCTGGACCAGTATAGAGGCTCTGATAAATGAGGTGTGTGCTAAGCAGGTTAAGCTGGATCCTAAACTGATCCTGCTTTGGTGCCCTAATAACTCGCTTTCCCCCTGTAGATCTGATCTTCCTACTATGCTCATCACGGCGGCGAGACTGCTCATCCCGCTGCTTTGGAAGGATACTGAACCTCCCACTGTTTCGATGTGGAGGGATAAGGTGCATCAGATCTACAGGTTTGAAGAGCTGGCCCACTGGGAATCTGGCACGCGTTCCCGCTTTCTGAAAATCTGGTCGCCCTGGAAGACATATAGGAAGTTCCCCTGACGGAGTTGGGGAAAACTCCCCTACCCCCCCCCCCTTCCTTTCCCTTCCTTTCCCTCTCTTTTCCTCTTATTTGTGTTATATTTTTATTGTCTGTCACATTTGATGTATCATTTTGTACAAAATGTGTTGCACTGACTTGCAATTGTGGTCACGTCCATGACCGATTTGTGACTATGCCTTACCAGTGATGCTACGATGGTTTGTGATCGATTGATATGCCTTACTCTTTGAATAAAAATAAATTTGGTTAAGAATATAACTACTATAATACTGCTCCTATGTACAAGAATATAATATATAACTATTATAATACTGCTCCTATGTACAAGAATATAACTACTATAATACTGCTCCTATGTACAGGAATATAACTACTATAATACTGCATCCTATGTACAAGAATATAACTACTATAATACTGCTCCTATGTACAAGAATATAACTACTATAATACTGCTCCTATGTACAAGAATAAAACTACTATAATACTGCTCCTATGTACAAGAATATAACTACTATAATACTGCATCCTATGTACAAGAATATAACTACTATAATACTGCATCCTATGTACAAGAATATAACTACTATAATACTGCTCCTATGTACAAGAATATAACTACTATAATACTGCTCCTATGTACAAGAATATAACTACTATAATACTGCCCCCTATGTACAAGAATATAACTACTATAATACTGCATCCTATGTACAAGAATATAACTACTATCATATGGTTCTCGCTTCAGACTCAATTTGATCATTGTCAGGACGTCTATCCAGCTGCGTCTGGTGAATAAGGGATATTTATTGTCATATGTCTCTGAACCTATTTCTTCAATAAAAAGAAAATTGATTAAGAATATAACTACTATAATACTGCATCCTATCTACAAGAATATAACTGCTATAATACTGCTCCTATGTACAAGAATATAACTACTATAATACCGTCTTCTATGTACAAGAATATAACTACTATAATACTGCTCCTATGTACAAGAATATAACTAATATAATACTGCTCCTATGTACAAGAATATAACTACTATAATACTGCTCCTATGTACAATAATATAACTACTATAATACTGCCTCCTATGTACAAGAATATAACTACTGTAATACTGCTCCTATGTACAAGAATATAACTACTATAATACTGCTCCTATGTACAAGAATATAACTACTATAATACTGCTCCTATGTACAAGAATATAACTACTATAATACTGCTCCTATGTACAAGAATATAACTACTATAATACTGCCTCCTATGTACAAGAATATAACTACTATAATACTGCTCCTATGTACAGGAATATAACTACTATAATACTGCTCCTATGTACAAGAATATAACTACTATAATACTGCTCCTATGTACAATAATATAACTTCTATAATACTGCATTCTATGTACAAGAATATAACTACTATAATACTGCCTCTAACTTTTTAGCTCTTGTCTTACATAAATGTTACTCTGGAGTTTTCTCTGGTTCTTCTATAGTTGGTCTAGAATAGTGAAGTAATATAGGTAAAGGTGTTGTCTGTTTTTGTTATAGTGATGATGTATCCTCAGGTGAATAGGAAGGAGCCGTCCCATTGAAGTGAAACAGCAGAAGCTATAAGTATACCTGGTGCTCTACTGCAAATATATAAAAAGTAAAGAGGACACAGCAGCACTGCAGTATTTTCACACAGTGGATTGGCAGAGAGGCCTTTATGCCTTTTTAAACGTGTATGCAGCAAAGCTTGAAAAAACAGCTAAGTCGGCCTCACATCTGCAGCTAGCTGTTTCAGGAGAAAACCCCCTTTTTTCAGAGTAAGGCTACATGCTTACGAACGTTGTTTGTTTTCGTGTCCGTTCCGTTTTTTTTTCAGATAAGATGCGGACCCATTGATTTCTATGGGTCTGTAAGCCGTGTACCGGGGTGGGCTCCCCAGGATATAGCGAAGTCACAGACAAGGAAAGTGACACTGACACCAGCTTTATATGCAAGAACAGAAACTTTACTTTGGAAACAGTAAATACACAAGTACAATCTGTCTACACACTGAAACTGGTCTTCCTGGGACAACCTCTCTTTCAAAGAGCTGGATCCAGAAAGGAGACAACAGATACTCTCCTTCCCTTGAGTGTCCATTCACTGCCGGACATCCGCAAGCCAGGATAGAATCGGATTCAGTCCCTCACAGCACAATCCTTCCACCATGTCAGATCAGCTCAGACTTCCTGGTTTTCAGAAGCAGCTAGCATGAATCATCATCTACTTTGCATATGCAGATCCCAGATTGTGCTGACTGTGCTGCAAAACAGTGGCCTCTAGTGCCCGGAATTCCAAATGACAGCTCCAATACAATTTAAACATAAACATTATACAGGCAGAGTTTATCCACAATCTCACATGCCACCCCACTCAAAGTTGTCGTCCTCGGCAACTCTCCCCATGCAAACTCTTCCTGGGCATAGCACTGTGGAGGCACACCAGCATTGGGCCTCGCTGACCTTCTCAGATTGAAGGTTTCAGAAGTACTTGGGACATATTTGACAAGAGAGGAACTGTTGACTGTTCAGCATTGCACCTGGGTGGCAAACCTGTCACAGCCGGAACCTCTGTGAACACCTGGGCAGGGACAACACACAATTCCTTCTCTTCTTCATATGATGGACTTTCCTCCATACTCGGAGCATGAGGAGGCACCCCTTCCACGCACACCGGCTCATCAAAATTGCAACGTCTCAACATATTAAGGTGTAAGTTCCGTGAGGGTCCCCCTGTCCCTACTGGCTTTATCTCATAGACCGGAATAGCGGGGACTACCCTTCTCTTCACCGTGTATGGAACTGCCTCCCACCGTCCATCCGACTTCCCAGACGGCCGTTTGGCTTTGACCATCACACGATCTCCCGGGACATACCCATCGTTCTGCACTGGACTTGGGTTAGGGTGTATCACCTGTCCCAGGTGCTCCCCCACAACCTTGTGGACCGCTCTCAACCGGCAGCTGTGCTCCTGCACCCATGCGGTGGTACTTCTCGATGGGGGCTCTATCGGATTGGGCATGTGGAGATCTTCAATCTCCCTTCCGGCTCGTCCAAACATGAGCATAGGTGGAGAGTATCTGGTGGTACTGCGTACTGTGTTGTTATTGGCCCACATCTACTCAGGTAGGTACGCGGGCCACTGGGCTTTTTGACTGTCTTCCAGAGTCCGCAGCATCTGAAGCAAGGTGCGATTGAAGCGTTCGCACGCCCCGTTTCCTTGTGGGTGATACGGAGTGGTGTGGGAGCGTTCAATCCCATACAGTTGGTACAGTTCATTCATTACAGTACCTGAAAGCATGCTACCTGAACGTTTTGTCGCTCCCAAAATGAGCTCCCTTTTCATGAGCTTCCCTGGCCGCCTCCGATCCCAACGACATAGGAATGACAATCTGTTGCCAGTACTGCAGCACTGACTGTAAGTATATGATCCGGCACAGGAGGCCCTGGGTAATTGTCAGCTTGTCCCACTGCCTTAACAACTTCTGACCCTCTGGGGTCAGACGGGCTTGTTCTTCTGGCCGAGGCCAGATCTTGCTCTGAACCCATACTTTCACTTTCCACAAATCCCGGCAACTATCCTGGACTTTCTCCCAATCAGTCAACGTTTTCCCCAGCACTAGTGTCATTCCAGACGCCACCCCACTGGAATGTGCCACATCCGGGAACAGAGGTAAGCGACCAAAGTCAGGAGTTTCAGTATCCTCTAACTCCTCATCGGCTCTCTGAGTCGACTGTCCTACTGGAACTCGAGAGAGTGCATCGGCGTTGCCGTTCTCCCTACCGGACCGGAACTTGATGCGGTATTGGTAATTATATCGGCGGGCCAACCATCTTTGCTCGAGTGCACCGAGCTTGGCATTTTCCAGGCGTGCCAACGGGTTGTTGTCTGTCATCATGGTCACTTCTGCACCAGTTAGGTATTCTGCAAACCTTTCGGTCATGGCCCACACCAGTGCCAGTAGTTCCAGTTTAAAGGAGCTATAGTTATCAGGGTTGCGTTCTGACTCTCTTAGGGACCGGCTCCCATAGGCGATGACTCTCTCCCATCCATCCAGGACTTGGGACAATACGGCCACCAGACCATGTAGGCTTCCATCAGTATACAGCAGGAATGGGGTATCAAACCGCGCGTAAGCCAGGATCGGGGCATTGGTCAGCGCCTCTTTCACCGCTTTAGGCCTAGTGGTGGGATGGCACAGCGAATACAGCTGATCCTGCCGGATCTTATTGATAGCGAGCAAGTGGGGTTTGTGCGTGGCAGGCAGGGCTGTGAAAACACGATACGCTTGCTCCATCTTATGGATTGGGCTACAAGCTCCTCCACGCCTCTGGCTTTGCTGAGCACGGACGCGGAGAAGGCCTTCGACAGGGTCGGTTGGCTTTATATGTCACGGGTAGGGATGAGCGAACTCGAACTGTATAGTTCGGGTTCGTACCGAATTTTGGGGTGTCCGTGACACGGACCCGAACCCGGACATTTTCGTAAAAGTCCGGGTTCGGGTTCGGTGTTCGTCGCTTTCTTGGCGCTTTTGTGACGCTTTCTTGGCGCTTTTTGAAAGGCTGCAAAGCAGCCAATCAACAAGCGTCATACTACTTGCCCCAAGAGGCCATCACAGCCATGCCTACTATTGGCATGGCTGTGATTGGCCAGAGCACCATGTGACCCAGCCTCTATTTAAGCTGGAGTCACATAGCGCCGCCCGTCACTCTGCTCTGATTAGCGTAGGGAGAGGTTGCGGATGCGACAGTAGGGCGAGATTAGGCAGATTAACTCCTCCAAAGGACTTGATTATTGATCGATCTGCAGCTGTGGGTCATTGAGCTGCTGATACTCAATTGCTCACTGTTTTTAGGCTGCCCAGACCGTTTGTCAGTCACATTTTTCTGGGGTGATCGGCGGCCATTTTGTATCTTGTGGTGCGCCAGCACAAGCTGCGACCAAGTGCATTTAACCCTCAATGGTTTGGTTGTTTTTTGGCTAAAGCCTACATCAGGGTGAAGCTGTGACACCAAGTGCATTTAACCAGCAATAGTCTGTTTATTTTTTGGCCATATACTACATCAGGGGCAAGCTGCGCCTGTCACCAAGTGCATTTAACCCTCAGTAGTGTGGTTGGTCAAGCTGTGACACCAAGTGCATTTAACCAGCAATAGTCTGTTCCTTTTTTGGCCATATACTACATCAGGGGCAAGCTGCGCCTGTCACCAAGTGCATTTAACCCTCAATGGTGTGGTTGTTTTTTGGCTAAAGCCTACATCAGGGGCAAGCTGCGCCCGTCACCAAGTGCATTTAACCAGCAATAGTCTGTTCATTTTTTGGCCATATACTGTCGGGTGGTAATAATTCAATTAAGAATTATTAATTATGGTCATAAAAATTATTAATTATAAAAAATTAAATTTATAAAATTTGTCATAAATTCTTAAAATCATGACCTGGTGAATCGTAGATGACCTAATTGATACAATTCACATCTGAGGCCGACTATTTCCTCAGATAAATAAGTTCTTTTTGACGTGAGATGACGTTAATGATAAAACATGTAGTTCTGCATTATACAATAATACACAGGTTTATAAAAATATGCAGATTTATTGGTTACAAGATTATAAACATATATAAGTAAATAAACACAATGATACATGCAAATGAATATATAAAGCATTACAAGCTTAACGATACATGTGAGTGGAAATAACTTGTCACATTATAACCAAGCTATTATTAGGTTAGGATATCAAATAGGAACATCATTTATATACATCACTTCTCTGTTCGGAGGAAACCTCATGATATCAGGATGGGCATGTCTAATCCTAGACATCAATATGGAATGCTAAATACATTCCACCCCCCTCTAACCAACTACACGTCACATGACTTCAGGCATGGGAAAATCCATTCAAGGATATAACTAGAAGAGATAACTGTATCCTTCCGCCCCATCCTGGACTATTTTCACACATATAACTTTGGTAAGACTATTAAGACAAATGACAGGGATATAGGATCTTTGCTAGACCATACCTTAAAGGGGAAGGAATTGAAATAAGTCTTTCCTGTGGGAATCCATCACTTAGCTTGGCGAAGAATGTTCTATCAGTATATACATATATATATATATATAAAAAAGTGGAAAAATGTGGCAGCACCAAAACATAACAGTGTAGCGGGTGCTATGTCCAGGGTTATCACTGCTTACCCAACATTTGTATGTAGAAATGGACAGCACATCCAGTAGAAAAATATATTCAAAAAATTTTATTCAGCCACAGTGGCACAAGAGGCGACGTTTCGGCTCAAAATCCTGAGCCTTTCTCAAGCATAAAGACATAAGTGAAACATATCATATAAATAGGTGACATGATTAAGGGGTGGAGTCAAACAATTCATGAAAATAATGTGATAAAAAAGAATGTGCAAACATAATTACAATAATTCATACAACCATATAGATATTGCAGATGATGATACACCACTTAATGTGATACATGATCAAAAAATGATACAGTGAGATAACATAATAAGCATGTAAGTGTAAATGCCGCCGATTGCCATCAGCTGTTACATATCAGCATAAATATATTAATTTAATCAATTTTTTTTAAAAGAAGAGGGAAACCAGATGGGAGGGGTGACATACCGCATGTAGACCACGTACTTCCCCAAGTCCGCCATAGCCGAACCTTAGCGTCCATCATTAAGCAATGCGCAGGCGTCAGGATGCGTCTCGGCAAAATGACGTCATGCTACGTTCACGTAGTTCTGAGCGGCGCATCTGAAGACCGCATCAGTCCTCCGGTGCGCATGCCCACATGAGGTCTAGTATGGAAGCGCCATTTTAGAAGCTGGCAGTGTGGTCCCAAAGTAGAAAACTGTTATCATTAATTATAAATCAGGCTCATATGAGGCGAAAAAAGGAGACGGGTGCCCCTGTCAGGGGGCTCCAGTATCCATATGTTGGGCAAGCAATATAAACACGATCGGCATTCTCATGTCAATCATGTGTACCAATGCCGCCCCAATCACACCTCCTTCTAAAGCCTATGAGAGAGGGATTCTCCTCACAACTATGCGGTCAACACATGCATTGTCTAAAACTCTGTCGAGACACAGCCTAAAACCAGACCATCGGAAAAAATAATAATCAGCTATAGTAAGGCGGACATTTGGGTACGGTGTCATCCAATACGGTAGATCAGCTCCACATCCCTTTTGTTCCTCTTCATATATGACATCATATCATCTATAGAAACAAAGAAATAACTGTTTTCAACTTATCTTCCAAGGTCCTTACTCCGATGCAAGTAAGTGTCCTAAGTAGAGGACTAACTTTTTGCCCTTCCGCCACACTTGATTGGTTTGATTTGGACATTGATTTAATTGCTTTTTTCCGTAGGATCAAGCTAAAAGCCTGGTTTCATAATAAGACGTGGACCAATACTGCCCAACAGAGTGAGCTCACGTTGGGTAGTCTTGATCTACGTCTAAAGAGTAATTTTTCCCCTATGATTAATGTATCCGCTATAGATGCCTATATGGCCGCAGTGAGAACTGAGCTGTCGTGTTATAGATTATCTTGTGATATGAACACACTCAAGAACCCCAATCTAACAACCTCAGAGATTGAGGCAATTGAACAACTAAGAAATGATCCCCTCCTGACTGTAAAACCTGCGGATAAGGGTGGTGGGATAGTGGTTCTGGATACCCCCAAATATATTGGGGAAATTAGACGACAGCTCAGTGATACTGAGGTTTATTTGGCATTACAAGCGGATCCCAAATTTGAGATTGCTAGAATGATTGACAAGTGTCTAACCAGTGCGGCCCAGGCCGGTATTATTGATAATGATCTTGTGGAGTTTTGTACCATTGGTCATCCGGTTACACCGGTTATATATGTACTTCCAAAAGTACACAAATCATTGGTCGACCCCCCTGGTCGTCCGATTGTATCAGGATCAGAGTCCATTTTTAGCAATATCTCAATTTTTTTAGACAAAATGTTACAAACTTATGCATGTGGAGCGGGATCATACATTCAGGATACCACTGATTTTTTATGCAAACTAGGAGAGGTGGACCTTGGGGATACACAATCTATTATTCTGGCATCATTTGACGTGACGTCTTTATATACGTCTATTGACCATGACCTTGGAGTCAGTGCGGTTAGGCGTATGTTGGAGCTATCATCTCTAACTGTACATACTTGTGACTTTGTGATAGACCTCTTGAATATTATTCTGAGACAGAATTATTTTCTGTTTCAGGATACATTTTACAAGCAAATTAGGGGTGTGGCAATGGGGTCCCATGTGGCCCCAACTTATGCCAATATCTTTATGCGGTGTTTTGAGGAGGATGTCGTCTATGTATCCCACCACCACAGCAAGATTCTGAGGTGGTGGAGATACATCGACGACGTCTTCCTCATCTGGACTGGTGATAGCTCTAGTTTGTTGGAATTTCAGGGCTATCTCAATAGTATTAACAAGGATCTACAGTTTACCTTAATATATTCGGTTACAGAGATCCAATTTTTGGACACAACTGTTAAAATCCAGGATGGTTGTATACATACTACCTTGTTTACCAAGCCCACAGATAAAAATACTCTCTTGCATTTTTCGAGCAGTCACCCACGGAATATGGTTGAGCACCTCCCTTTCTCTCAATTCCTCAGGGCTAAGAGAATTACCTCCAACCATGAGGACTTGGAGAAATCACTCGATACCATGGCTTACAAGTTCAAACAAAGAGGTTATCCCTCTAGATTACTTCAATCTCAAATTGATATAGTCAAAGACATGGACAGAAGTGAATCATTAAAAAGGAATATCAAAAAAACTCCACAGAATAGGATTCCATTTATTACGAAATACACTGCACACAGTCGTACCATCAACCGAGTTATCAGTAAACATTGGGGAATTCTAGGTGGGTGTCTGGGGCATATTCCTGAATTTAAATCTCCTCCCCTGTTCTCCTATCGGAGATCTAGGAATTTGAGAGATCAATTAGTACGAGCAGACATTGGCCCAGGTCCTGGATTGAGACAAAGCACATTGGCCCAGCGGAGCAAGGGATGCTTTCCTTGTCTCAGCTGTGTCAACTGCAGACATATTTGTAAAAGTAAGGTATTTATACACCCAACTACGAAAGTAGAATACCCCATTTCTTTTTACCTTACTTGTAATTCTAATTTTGTCGTTTATGTCTTGAGTTGCCCCTGTAAACTCTTATATGTAGGCGAGACATCTACTGACCTTAAAACACGGTTAAATAATCACCGCTCTACAATTAGGAAAAAACGGAAGGATCTACCTATTCCAAAACATTTTGTGGAAAAAAATCACTCAGAAAGCCAACTTCAATGTTGGATTATTGATCATATCCCACAGCCTCGACGAGGGGGTAATAGAAACCTGTTATTAAAAAAGAAAGAACTTTTTTGGATATATACACTCAATACCTTGAGACCCCACGGTCTCAATGTAGACTATAATTTAGGGGTTTATACATAAATAAGTGGTTTGCCTTTCAAATGTTCCTGTATGTCTGATTATTCAGTCTTCTTTCCTTGGGGTCGGTGGTGTTTGTTAGACATAAGTGTTTCAACATGTTTTAACTCATGTCTCTAATTTTTCTTTTTTCATGTATTTTTTTGTCTGTTTCTATAGATGATATGATGTCATATATGAAGAGGAACAAAAGGGATGTGGAGCTGATCTACCGTATTGGATGACACCGTACCCAAATGTCCGCCTTACTATAGCTGATTATTATTTTTTCCGATGGTCTGGTTTTAGGCTGTGTCTCGACAGAGTTTTAGACAATGCATGTGTTGACCGCATAGTTGTGAGGAGAATCCCTCTCTCATAGGCTTTAGAAGGAGGTGTGATTGGGGCGGCATTGGTACACATGATTGACATGATAATGCCGATCGTGTTTATATTGCTTGCCCAACATATGGATACTGGAGCCCCCTGACAGGGGCACCCGTCTCCTTTTTTCGCCTCATATGAGCCTGATTTATAATTAATGATAACAGTTTTCTACTTTGGGACCACACTGCCAGCTTCTAAAATGGCGCTTCCATACTAGACCTCATGTGGGCATGCGCACCGGAGGACTGATGCGGTCTTCAGATGCGCCGCTCAGAACTACGTGAACGTAGCATGACGTAATTTTGCCGAGACGCATCCTGACGCCTGCGCATTGCTTAATGATGGACGCTAAGGTTCGGCTATGGCGGACTTGGGGAAGTACGTGGTCTACATGCGGTATGTCACCCCTCCCATCTGGTTTCCCTCTTCTTTTAAAAAAAATTGATTAAATTAATATATTTATGCTGATATGTAACAGCTGATGGCAATCGGCGGCATTTACACTTACATGCTTATTATGTTATCTCACTGTATCATTTTTTGATCATGTATCACATTAAGTGGTGTATCATCATCTGCAATATCTATATGGTTGTATGAATTATTGTAATTATGTTTGCACATTCTTTTTTATCACATTATTTTCATGAATTGTTTGACTCCACCCCTTAATCATGTCACCTATTTATATGATATGTTTCACTTATGTCTTTATGCTTGAGAAAGGCTCAGGATTTTGAGCCGAAACGTCGCCTCTTGTGCCACTGTGGCTGAATAAAATTTTTTGAATATATTTTTCTACTGGATGTGCTGTCCATTTCTACATATATATATATATATATATATATATATATATCTAAGCAATTATTTAATGCTCTGCGAGATTATGATTCTTGATTCTTCTGCAGGTAGAATAAAGTCTCACAATATCCTAAAACTACATCTCAATATGGAGATGATCAATTAATTTAATTATTTATTTATTCGCCAATCTAGATGGTATAATTTCACCCACACTATCAAATTAGTCTTAATAAAATGAAATATCATTTTCTGTGTCTCTTACCAAGTCCTAGTTGAAATCTTACTTCTGCTCCTAGGAAAGCTGGGTGGTCCATCATAGCACATCTCACCATGGCTTTCATCTTGATAGACCCCTTTAGAGAGCTTTACTTCTCTTTCCTCTCTTTCTTGTGTGTTCCTTTTCTCTGTTCCTTTTCTCCCCTCTCTGTGTATGGTTTATGAACACAAACTTATCAGTTAGACACACCTTCCTAGTTTGGAAGTTTCCAATCATTGTCGGATGGGTGTGATCATTGATAAGAAATGACATCAACACCTTACCCAGAATGCACTTTTGCTACTGTTGTAATGTCACCTACTCATACCTAGGTGGCACTGCTGTGTAAGCTATTTGCATCCTAGTATAAAGGGTTAACTTCTGTAAGTCTGAATAAAGGTATAATATACAATTGACCTTAAAAGCTTTAATTCAAGGCTATAGGGATTAGATTTGACACTTGTAGCAATTAGAGACAGACCTCTAGGCGTCTCTGAATGTTTCTCACACTGTTTATTTGTTCATCGTAAATAACTTGAATAGCTTTGTTTACTCAGGGATATCAGTACCTCCTCTCATACCAAAGAGGTGAATAATTGTTACAAAACACACATCTGCACAGACTCTCTTTTAGAGACAAAGATTCTCCTAATGAGAAATATATATAATATACTGGATACATGTTGTCTTCATCACATATAACAGTATAATATATATTATATGTTCTACTGATTATCTTATTCTAAGGACTAAGGCTCATTAAATGAATACATACATATTATATATTTTGCTTCATTAATAAATGCCTAATTGTATAGGTAATTATCACCAGCTGCATAGAGCTTATCTTTACCTCCCGTCATAAATTTTAAAGTAGATAAGAAGGCCTCTTCTCAATCTGGTACATTCATGAGAAGAATAACACTAAAAAGTAGAAACCTTCGTGTGACCTTACTTTGGCCTACTCAAGACATACAAAATTGTAACTATAGTGAGCATGGCTCTTAAAGGTAATGAACATCCATCTTGACTAAAAATGAATTGGATATCAATGTATTTACCTATGAAAAGGCACGACAATACTAAATCAGGGGCAAGCTGCGCCCGTCACCAAGTGCATTTAACCAGCAATAGTCTGTTCATTTTTTGGCCATATACTACATCAGGGGCAAGCTGCGCCCGTCACCAAGTGCATTTAACCCTCAGTAGTGTGGTTGGTCAAGCTATCACACCAAGTGCATTTAACCAGCAATAGTCTGTTCATTTTTTGGCCATATACTACATCAGGGGCAAGCTGCGCCCGTCACCAAGTGCATTTAACCCTCAGTAGTGTGGTTGGTCAAGCTGTGACACCAAGTGCATTTAACCAGCAATAGTCTGTTCATTTTTTGGCCATATCCCAGTCTAATTCTGTCACTAAATCCATACCGGTCACCCAGCGCCTAAATACTAGGCCTCAAATTTATATCCCGCTAAATCTGTCGTTACCGCTGTCCTGTTGTGGCTGGGCAAGTTATTTAGTGTCCGTCAAAGCACATTTTTTGTTCAGGGTTGAAATACAATTCCCAATTTAGCAATTTCATAATTTAGTGGTTTCTGCTATATCAGAGCTATTTGAAATCTATCCCTAAAAGGGTATATAATATTCAAGGTGCACATAGGGTCATTCAGAATAACTTCACACACACGCTACTGTGCATATCCCAGTCCAATTCTGTTAGTAAATTCATACCGGTCACCCAGCGCCCAAATACTAGGCCTCAAATTTATATCCCGCTAAATCTCTCGTTACCGCTGTCCTGTTGTGGCTGGGAAAGTTATTTAGTGTCCGTCAAAGCACATTTTTAGTTCTGGGTTGAAATACAATTCCCAATTTAGCAATTTCATAATTTAGTGGTTTCTGCTATATCAGAGCTATTTGAAATCTAGCCCTAAAAGGGTATATAATATTCAAGGTGCACATAGGGTCATTCAGAATAACTTCACACACACCCGCTACTGTGCATTTCCAAGTCTAATTCTGTCAGTAAATCCATACCGGTCACCCAGCGCCTAAATACTAGGCCTCAAATTTATATCCCGCTAAATCTCTCGTTACCGCTGTCCTGTTGTGGCTGGGAAAGTTATTTAGTGTCTGTCAAAGCACATTTTTTGTTCTGGGTTGAAATACAATTCCCAATTTAGCAATTTCATACTTTAGTGGTTTCTGCTATATCAGAGCTATTTGAAATCTATCCCTAAAAGGGTATATAATATTCAAGGTGCACATAGGGTCATTCAGAATAACTTCACACACACGCTTCTGTGCATTTCCAAGTCTAATTCTGTCACTAAATCCATACCGGTCACCCAGCGCCTAAATACTAGGCCTCAAATTTATATTCAGCTGAATTTGAATACAATACATTGGGCCAAATAATATTTTTGTTGTTGTGGTGAACGATAACAATGAGGAAAACATCTAGTAAGGGACGCGGACGTGGACATGGTCGTGGTGGTGTTAGTGGACCCTCTGGTGCTGGGAGAGGACGTGGCCGTTCTGCCACATCCACACGTCCTAGTGTACCAACTACCTCAGGTCCCAGTAGCAGCCAGAATTTACAGCGATATATGGTGGGGCCCAATGCCGTTCTAAGGATGGTAAGGCCTGAGCAGGTACAGGCATTAGTCAATTGGGTGGCCGACAGTGGATCCAGCACGTTCACATTATCTCCCACCCAGTCTTCTGCAGAAAGCGCACAGATGGCGCCTGAAAACCAACCCCATCAGTCTGTCACATCACCCCCATGCATACCAGGGAAACTGTCTCAGCCTCAAGTTATGCAGCAGTCTCTTATGCTGTTTGAAGACTCCGCTGGCAGGGTTTCCCAAGGGCATCCACCTAGCCCTTCCCCAGCGGTGAAAGACATAGACTGCACTGACGCACAACCACTTATGTTTCCTGATGATGAGGACATGGGAATACCACCTCAGCATGTCTCTGATGATGACGAAACACAGGTGCCAACTGCTGCGTCTTTCTGCAGTGTGCAGACTGAACAGGAGGTCAGGGATCAAGACTGGGTGGAAGACGATGCAGGGGACGATGAGGTCCTAGACCCCACATGGAATGAAGGTCGTGCCACTGACTTTCACAGTTCGGAGGAAGAGGCAGTGGTGAGACCGAGCCAACAGCGTAGCAAAAGAGGGAGCAGTGGGCAAAAGCAGAACACCCGCCGCCAAGAGACTCCGCCTGCTACTGACCGCCGCCATCTTGGACCGAGCACCCCAAAGGCAGCTTCAAGGAGTTCCCTGGCATGGCACTTCTTCAAACAATGTGCTGACGACAAGACCCGAGTGGTTTGCACGCTGTGCCATCAGAGCCTGAAGCGAGGCATTAACGTTCTGAACCTGAGCACAACCTGCATGACCAGGCACCTGCATGCAAAGCATGAACTGCAGTGGAGTAAACACCTTAAAACCAAGGAAGTCACTCAGGCTCCCCCTGCTACCTCTTCTGCTGCTGCCGCCTCGGCTCTTCTGCTGCTGCCGCCTCGGCCTCTTCCTCCGCCTCTGGAGGAACGTTGGCACCTGCCGCCCAGCAAACAGGGGATGTACCACCAACACCACCACCACCTCCGTCACCAAGCATCTCAACCATGTCACACGGCAGCGTTCAGCTCTCCATCTCACAAACATTTGAGAGAAAGCGTAAATTCCCACCTAGCCACCCTCGATCCCTGGCCCTGAATGCCAGCATTTCTAAACTACTGGCCTATGAAATGCTGTCATTTAGGCTGGTGGACACAGACAGCTTCAAACAGCTCATGTCGCTTGCTGTCCCACAGTATGTTGTTCCCAGCCGCCACTACTTCTCCAAGAGAGCCGTGCCTTCCCTGCACAACCAAGTATCCGATAAAATCAAGTGTGCACTGCGCAACGCCATCTGTGGCAAGGTCCACCTAACCACAGATACGTGGACCAGTAAGCACGGCCAGGGACGCTATATCTCCCTAACTGCACACTGGGTAAATGTAGTGGCAGCTGGGCCCCAGGCGGAGAGCTGTTTGGCGCACGTCCTTCCGCTGCCAAGGATCACAGGGCAACATTCTTTGCCTCCTGTTGCCACCTCCTCCTACTCGACTTCCTCCTCCTCTTCTTCCACCTGCTCATCTAGTCAGCCACACACCTTCACCACCAACTTCAGCACAGCCCGGGGTAAACGTCAGCAGGCCATTCTGAAACTCATATGTTTGGGGGACAGGCCCCACACCGCACAGGAGTTGTGGCGGGGTAGAGAACAACAGACCGACGAGTGGTTGCTGCCGGTGAGCCTCAAGCCCGGCCTGGTGGTGTGTGATAATGGGCGAAATCTCGTTGCAGCTCTGGGACTAGCCAGTTTGACGCACATCCCTTGCCTGGCGCATGTGCTGAATTTGGTGGTGCAGAAGTTCAATCACAACTACCCCGACATGTCAGAGCTGCTGCATAAAGTGCGGGCCGTCTGTTCGCGCTTCCGGCGTTCACATCCTGCCGCTGCTCGCCTGTCTGCGCTACAGCGTAACTTCGGCCTTCCCGCTCACCGCCTCATATGCGACGTGCCCACCAGGTGGAACTCCACCTTGCACATGCTGGACAGACTGTGCGAGCAGCAGCAGGCCATAGTGGAGTTTCAGCTGCAGCACGCACGGGTCAGTCGCACTACAGAACAGCACCACTTCACCACCAATGACTGGGCCTCCATGCGAGACCTGTGTGCCCTGTTGCGCTGTTTCGAGTACTCCACCAACATGGCCAGTGGCGATGACGCCGTTATCAGCGTTACAATACCACTTCTATGTCTCCTTGAGAAAACACTTAGGGCGATGATGGAAGAGGAGGTGGCCCAGGAGGAGGAGGAGGAGGAAGAGGGGTCATTTTTAGCACTTTCAGGCCAGTCTCTTCGAAGTGACTCAGAGGGAGGTTTTTGGCAACAGCAGAGGCCAGGTACAAATGTGGCCAGCCAGGGCCCACTACTGGAGGACGAGGAGGACGAGGAGGACGAGGAGGAGGTGTAGGAGGATGAGGATGAAGCATGGTCACAGCGGGGTGGCACCCAACGCAGCTCGGGTCCATCACTGGTGCGTGGCTGGGGGGAAAGGCAGGACGATGACGATACGCCTCCCACAGAGGACAGCTTGTCCTTACCCCTGGGCAGCCTGGCACACATGAGCGAGTACATGCTGCAGTGCCTGCGCAACGACAGCAGAGTTGCCCACATTTTAACCTGTGCGGACTACTGGGTTGCCACCCTGCTGGATCCACGCTACAAAGACAATGTGCCAACCTTACTTCCTGCACTGGAGCGTGATAGGAAGATGCGCGAGTACAAGCGCACGTTGGTAGACGCGCTACTGAGAGCATTCCCAAATGTCACAGGGGAACAAGTGGAAGCCTAAGGCCAAGGCAGAGGAGGAGCAAGAGGTCGCCAAGGCAGCTGTGTCACGGCCAGCTCCTTTGAGGGCAGGGTTAGCATGGCAGAGATGTGGAAAACTTTTGTCAACACGCCACAGCTAACTGCACCACCACCTGATACGCAACGTGTTAGCAGGAGGCAACATTTCACTAACATGGTGGAACAGTACGTGTGCACACCCCTCCACGTACTGACTGATGGTTCGGCCCCATTCAACTTCTGGGTCTCTAAATTGTCCACGTGGCCAGAGCTAGCCTTTTATGCCTTTGGAGGTGCTGGCCTGCCCGGCGGCCAGCGTTTTGTCTGAACGTGTATTCGGCACGGCAGGGGGCGTCATTACAGACAAACGCAGCCGCCTGTCTACAGCCAATGTGGACAAGCTGACGTTCATAAAAATGAACCAGGCATGGATCCCACAGGATCTGTCCGTCCCTTGTCCAGATTAGACATTAACTACCTCCCCTTAACCATATATTATTGGACTCCAGGGCACTTCCTCATTCAATCCTATTTTTATTTTCATTTTACCATTATATTGCGAGGCTACCCAAAGTTGAATGAACCTCTCCTCTGTCTGGGTGCCGGGGCCTAAATATATGCCAATGGACTGTTCCAATGTTGGGTGATGTGAAGCCTGATTCTCTGCTATGACATGCAGACTAATTCTCTGCTGACATGAAGCCAGATCCTCTGTTACGGGACCTCTCTCCTCTGCCTGGGTGCTGGGCCTAAATTTATGACAATGGACTGTTGCAGTGGTGGCTGACGTGAAGCCTGATTCTCTGCTATGACATGCAGACTGATTCTCTGCTGACATGAAGCCAGATTCTCTGTTACGGGACCTCTCTCCTCTGCCTGGGTGCTGGGCCTAAATATCTGACAATGGACTGTTGCAGTGGTGGCTGACGTGAAGCCTCATTCTCTGCTATGACATGAAGACTGATTCTCTGCTGACGTGAAGCCAGATTGTCTGTTACGGGACCTCTCTCCTCTGCCTGTGTGCTGGGCCTAAATATATGCCAATGGACTGTTGCAGTGGTGGCTGACGTGAAGCCTCATTCTCTGCTATGACATGCAGACTAATTCTCTGCTGACATGAAGCCAGATTGTCTGTTACGGGACCTCTCTCCTCTGCCTGGGTGCTGGGCCTAAATTTATGAAAATGGACTCTTACAGTGGTGGGTGACGTGAAGCCTGATTCTCTGCTATGACATGCAGACTGATTCTCTGCTGACGTGAAGCCAGATTGTCTGTTACGGGACCTCTCTCCTCTGCCTGTGTGCTGGGCCTAAATATATGCCAATGGACTGTTGCAGTGGTGGCTGACGTGAAGCCTGATTCTCTGCTATGACATGAAGACTGATTCTCTGCTGACATGAAGCCAGATTGTCTGTTACGGGACCTCTCTCCTCTGCCTGGGTGCTGGGCCTAAATATATGCCAATGGACTGTTGCAGTGGTGGCTGACGTGAAGCCTCATTCTCTGCTATGACATGCAGACTAATTCTCTGCTGACATGAAGCCAGATCCTCTGTTACGGGACCTCTCTCCTCTGCCTGTGTGCTGGGCCTAAATATATGCCAATGGACTGTTGCAGTGGTGGCTGACGTGAAGCCTTATTCTCTGCTATGACATGAAGCCTGATTCTCTGCTGACATGAAGCCAGATTGTCTGTTACGGGACCTCTCTCCTCTGCCTGGGTGCTGGGCCTAAATTTATGAAAATGGACTCTTACAGTGGTGGGTGACGTGAAGCCTGATTCTCTGCTATGACATGAAGACTGATTCTCTGCTGACATGAAGCCAGATTGTCTGTTACGGGACCTCTCTCCTCTGCCTGGGTGCTGGGCCTAAATATATGCCAATGGACTGTTGCAGTGGTGGCTGACGTGAAGCCTCATTCTCTGCTATGACATGCAGACTAATTCTCTGCTGACATGAAGCCAGATCCTCTGTTACGGGACCTCTCTCCTCTGCCTGGGTGCTTGGCCTAAATTTATGAAAATGGACTCTTACAGTGGTGGGTGACATGCAGACTGATTCTCTGCTATGACATGCAGACTAATTCTCTGCTGACATGAAGCCAGATTCTCTGTTACGGGACCTCTCTCCTCTGCCTGGGTGCCGGGGCCTAAATATCTGAGAATGGACTGTTCCAGTGGTGGGTGACGGGAAGCCAGATTCTCTGCTATGGGACCTCTCTCCAATTGATTTTGGTTAATTTTTATTTTAATTCATTTCCCTATCCACATTTGTTTGCAGGGGATTTACCTACATGTTGCTGCCTTTTGCAGCCCTCTAGCCCTTTCCTGGGCTGTTTTACAGCCGTTTTAGTGCCGAAAAGTTCGGGTCCCCATTAACTTTAATGGGGTTCGGGACGAAGTTCGGATCGGGTTCGGATCCCGAACCCGAACATTTCCGGGAAGTTAGGCCGAACTTCTCGAACCCGAACATCCAGGTGTTCGCTCAACTCTAGTCACGGGCCCTGTCGAGGTTTGGTTTCCCAGATTCGTTTTTATCTCTGCGATCTTCACTCTGTACTCTGCCCCGTCTGCCAGACTCAAAATAAATGGTACGCTTTCTCCCTTCTTTTTCCATATCCAATGGGACAAGACAGGGGTGTCCCCTCTCCCCATCTCTGTTTGTCATAGTGATGGAGACTTTGCTGTGTAAGATCCGGCAGGATTCCGCGGTTAGGGGCTTGACCATTGATTCTCGGACCCACTTGACAGCCGCATTTGCAGATGACCTACTTATTATGACTTCCAATCCCGAAACATCCTTCCCTAGGCTTTTGTCTCTTTTTGAGGAGTTTGGCTATGTGTCAAACTTTAAAATCAACTATAGCAAGTCAATGGCCCTAAACGTTACTTGTCCAGAATCGGTTAAAGAGGCCCTTCAAGATACTACCCCCTTTCACTGGGCTACAAAAGACATAGTATTTTTGGGAGTGCACGTCCCGACTCAGGCGAAGGACTTATTTGCTCTGAATTATGCCCCCTTATTGTCCTCAGTTAGGAGGCAGCTGCACTCTATTAAACTGCCGTTTATTTCCTGGTGTGGCAAGAGGAACTACCTCAAGACCTTTATAGCTCCTAAATTTTTGTACCTTCTGCAGGTGTTGCCTATCTGGCTGCCGCACTCATTTTTTGTAGACATCCGCAGAGTTTTCTCCCTCTTTTTGTGGGGAAGTAAACCCTCCAGAATTGCTTATTCGGTGCTGACCAGAGAGAGGAGGTTTGGCGGCTTTGGTCTGCCCGACATACGTTCCTACTATGTGGCCTTTCAACTATTTAGAGGTCTATCCCTCCTCAAGAGCACTTATAGTGCTCCATATGTGTGTCTTGAGCGCTCCCTGCTCTCCACTAGAATGAAGCGGATTCTCTGGGGGCTGTCCCCTTGTTCTCCGTGTAGTTCCTCTTTGCCACTCCTATGGAAGGGTATGTTTGTTGAGTGGGCCAAGCAGTTTAAGGATAGAACACTTGAGTTTCCCATACCGGGTACTCCGCTTTCCTCTTTACAGTTTTATGTCCATCCGGAAGCTGAGAAGCCCTCAGGTATCTGGCCTCTTTTGGCCGAGATCCCTTTAAAGGGTTTCTACCACTTGCAGATCGCATATTTGGTGATCAGACACTAGCGATCCGCTAGTGTCTGATGTAGCTTACAAGCTAATTATTACCTTAATCCGTTCGGCCCATACCTCAAAAAAAGCACTTATATCTTTATGCAAATGAGCCTCTAGGTGCTATGCAGGCGTTTTTCCAGCACCTAGAGGCTCCGTCTACCTTTCAGTTTGCCGCCCAGCGCCTCGCTCCAGCACGCCCATCTCTTACCGTATTCGATCCTCCCCCTGCTTCAGCCTTCAGAAATCCCGCGCCTGCGCCGTTCGTCGCGGCATTCGGCGCAGGCGCAGTCAATGTCTGACCGCTCCGTGCTCAGACATTTCCACTGCGCCTGCGCCGATGACATCGGCGCAGGCGCAGTGGAAATGTCTGAGCACGGAGCGGTCAGACATTGACTGCGCCTGCGCCGAATGCCTCCGAATGCCGCGACGAACGGCGCAGGCGCGGGATTTCTGAAGGCTGAAGCAGGGGGAAGATCGAATACGGTAAGAGATGGGCGTGCTGGAGCGAGGCGATGGGCGGCAAACTGAAAGGTAGACGGAGCCTCTAGGTGCTGGAAAAACGCCTGCATAGCACCTAGAGGCTCATTTGCATAAAGATATAAGTGCTTTTTTTGAGGTATGGGCCGAACGGATTAAGGTAATAATTAGCTTGTAAGCTACATCAGACACTAGCGGATCGCTAGTGTCTGATCACCAAATATGTGATCTGCAAGTGGTAGAAACCCTTTAAGTGCGATTAGGTCCCTGGATGGGTCCCTGGATTGGTCCACGGTCTTGAATGACCCTAAAGTAAAAAAAGCTTCCTTCCTACAGAGTTTTTCCCTGCAGAAGGAGATTAAGATGATTAAGCTACCGCCCCCCACCACCTCTGGAACCCCCTCTTGGCTGTCTAAGAGACTGTCAGATGCACGTAGGATCCCTAAACCGCTGTCTACCATATATAAGGAGTTACTCTCAGCCTCTCCTCCTGAGCTACATTTCCTTTCTTCATGGGAAAGGGAATTGTCCATCCACCTTACAGACCCGGAAAGGGCTTTTGTCCTTACACACTCTCACGGCTTTAGCCGCTGTATTAAGGTACAAGAAAACTCGTATAAGCTGCTAACGAGATGGTACAAGTCCCCGGAGTTCTTGCATAGGCTTAACGCAGATTTCCCAAGTGAGTGCTGGAGATGTAAAAAACACGTAGGCTCTCTGTCACACATTTGGTGGCACTGTGAAAAGATTAAAGCGTTCTGGACCAGTATAGAAGCTCTGATAAATGAGGTGTGTGCTAAGCAGGTTAAGCTGGATCCTAAACTGATCCTGCTTTGGTGCCCTAATAACTCGCTTTCCCCCTGTAGATCTGATCTTCCTACTATGCTCATCACGGCGGCGAGACTGCTCATCCCGCTGCTTTGGAAGGATACTGAACCTCCCACTGTTTCGATGTGGAGGGATAAGGTGGATCAGATCTACAGGTTTGAAGAGCTGGCCCACTGGGAATCTTGCACGCGTTCCCGCTTTCTGAAAATCTGGTCGCCCTGGAAGACATATAGGAAGTTCCCCTGACGGAGTTGGGGAAAACTCCCCTACCCCTACCCCCCCCCCCCTTCCTTTCCCTTCCTTTCCCTCTCTTTTCCTCTTATTTGTGTTATATTTTTATTGTCTGTCACATTTGATGTATCATTTTGTACAACATGTGTTGCACTGACATGCAATTGTGGTCACGTCCATGACCGATTTGTGACTATGCCTTACCAGTGATGCTACGATGGTTTGTGATCGATTGATATGCCTTACTCTTTGAATAAAAATAAATTTGGTTAAGAATATAACTACTATAATACTGCTCCTATGTACAAGAATATAATATATAACTACTATAATACTGCTCCTATGTACAAGAATATAATATATAACTACTATAATACTGCCTCCTATGTACAAGAATATAACTACTATAATACTGCTCCTATGTACAAGAATATAACTACTATAATACTGCTCCTATGTACAGGAATATAACTACTATAATACTGCTCCTATGTACAAGAATATAACTACTATAATACTGATCCTATGTACAAGAATATAACTACTATAATACTGCATCCTATGTACAAGAATATAACTACTATAATACTGCTCCTATGTACAAGAATATAACTACTATAATACTGCATCCTATGTACAAGAATATAACTACTATAATACTGCATCCTATGTACAAGAATATAACTACTATAATACTGCATCCTATGTACAAGAATATAACTACTATAATACTGCTCCTATGTACAAGAATATAACTACTATAATACTGCTCCTATGTACAAGAATATAACTACTATAATACTGCCCCCTATGTACAAGAATATAACTACTATAATACTGCATCCTATGTACAAGAATATAACTACTATCATATGGTTCTCGCTTCAGACTCAATTTGATCATTGTCAGGACGTCTATCCAGCTGCGTCTGGTGTATAAGGGATATTTATTGTCATATGTCTCTGAACCTATTTCTTCAATAAAAAGAAAATTGATTAAGAATATAACTACTATAATACTGCATCCTATCTACAAGAATATAACTGCTATAATACTGCTCCTATGTACAAGAATATAACTACTATAATACCGTCTTCTATGTACAAGAATATAACTACTATAATACTGCTCCTATGTACAAGAATATAACTACTATAATACTGCTCCTATGTACAAGAATATAACTACTATAATACTGCTCCTATGTACAATAATATAACTACTATAATACTGCTCCTATGTACAAGAATATAACTAATATAATACTGCTCCTATGTACAAGAATATAACTACTATAATACTGCTCCTATGTACAATAATATAACTACTATAATACTGCTCCTATGAACAAGAATATAACTACTATAATACTGCTCCTATGTACAATAATATAACTACTATAATACTGCTCCTATGTACAAGAATATAACTAATATAATACTGCTCCTATGTACAAGAATATAACTACTATAATACTGCCTCCTATGTACAAGAATATAACTACTATAATACTGCTCCTATGAACAAGAATATAACTACTATAATACTGCTCCTATGTACAAGAATATAACTACTATAATACTGCCTCCTATGTACAAGAATATAACTACTATAATACTGCTCCTATGTACAAGAATATAACTACTATAATACTGCTCCTATGTACAATAATATAACTTCTATAATACTGCATTCTATGTACAAGAATATAACTACTATAATACTGCCTCTAACTTTTTAGCTCTTGTCTTACATGAATGTTACTCTGGAGTTTTCTCTGGTTCTTCTATAGTTGGTCTAGAATAGTGAAGTAATATAGGTAAAGGTGTTGTCTGTTTTTGTTATAGTGATGATGTATCCTCAGGTGAATAGGAAGGAGCCGTCCCATTGAAGTGAAACAGCAGAAGCTATAAGTATACCTGGTGCTCTACTGCAAATATATAAAAAGTAAAGAGGACACAGCAGCACTGCAGTATTTTCACACAGTGGATTGGCAGAGAGGCCTTTATGCCTTTTTAAACGTGTATGCAGCAAAGCTTGAAAAAACAGCTAAGTCGGCCTCACATCTGCAGCTAGCTGTTTCAGGAGAAAACCCCCTTTTTTCAGAGTAAGGCTACATGCTTACGAACGTTGTTTGTTTTCGTGTCCGTTCCGTTTTTTTTTCAGATAAGATGCGGACCCATTGATTTCTATGGGTCTGTAAGCCGTGTACCGGGGTGGGCTCCCCAGGATATAGCGAAGTCACAGACAAGGAAAGTGACACTGACACCAGCTTTATATGCAAGAACAGAAACTTTACTTTGGAAACTGTAAATACACAAGTACAAACTGTCTACACACTGAAACTGGTCTTCCTGGGACAACCTCTCTTTCAAAGAGCTGGATCCAGAAAGGAGACAACAGATACTCTCCTTCCCTTGAGTGTCCATTCACTGCCGGACATCCGCAAGCCAGGATAGAATCGGATTCAGTCCCTCACAGCACAATCCTTCCACCATGTCAGATCAGCTCAGACTTCCTGGTTTTCAGAAGCAGCTAGCATGAATCATCATCTACTTTGCATATGCAGATCCCAGATTGTGCTGACTGTGCTGCAAAACAGTGGCCTCTAGTGCCCGGAATTCCAAATGACAGCTCCAATACAATAAACATTATACAGGCAGAGTTTATCCACAATCTCACATGCCACCCCACTCAAAGTTGTCGTCCTCGGAAACTCTCCCCATGCAAACTCTTCCTGGGCATAGCACTGTGGAGGCACACCAGCATTGGGCCTCGCTGACCTTCTCAGATTGAAGGTTTCAGAATTACTTGGGACATATTTGACAAGAGAGGAGCTGTTGACTGTTCAGCATTGCACCTGGGTGGCAAACCTGTCACAGCCGGAACCTCTGTGAACACCTGGGCAGGGACAACACACCATTCCTTCTCTTCTTCATATGATGGACTTTCCTCCATACTCGGAGCATGAGGAGGCACCCCTTCCACGCACACCGGCTCATCAAAATTGCAACGTCTCAACATATTAAGGTGTAAGTTCTGTGAGGGTCCCCCTGTCCCTACTGGCTTTATCTCATAGACCGGAATAGCAGGGACTACCCTTCTCTTCACCGTGTATGGAACTGCCTCCCACCGTCCATCCGACTTCCCAGACGGCCGTTTGGCTTTGACCATCACACGATCTCCCGGGACATACCCATCGTTCTGCACTGGACTTGGGTTAGGGTGTATCACCTGTCCCAGGTGCTCCCCCACAACCTTGTGGACCGCTCTCAGCCGGCGGTGGTGCTCCTGCACCCATGCGGTGGTACTTCTCGGTGGGGGCTCCATCGGGTTGGGCATGTGGAGATCTTCAATCTCCCTTCCGGCTCGTCCAAACATGAGCATAGGTGGAGAGTATCTGGTGGTACTGTGTACTGTGTTGTTATTGGCCCACATCTACTCAGGTAGGTACGCGGGCCACTGGGCTTTTTGACTGTCTTCCAGAGTCCGCAGCATCTGAAGCAAGGTGCGATTGAAGCGTTCGCACGCCCCGTTTCCTTGTGGGTGATACGGAGTGGTGTGGGAGCGTTCAATCCCATACAGTTGGTACAGTTTATTCATTACAGTACCTGAAAGCATGCTACCTGAACGTTTTGTCGCTCCCAAAATGAGCTCCCTTTTCATGAGCTTCCCTGGCCGCCTCCGATCCCAACGACATAGGAATGACAATCTGTTGCCGGTACTGCAGCACTGACTGTAAGTATATGATCCGGCACAGGAGGCCCTGGGTAATTGTCAGCTTGTCCCACTGCCTTAACAACTTCTGACCCTCTGGGGTCAGACGGGCTTGTTCTTCTGGCCGAGGCCAGATCTTGCTCCGAACCCATACTTTCACTTTCCACAAATCCCGGCAACTATCCTGGACTTTCTCCCAATCAGTCAACGTTTTCCCCAGCACTAGTGTCATTCCAGACGCCACCCCACTGGAATGTGCCACATCCGGGAACAGAGGTAAGCGACCAAAGTCAGGAGTTTCAGTATCCTCTAACTCCTCATCAGTGCTCTGAGTCGACTGTCCTACTGGAACTCGAGAGAGTGCATCGGCGTTGCCGTTCTCCCTACCGGACCGGAACTTGATGCGGTATTGGTAATTATATCGGCGGGCCAACCATCTTTGCTCGAGTGCACCGAGCTTGGCATTCTCCAGGCGTGCCAACGGGTTGTTGTCTGTCATCATGGTCACTTCTGCACCAGTTAGGTATTCTGCAAACCTTTCGGTCATGGCCCACACCAGTGCCAGTAGTTCCAGTTTAAAGGAGCTATAGTTATCAGGGTTGCGTTCTGACTCTCTTAGGGACCGGCTCCCATAGGCGATGACTCTCTCCCGTCCATCCAGGACTTGGGACAATACGGCCACCAGACCATGTAGGCTTCCATCAGTATACAGCAGGAATGGGGTATCAAACCGCGCGTAAGCCAGGATCGGGGCATTGGTCAGCGCCTCTTTCACCGCTTTAGGCCTCCTGTTGCCGGAGCCCCCAGTCGACGGGGCGTTTCTTCGGGACCCCAGCCGTGCCTCTTAGCAACTCGTTTAACGGGCCCACCAGATGAGCAAATTTGGGAATAAACCTCCTGTAGTAGCCAGCCAGTCCCACGAACACCCGTACCTCCCGTAGCGTACTTGGCCGGGGCCACTTCTGAACAGCCTCCACCTTGCTGGGGGCCAGTTTTACCCCCTCCTGGTTGACCACATGTTCTAAGTACTCTATCTGCTGTCGGAACAGCTGAATTTTTTTGGGCTTGATCTTGAGCCCATGGTCTCGTAGTCGTCCTAAGACTTGTCGCAGCTTCTGGAGGTGATCTTCAAAGAAAGCCCCGAACACTACTATGTCATCCAGGTATATCAATACTGATTCGAATTTGAGATCCCCCAGACAGTGTTCCATCAATCGTTGGAATGTCCCCGGAGCATTGGAGAGGCCGAAGGGCATCCGGTTGAACTCATAGAGTCCCATAGGTAGAATGAAGGCCGTCTTGGCTTTGTCCTTTTTGGCCATCGGCACCTGCCAGTACCCACTAGCCAGATCAAGAGTTGAGAAGAACTTTGCTTGGCTTAGGGCTGATAATGACTCCTCAATCCGTGGAAGGGGGTAGGCATCCCGGACGGTCTGAGCATTCAGCTTCCGATAATCCACGCAGAACCGGAGACTCCCGTCTTTCTTCCGCACCAAGACTACCGGAGCAGCCCACGGACTTTGACTCTCCTGGATCACCCAGTTCTCCAACATGCTGGCCACCATATCTTTCACCTCCTGATACATTTTAGGTGGGATCTGCCGGTAACATTCCCTAATCGGTGCAGCATTGTTCGATAGCAGTAGCACACCCAAAGTCCTCATCATGTCTTAAGAAGGCCTCCTGAAATTCCCAGAGGGTGTCTTCCAGCAGCCTTTGTTCCGCCGGGGTCAGGGTTCTGCAGTCCACCCCCATACGGGCCATGATCACTCAACCGTTCCACTCCGCTGTCGGGGTTTCCCTTGAATGGATCTCAACAGCATAGGTCCAGGCTGATCTCCTATCCGGCTGCAGCGTGAAGCCCCTTAGTCGAGCGATACCCCTTTCGGACACATAAACTTTGGCCAGCAGGGTGTTTGCGGGGACGGTTAACTCGCAGTCCTCAACATTACAGCAGCGTATAGGAACACATCCGTCCTTCACAATGGCGAGGGCCAGGGCTACCAGTGGGCGAATCTGCGTTCCTTCTTGATAAGCGGGTTTGATTAGGAGCTGCAGTCCATTGAATCGTTGTCCAGCCCCCACTGGCAGCATCAATATTCGCTCTTGTCGAAGTGGGATCTTCAGCGGGGTCCTCCGGAGCACCCTCCTGTCTCCAATGGCCCGACCGGACAGGTTACTCTATTGCATGCTACAGCTCCTCACCATCTGTTGTAAGACTTTCTGGGTAGGACGGTGTGCGGTGGCCCGTTGCCAGTACTTCGGCCCTTCCTTGGCATAGAGTTGATGGTCTAGGTCTCGCAGTATATTCATGCCCAGGGTTACGTCCATTCCTTTCCGGGACGAATGGTCCACCAGCACGACCCCTTTCTTGCAGATGTCTTGCCCAAACAGTCGGACCCGCATCCAGACTATCCCTCGGACATCCATCTCTCTATTATCAGCGGTCAGCCTGATGACTCTCCCTTCTTCGGGCTCCATCATATGCCCGAAGTGCCTCTCGAAAAACTCCAGAGGCATTAGGGTACACTCTGACCCTGTATCAACTAGGCAGCAGACCTTTCGGCCTTCCAACTCGGCTTCTAATACGGGGCTGCTGGCATACAAGTCACATTCTTCACGCAGAGGGCTTAACTTCCGGTGCACCACCGCAGGACGCCCAGCTACTGCAGCGGTCGGAAGTTTAACGTCGGCTCAGACGCTACCTGTTGGCAAGCCCAACAGAGGGGCCCTCTTCTGACTGGCCCCCTCACCAGGGTTGTTCTTTGTAGAGTGGCACGAGGTGCAGGGACCGTTTCCGGACGCCGGAATGGTTCTGCCTTCATCTGGGACACTTCCAGCCGAAGCTTTTTCAATTCCGCCCGCAGGGCCTGGACCACATCCTTTAAGGACTCAGATTCTTCAGACCCGGCCGATCCCTTGTAACGCGTACTATTCACCACTCTTGCTGCCGCAGGTATGTGCTCTTCCTCTCTCTGTACGGCGGCTAAGTATGTAGTGTCCCACTACGTAAAGGGTCAATTGGGTCATATTGTTCTCCACCTCCTGTGGAACATGGTCATGGTATTTTGTATTGCATTATAACGTATATTGTCATGTTATCTCCTGTGTATCAGGCCTGCTAGGGGTGTAGTTTCTCCTCTCAAGCTGTAGAGGGAGCTAGGGAACCCCCTAGTATATATAGATAGGTCCAGTCCAGGAGAGGGAGTGTGTGGTTAGAAGCCAGTGTTGACTTTAGTCAGGTAGTAGCTGAAGATCAGCTTCTAACATGCAGCTAGATAGCACAGGTTCCTAGCTTGCCTCCAGGAGAAGAAGTTTCCTCCTGAAGTGATCCTGCATCTTGCAAAGAACAGAGCAGTGCTAATCTTGTCCAGCCAAGTAGAAAGCTGAACGGCAGAAGGTTATTAACAGCTAGTGGATTTATACCAGAGGAAGGTTTCCCTACCCAAGGATAAAGCCAGCTATTAGGCATACGGGCCTTAGAGAAAGCCAGACAGGATTCTGCAGAAAGTACAGCCTGATCTGTGAGTTTTATTCCCTCTGAGTTATCTTGCTAGGATTCTACCTGCCATTTATGTAAAGCCTGCCTGATACCAATATCCTTCATATGGAACTGTCTGAAGCTTGTACATAGTTGAACTGTTCAGTAAAGAAGAATTCTAGTTCACTACAATCGTGTGTACCTCCATTATTCCTCCTAACAATCGGTGTGCCTCCGTTACCGGCACTGGCGTCACGAACTGTAAGGGATCTTGCCACCGGCATGCTAAACCTACAACACCCAGGGCACCTCACCTTTCACCCGGCCTGGTCCATATATCCAGAGAGTGCCCCAGAGGATCTACGTGCTAGCCTCTCCATCACTGCTGTACGTCTGCCCAGGGTATCCTACAAACTGTGAGTACTAAGAGCAACCCTCGGTCTGCTAACTGACCCTCACATTCGTTCACCCTGAAGGACTGGCATACTGCAAGTAGACACTGTAGAATGTTATATTGGCCATTGTTCGGGTCATCTCTTGTAATTTATCTTGTAAGAATTTATTGGAGAGCCCCACTATGAACTGATCTTGTGGAAACCGATCCACCTCCCAGAAGGCGCCCATGGGCCCAGGGTCTCGTCATTGTAGCTCATTCAGCGCCTCCTGTAGAGCTTTGGAATATTGCATCAGGGTCTCGCCCTCTCGCTGGGGTTGGTTAAAGAAATGACTCCGTAACTGTAGCAATTTGGCCCGCCCCCTTGGGCTCTCTCTAGCAGGGAGAATATCTTCTCTAGGGTATCTCTCTCGGAGTCAGGCCTTACCATCACTGTCCGCCTGACGTCACCCTCTAGGGCTCCCAACGCAACCTCGGCCCGCAGTTCGGGGGTCAGGTTACACATTTTAACTGCACTTCGCATCCTTTCAGTCCAGTCCTGCAATGTCATGTTTCTGCCGTCATACTTTGACAGATGACGCAGCAGTGCCCCTACAGGGATGTATCCTACTGGGGTAGCCATATTGTTGGGGACAAGCTGGACTTGCGCCTGTGCACCCTGGGCTGGATCCTGATCCGGCACCAATGGGGCTGGGGGACGCTCTCCCGCCGCGTTCCCGTCCATAACGGTCGCTGTATCCTGCCGACTGCTCTAAGTTGTAAGCCGTGTACCGGGGTGGGCTCCCCAGGATACAGCGAAATCACAAGGAAAGCGACACTGACACCAGCGTTATATGCAAGAAGAGAAACTTTACTTTGGAAACAGTAATAACACAAGTACAAACAGAATAAATAATACCCCAGGCCCATAGTCACCGTCCCTGTCCGAGGGACAGGCCTAGCCCGTTGGCGCACACAGCAGAGCCTACAAGTCGTACTGTGCCGCTATAGAGGATACACCTAACTGGTGGCAGACGCAGCAGAGCCTGCAAATCAATTACTGTGCTGCAATCCAGTACAGTAAGGCCTAACAAAGCTATAACACTAACTAACTAACTAGCTAATACAAGGCTAGTCTCTGTTGCTTTAGGCACCAAACAGTATAGTACAATTGGTTCTCAGGTTACTGACCTGCGTCTGTTCTGGGCCCTAGGATGCCGCTTACCCGGGATGGCCTCCAAGCTCTCAGCAACCGTGCGGCCTTGCTTGGTGATAAGGCTTTCTTTCAAAGAGCTGGATCCAGAAAGGAGACAACAGATACTCTCCTTCCCTTGAGTGCCCATTCACTGCCGGACATCCGCAAGCCAGGACAGAATCGGATTCAGTCCCTTACAGCACAATCCTTCCACCATGTCAGATCAACACTTCCTGGTTTTTAGAAGCAGCCAGCATGAGTCATCATCTACTTTGCATATGCAGATCCCAGAGTGTGCTGACTGTGCTGCAAAACAATGGCCTCTAGTGCCCGGAATGCCAAATTACAGCTCCAATACAATTTAAACATAAACATTATACAGGCAGAGTTTATCCACAATCTCACAGGTCCGCAAAAAATGCGGACAGCACACTGTGTGCTGTCCTCATCAGTATGTATGTTCCGTAGCCCCGCAAAAAAAATAACATGTCCTATTCTTGTCTGTTTTAGGCATTGTTACAATGGATCCGCAAAAAAAAAAAAGGATGTCATCTTTTTTTTTTTTTTGCAGATCGGACCGCAAAACACATACGGTCGTGTGCATGTAGCCTAAAGCAGATGAGAACTTTCAAGTTGCAAGGCTTTAAGTGGAACCTCCGGGTGGGTACTATTTCTATTTTGGAGACCAGTTGACAGACAAGATGACTATTGTAGGCTAGACAATGCTCCACTTGATTTCTGGGGAAAATATATGTAAATGATCATGTCTAACATCTGCTGGCATCAGATCGGTTTTAAAAAGCTAATTTGAATATGTTTCCAAGAAACTTAGACGATCATCTCCTGGCGTACAATACTGCATACACATACGTGTACAGGGGGCTCTCCATAATGAGAAAGAGGACCCCTTAGACATTGCATATATATTGTTGAGGAACGCACATTTTTATACTAATATCTCTCCCCCCCCCCCTCTCATCTCTTTATACAAATATGACTATTATAATACTGCCTCCTATGTGCCACGGATATGTATTTGCCTGTTTAGATTTGTGCCATAATTACCTTATATATTCTTTTCTTGAGAAATGAGATGAGCGGTGTCCTAAATATACCGTCCCTTCTCTTTCAGTAGACTCATGGGCAGACAGACAGTAAATCTGGCAGGTCCCAGTTGGTGACTACTTCCAGCCTCTTTCTCCAGTGCTACCCGTTTGGTGTGATGAGGCTGCTCCTCTCTGGGGAGATGTTGAATAATGCTAAGTGACATCTTGTTTTTGTTTCTGCTTAGCTTCTTCATGGTCCATTAATCCGCAGAGGTGATACATAATGTGCGGCATACTCCTGGCGCAGAGATTGATTTGGTCGGGGTGCTGAGGAGAGAGGAATTTCTTATCATTATATCTAAATGGGGTTGTTGATTTGAAGAATGCATTCTCCTGTATGTATCTGTCATGACAGATGGTGGCACAGTTTATTTATTTTTTGCATTTTTAGAACAAGTGTCGTCAAGCAGGAGAATAAGACTTTATTTGCTGCTCTGTTCTAGTCCAGAGTACTAATGATGGGTATGACGCCACTGATTGAAGTCTATGGCATCTTGCCATAGACTTCATAAGGTTTTCCAGTGGATTCTAGATCATGGAGGTATGAGTAGGCAATCTATTACCATATGGAGGGGCCATATAGTGACACTTGGCATACCGATGGCACTCGAAGACAGAAATGTAGTGACCCTACATGCTGTCATAACAGCTTCATGGCCAAAGGTCTGCTTTGTGCATGAGGCCTATAACCTAAGTTCCTGGTGTTTAGATGCAAGGTTCAGATGTGAATCACCATCATCTACATCTACAGTATCCTGTCATACCTCTCCATTTTTTTTTTTTTTTGGGGGGGGGGGCTGTTTGTGCCCTAAGGGTTCTTCTCATGGTAAAAGCAGGAGAGTTATGAACAAGCAGAGTCCACCTCATGGAAAAGCTTGAGCTTGTATGGACCTACAGTATTAGAGCTGCACTGGGTTCTTTTTTTCACCCATGGCTTTTGGTTCTCATTGACATTAAATTGAGGTGATATCTGTGCCATCTGGAACTAATATAGATATCCAGATCCTTCCAATTTGGAAAATTAGCGGCCTGTCTAGCGGAGTAGACGTTTGGTTCCCCCTTCATGCCATTCTTAATTGTTGTGTGAGCCAAAGCCTTGTACAAGATTCTTGATCTGGAGGTTCGAAGTGGTGGACATGGTGCAGTGGTGCTGCATTGTGGCTGTTCCCACAATGGTGCAACCCAATGCCAAATTAGAGAAAGGACCCACTCAAAAGAGGCCACCTCGATATGTAGAGTAGTCTTATGCATTTTGATTAGAACATATAAAAAGTGCCTGCTAGGACATGTTTAGAAATTAGGCTGAGAAGCAATAGATCAATCCCTGGGATGTGGATATTGCTTAAAAATAGAAAAAAAAGTAGCAACACTTACGAATCTACAGCAAAAAGTCTCTATGGTGGTGGTGCCCGCAGTGTTGGATACCAGTCTGTAGCATCCCCAAATCTTTCAGAATAAATAAAAAATAAAACTGCAGCATTCGCCGGTCTTCAATTCACGCTGGTTTTTTCACCAAAAATTGCAAAATTTGGTGTAGTGAAGACTGGCGAGTGCTGTCGTTTTATTTATTATTTATTCTGGGATGTGGATATGAGAGTCATGTCTTTTTCTCTACAGATTGCTAGAAGTGATGGGACCAGAGGTGTACTGTAGGTAACGGGGGGGGGGGGGGGGGGGGCTGTGGCCGTAGGCCTACTTACATGGTGGTGCCCACCACACTAGTCCTGAGATTGTGCTATCGGAGCACACTTCTGGGTACAGACATCACATGATGCTCCCTCAGTTCCCAGTCTCAGAATAATAACCACTCTGTGGTTGGGTGAGTGGTGAATGCGTTAGAATGGGCATCACCCAACAGAAAGCAGTGGCAGAGGAAGATAAGACACAACACAGGAGCGGATAAGCAGGGGGCAGAGGGTGGCATACCTGTGCACTGAGTGGCGGCATATGCAGTACCCCAGAGCTGGGGGTATGTGCAATTGTTGTTTTATTGTGTATAGTTACATTTTGCATATTCTAATATTCCAGTAAAGAATATGAATGGCAAATGGTTGGCAGGAACAGGTTTAACCGCTCTGATAGCAGTAGGTTGGTCCTACCTTATGCCAGGAGGGGAAGTTCCTGTGCAGATGCAGAGAGGAGAGGAAGCTTACTGCAGAGCTCCTGCAAAAGGTCCTCCAGAGAAAACTACTTAAGCCAGCCTCAAGCAGATACTTAAAAGACAAGACATCAAAGTGAACAGCAGTAAGGTGAGCGCCCATCGCCCAGACTATTACTACGCCAGTAAAAGCTAAGGTCTAGACCTGATAGTGGACATTTACACTCACAAGTGCTTCATTGCAGCCATCCAATCTGCCTGCATATTTCTTTACTGGTGCCAGGTATTGCACTTGGAATCTGCTGCTATGGAATGTGCCCATAGTTATATACCGCAATATTATTGTTGCATTAATAAGAAGAGACCGTTACACCTTCACTTCTGGCCTCATTCTTCAAACTACGATTCCACTGCACCGATCCCCAGGGAGCAACGGCCTGAGGAAGTACACTGAGACATAACACTTCATCAGGGCCACTACCACTCCCATCCTCTACACTACTGGCTCCTCAAAGGCTCAATGTGCATACCAATGGGCAGAGTGGTGGCATAATAGAAGGCACAAAGGGGCATACTATGGGACAAAGTGTTAGTATACTGAGGAGCAGAATGGTGGCATACCAGGGGGCAGAGAGATAGTATATGACAGGGCAGAGTGGTAGCATACCTGGGGGAGGAATAGTAGCATACCAAAGGGCAGAGTGGTGGCATACTGAGGGCAGAATGATGGCATATTGGGGCAGAGTGATGACATATTGGTAGGTAGAGTGATAGCATACCAGGCAGTAGAATAATAGCATATTTGGGGCAGAGCAATGGCATTTTGAGGGCTCGAGTGATAGCATACCAGTTCGATAGCATACTAAAGTTTGATAGCGTACCAAACTTTAGGTTTTTCGGCACCCGGATCCGAACCCGAACATTTACGTAAAAGTTCGGGTTCGGTGTTTGGCGCTTTTTGAAAGGCTGCACAGAAGCCAATCAACAAGCGTCATACTACTTGCCCCAAAAGGCCATCACAGCCATGCCTACTATTGGCATGGCTGTGATTGGCCAACTGCAGCATGTGACCCAGCCTCTATTTAAGCTGGAGTCACGTAGCGCCGCCCGTCACTCTGCTCGGATTAGTGTAGGGAGAGGCTGCAGCTGCTGTGAGGGAGAGATTAGGGAGAAATCTCATCAAGAACTGGTTTATGTACTCAGCGATCTACAGCAAAAGTGTTTTGTGGGTGCAGTGCACAATTTTTTTAATCCTGCCCTGAGCCAACTACTGCTGAAAACAAACTTTTTTTTCTTGAGTTAGTCCATATCAATTCCTGATCGGCAGCCATTTTATGCAACGATAGTGCACCAGCACAGGATATCTGCAAGTCCAGAAATACAGCTTTGGCATACTGGGGTGAAAAAACCCTCTGATATACTGCACATCTAGGATTAGACAAGCATAAGTGACTGTCACATTTAGGACAGAAATACAGCTTTTTGTTTACTGGGGTTAAAAAAAAACCTCTGATATACTGCACATCTGGGATTAGACGTGCATAAGTTACTGTGAAATTTAGGCCACAAATACCACTGTCATATAGAGTAAAAAAAGGGTTTTTATTGGCGGTTAATTATTTTTATCATACTTAACCACTTTTTACTTTGCTTTGTGAATCTACCAGAATCTACAGCGATATTTGGTGGGGCCTAATGCCGTTCTAAGGATGGTAAGGCCTGAGCAGGTACAGGCGCTAGTCGATTGGGTGGCCGACAGTGGATCCAGCACGTTCACATTATCTCCCACCCAGTCTTCTGCAGAAAGCGCACAGATGGCGCCTGAAAACCAAGCCCATCAGTCTGTCACATCACCCCCATGCATACCAGGGAAACTGTCTCAGCCTCAAGTTATGCAGCAGTCTCTTATGCTGTTTGAAGACTCCGCTGGCAGGGTTTCCCAAGGGCATCCACCTAGCCCTTCCCCAGCGGTGGAAGACATAGAATGCACTGACGCACAACCACTTATGTTTCCTGATGATGAGGACATGGGAATACCACCTCAGCACGTCTCTGATGATGACGAAACACAGGTGCCAACTGCTGTGTCTTTCTGCAGTGTGCAGACTGAACAGGAGGTCAGGGATCAAGACTGGGTGGAAGACGATGCAGGGGACGATGAGGTCCTAGATCCCACATGGAATGAAGATCGTGCCACTGACTTTCAGAGTTCGGAGGAAGAGGCAGTGGTGAGAGCGAGCCAACAGCGTAGCAAAAGATGGAGCAGTGGGCAAAAGCAGAGCAGCCGTCGCCAAAACAGTTCGCCTGCTACTGGCCACCGTCAACTGGAACCGAGCACACCAACGGCAGCTTCAAGGAGATTCCTGGCATGGCACTTCTTCACACAATGTGCTGACGACAAGACCCGAGTGGTTTGCACGCTGTGCCATCCGAGCCTGAAGCGAGGCATTAACGTTCTGAACCTTAGCACAACCTGCATGACCAGGCATCTACATGCGAGACACGACATGCGAGACACGGGCTGCAGTGGAGTAAGCACCTTCAAAACTAAGAAAGGGCTCAGGCCCCTCCTGCTCCCTCTTCTGCCGCCTCAGCCTCTTCCTCCGCCTCTGGGGGAACGTTGGCACCTGCCGCCCAGCAAACAGAGGATGTGCCACCAACAACACCACCTCCATCACCAAGCATCTCCACCATGTCACACGGCAGCGTTCAGCTCTCCATCTCACAAACATTTGAGAGAAAGCGTAAATTCCCACCTAGCCACCCTCGATCCCTGGCCCTGAATGCCAGCATTTCTAAACTACTGGCCTATGAAATGCTGTCATTTAGGCTGGTGGACACAGACAGCTTCAAACAGCTCATGTCGCTTGCTGTCCCACAGTATGTTGTTCCCAGCCGCCAATACTTCTCCAAGAGAGCCGTGCCTTCCCTGCACAACCAAGTATCCGATAAAATCAAGTGTGCAGTGCGCAACACCATCTGTGGCAAGGTCCACCTAACCACAGATACGTGGACCAGTAAGCACGGCCAGGGACGCTATATCTCCCTAACTGCACACTGGGTAATTGTAGTGGCGGCTGGGCCCCAGGCGGAGAGCTGTTTGGCGCACATTCTTCCGCCGCCAAGGATCGCAGGGCTTCATTCTTTGCCTCCTGTTGCCTCCTCTTCCTACTCGGCTTCCTCCTCCTCTTCTTCCACCTCCTCATCCGGTTAGAGACAGACCTTCACCACCAACTTCAGCACAGCCCGGGGTAAACGTCAGCAGGCCATTCTGAAACTCATATGTTTGGGGGACAGGCCCCACACCGCACAGGAGTTGTGGCGGGGTATAGAACAACAGACTGACGAGTGGTTGCTGCCGGTGAGCCTCAAGCCCGGCCTGGTGGTGTGCGATAATGGGCAAAATCTCGTTGCAGATCTGGGACTAGCCGGTTTGACGCACATCCCTTGCTTGGCGCATGTGCTGAATTTGGTGGTGCAGAAGTTCATTCACAACTACCCCGACATGTCACAGCTGCTGCATAAAGTGCGGGCCGTCTGTTCGCGCTTCCGGCGTTCACATCCTGCCGCCTATCGGCTGTCTGCTCTACAGCGTAACTTCAGCCTTCCCGCTCACCGCCTCATATGCGACGTGCCCACCAGGCGGAACTCGACCTTGCACATGCTGGACAGACTGTGCGAGCAGCAGCAGGCCATAGTGGAGTTTCAGCTGCAGCACGCACGGGTCAGTCGCACTACGGAACAGCACCACTTCACCACCAATGACTGGGCCTCCATGCGAGACCTGTGTGCCCTGTTGCGCTGTTTCGAGTACTCCACCAACATGGCCAGTGGCGATGACGCCGTTATTAGCGTTACAATACCACTTCTATGTCTCCTTGAGAAAACACTTAGGGCGATGATGGAAGAGGCTGTGGCCCAGGACAAGGAGGAGGAAGAGGAGTCATCTCTAACACTTTCAGGCCAGTCTTTTAGAAGTGGCTCAGAAAGAGGATTTTTGCTACAGCAGAGGCCAGGTGCAAATTTGGCCACCCAGGGCCCACTACTGGAGAACGAGGAGGAGGATGAGGAGGAGGATGGGGATGAAGCATGTTCACAGCGTGGTGGCATCCAGCGCAGCTCGGGCCCATCACTGGTGCGTGGCTGGGGGGATACAGAGGACGCAGACGATACGCCTCCCACAGAGGACAGCTTGTCCTTACCTCTGGGCAGCCTGGCATACATGAGCGACTACATGCTGCAGTGCCTGCGCAACGACTGCAGAGTTGCCCACATTTTAACGTGTGCGGACTACTGGATGGCCACCCTGCTGGATCCCCGTTACAAAGACAATGTGCCGTCCTTAATTCCCCCACTGGAGCGTGATCGAAAGATGTGCGACTACAGGTACACGCTGGTAGACGCGCTCCTGAGAGCATTCCCGACTGACGCCGGGGGACAAGTGGAAGCACAAGGTGGAGGCAGGGGAGGAGGAAGAGGTCGCCAACGCAGCTGTGTCAGCACCAGCACCTCAGAAGGCAGGGTTAGCATGGCCGACATGTGGAAAAGCTTTGTCACCTCGCCGCAACAACTGGCCCTGCTGATATGGAGCGTGTTAGCAGGAGGCAGCATTTGAACAACATGGTGGAACAGTACCTGTGCACACGCCTACACGTACTGACTGATGGTTCTGCCCCATTCAACTTCTGGGTCTCCAAAATTGTCCACATGGCCTGAGCTTGCCCTGTATGCCTTGGAGGTGCTGGCCTGCCCTGCAGCCAGTGTACTCTCTGAACGTGTATTTAGCACAGCAGGAGGCGTCATTACAAACAGACGCAGCCACCTGTCCACAGCCAACGTGGACAAGCTCACGTTCATTAAAATGAACCAGGCCTGGATCCCACAAGACTTGTCTGTACCTTGTGCAGAATAGACATTTATACCACCATCAAACATACATTCTTGTACTCAAGTCAAGTGCAATAATTCTTTGTTTTGTTTTCTTTTTTTTTTTTTATTTGTCCCAATATTTTGGGGGCTACCTACCCCAATAAAAAATTAAAAAAAACATTGTTGGCTACCTCCTCCTCCTCCATTGCTGCCTCCACCAACAACACCACATTCACCGCCTCCTCAACCTCCAACTCCATATCCACCTCCTTCTCTGAGTTGCAGGGTAATAATTTGTAATTTTTTGTTATTTTATTTCATTTTTAAGTTATTTCCCTATCCACATTCATTTGCAGAGCAGTTGTCATGCTCTTAAGCACATTTTGATGTTTTTTGCAGCCCTCTAGCCCTTTCCAGGACTATTTTAGAGCCATTTTTGACTTCAATGGGGTTCGGGTTCGGGGTCAAATTCGGGTCCCGAACCCAAACTTTTTTTTCAAGTTTGACCGAACCTGCCGAACCCGAACATTCAGGTGTCCGCTCAACTCTACTAGTATTCCAAATTAATAAAAGCATGCAGTGGTCACCATATGATGAGAAGACAGAGAAGCAGACACAACACAGAGTTATGGTTGGATCCAAGTACAATAGACTTCAATAGACAAACAGCTCGTGACACATTTATTTAATGAAAACATTATGCAAAAAGTAGCCAATCATTATTGTACACATCACACTGTGGCAAACCCTTGCCCATGGCTCATCTCAGCCTCCAATTACTAATTATCAGCACAGAATGTCCAAATCCATGCTAGGCAGAATGCACTTGAATAACCTCGCCTGTACAGACCGAATGCACCCAAGTTGCCCTTTCTGGCACATTAGAAATATTGTACTTCCTAGCTTGAAATAGTATCACATTGAAACCAGACACTCCTCCAGAAGAGCAAAATGTGCATGGACATAAGGTGTAAGGAGACTGGGGTACTCATGGAAGAGACCATGACCGATCCGCTCAAAGGTACCAGAACTGCCAGAGAGTCCAGCTACCAGTCTGAAGCCAGAGTCTAGCATAGCGAAGAAAAAGCAAGGTCAAGGTATCCCGGTCTGCTTGCCAGTTTACCCCAAAACCTGCTGGAGCCAAGAGGAAGTATTGTCTGGATACAAGTTTATTCAAGTAAAGCTGTTGAACTTTATAAAGTCTGGACTCAACTTATTCTCCACCTCCTACAACTTTCCCCTTTATTGCTCCGGAGCCTAACCCTAGGGAGTGACGGTATCTAGGTAGGAGAACCTTTACACATAAAACTAGTAAGGACTACCACTCGGTAGTCCTCAAAACCTGAGACACGGTCGGCCCTGGGGGGAGACCTCTTGCAATTGGCGCCACGAACAGGATATTTACTTCTGTGCTTTACTATTGAAAACTCACATCTGTAAAACCCCTCTACATACTTCCCAACTTTTGACAATCGCAAAGAGGGACAATATATGCGGCGCGTAACACAGCGTTTTTTTTTATACTAGGCTATGCCTCTAACTCCGCCCAAAGGATAACTACTCACTAAGTCAGAACTGCAGCACGTGGGGATCGGTTAGGTGAATGTAAGTTTCTTTATTTTTTTACAGCATGTGGAGCCCCTGGGACAAATTTTTTCTTGTGCTTCAATATCAATTTAAATATTAACACATAAATCATCAGAATTCTGATATTTTAAGGTCCAAATAGCACAAAATAGGTAAAAAAGAGTGACATTTAAGGATCAAAGAGGGACAGGGTCAAAAAGTGGGACTGTCCCTCCAAAAGAGGGACACTTGGGAGGTATGTCTCTAGAAGTGACTTTATTGCATTTACTTACTGCTGGAAGGTGTGGATCTGCATCAGTTGCAGCACTATGGCAAAACAGGGGTTAATCAGCCATCTTGGCTTTGTACCTCATGTATTGAAAGGAAGGACTGTTCCACCCAGCAGAGGGGAGGGAACCAAACATCCCGTCTCCACAGAGGAACCATCCTTGCAGCAGAAGGAACTAAAGCGCTCTGTTCATGTTCCCAGGAGGACAAAGAAACTAACTGTACCCCAACAGGAAGTAAACACAACAGCCATCTTGGAGAAGGGAAAATACAGTTCCAGCTTCACTGGATCCTGAGAAACAATGTCCAAAGGTCTGAGTGAGTTCTGCTTGGGGAATTTACATTGCCAGAGACTGTTAGGGACTATAATCTGCCTGCCAGACCATAATTCTCCCCAAAATTGAGTGGTCGCGGCAAATTTTAAAGGGGCCTTGTACCAATTCTGCTGCCATTGTCCATAGCGACGTGCATCCAAATTGCATTATTGCTTTCTGCTGACTGTACTAATTGAAAAAACACAGTTGAAACTATGGCAGCGAGCAGCGTACCCAGCTGGGCTGCAGCAACCCACCACCCGCAGCTACTTGCACTATGCCTCTAACTGTACAGCTTCCAGTGCAGGAAAAGAGGGATCCTCCAAGCCCAAGTGTGGGAAGGAGAGAGACTACCCACCAGGATCCACCTGCTCCACCAGTTAGAACCGGCCAGACTCCACTGAGAAAGATGGTGTGCCAGCAGCAGCCTGACTGGAGCTACATGATGTGGGGGGCGATAAGCCTGAGGCTTGTGGACCGGGAGTGTACGGTGGACCGGGAGTGTACGCCGTATCGGTGGGTGCAGCGAGCGTGGCTGGAGCTTCCACTTTACCGCCTGGCATCTCTGTGACCTCGCCTGAACCCAGAGGTTCTGATCCTGGGCCTACCTCCACCTCCCCTGATCCATATAGGGTCTCACATGGCCCTGACTTTCTCTCACTCGCCCTTGACTGTTCAATATCAGGTGCCTTGGAAATGGCCATCCGATCAACAGGCCGTCAACAGGGTAGCTCCTGCCATAAGGCTACCGCCAGAGGCCTTGCTGCCACCAGCTTTGAAAACTGAGGTTCTGAGCTCCCTAACCCCAACTGGAGGTTCTGAATGCAGGGGAGTCCCCATTGACAGTTCCAGCACTTCAGCCCTGACCAGACAGAGTGTGGTCACCAGGTGGCAGTGGGGCTCTGCTGCCAGGCCAAAAGTAGCTGCACCAGGGCAGGAGCGACTTCTCATGACCTTCAGCAGCTGCAGCAGTGAGGAGGACTTCAAGTCCCTCATCTGAGGAGACCTCATGCTGCTATAGAAAATATATGTTGAAGTACTGGAGCGACAACGTGAACTGTATCTGACGGGTGAGATAAATTGTTGGCCCGTTTATGTTTTTGTTGCCTTGTTTTGTTTCTCACCCAGAGGATCTCAGATTGTTAGGACTCCAACCATCTGCTAAGAACTATCCCCAGGTTGCGCATGTTGGTGCCCATTCCCTTTTTCCCCCTTTTCAGGTTAAATGGGGACTGTCTCTGAGGACTCAAAAGTATAAATGGTCCCATTTTGCCTTGTGTTAGTTTAAAAAGCCTAGGTACTGTATTGTTTGCATATGCCCTTAACCGTTTTCTCTCCACAGACTTGGGAGGGTAAGGAGCCAGTATGTCCTGTGTCTTTGGGATCATGTGCTGTTGCTACACAGTGAGGACCATCATGTAGAGTCACAAGCAGTACCACTGCCTTAATACCTTAAAAGGTAACCCTGCTGCCAAAACTATATTCCTAGGTGCCTTAAAGCACTATGCACTACCTCAAAGATGAAAGAAATAGAAAGCTACCAGTTTTAGTAATCAAGCTGACAAAGCGTAAAGCATAATTAGACCTTGATGCAGTGAAAGGATTACAGGATGAAGCCACTCTTCGATTTGCAGACCTTCATAGTATAGTGGTAGGATTACAGAGTAATGACACCCCCACGCTTCAGTGATACTAGAGCCCGATATACAAAAAGGGAAGTTAAGAATAATCGCCTTGTGCAGTTTTTTTTCGTGGGGTTTACCGAGAGGGAAATGGGAAAGAAGGCACCCTACTCAAAATGGCAGAGACCTGTAAGTAGCCATTGCTTTTTCAGCCTATGTATATGGTAACAGTAGTCTAAAGCAGCACTCTAACTTTAAAGGGGAACCCTGGAGCATACCCTAAGCACATGCTGAGGGCGGCTTGGGTTTTAAGTAAGGGGGTATGTAGTACCTCAGAGCGGGCACTACGATTCCTACACCCTGCTACTGTCTCTAATGGCTTACCAATAATGTAATCTGTGTATTTATTCCAGGTCCGCTGATATTAGGCCTTAATAACATTGCTATGTAATTTATGTATTGTATTACATGCACTGTGCCTGGTTAACCAGCAGGTGGCAATGTATCTAGCAGAGAGAGAGAGATCTTTAGACAGAATGGAACTTACCATCCCATTTTCCCCCATTCGTGCAGAAGTGGGCTAGTCCTTCTTACTACCAAGGGAGGGGTTGCAGAAATCTACAGTGACTCTAGAAGTTTGAAGCAGGCGAGTCAAGTCATGGGGAAGTGAGAGGAATGCCCCCCCCCCTCCTGCCGCAGGAGTCTCCCAAGGGAAGCAGCTCATAGAGCACCATGAGTATTATGCGGGGGTCAACAGCCAAAGGCACCCCGCTCAAAGGTACCAGAACTGCCAGAAAGTCCAGCTACCAGTCTGAAGCCAGAGTGTAGCACAGCACAGAAAGAGAAAGCAAGGTATCCAATTTTGCCTGCCAGTTTACTCCAAAACATGCTGAAACCAAGAGAAAGACCAAGTATTGTCTGGAAGCAAGTAAAGCTATTGAACAGTATAGTCTGGACCTGACTTATTCTCCACCTCCTACAACTTTCCCCTTTATTGCTCCGGAGCCTAACTTTGGGGAGCAACGATATCCATGTAGGAGCACCGTGACACATCAAACTAGTAAGGCCCCATCACCACTCAGCATTTCTCAAAACCTGAGACACGATAGGCCCTGGGGGTCGGCCCGTTGCAGCTTCGCTGCCTTCTCTTCACTGTTTAAATGCTCGACGTCGACATCGCAGCAGTGAGCAGTGTAATTACAATCCGTCCCATTGAAGTGAATCCTTCCTATACTGTACACTTAAATAGTAATGAGCTTGTAAGTGAATGGGACAGCCTGTAATTACACTGATCACCGCTGCGATGTTGAGCATTTAAACAAGGAAAAGAAGGCAGCACCCGCATGGAGAGGATCCTATCCTGAGGATAGCTCATCAATATTAAAATCCCAGAATACCCCTTTAAGGTTCTTTTGCTGAGCCAAATACCCAGCAATAACGAGTGCAAAAAAGAAATAAAAAAATCATCATTGTTTGTTTAAAGGACCTTTTACACAGGCTGATGGAAGACGCATGGGGAATGAATGATCATCACTAACGTGATTTTCCTGGTTTCCATCCTCATGATCTTTGCTCATACCATACAAGAATAGACATGCCAGTATCCAAACAGGGGCCCCAAGAATGTCTAGTCCTATCTTCTGTTCAGTAGGACAATGTTCGATCTACGTTAGTTTCTGCCTCCGTACTTTTAGCTGATTTTCTTTAATATACAGTTGATATATGTAAGAATAATAATAATAAAAAAACTTAAAGTGACTCTTTGGGAATATATAATATTTCAGTAAAAAAAAGATAAAAAAACTAGAAAATACACATTACACACACACACACACTGGTGGACTTGTTTCCTCTCTGTACTTCCTCAATAATAATAATAATAATCAAAAAAGAATAAAATGTATCATTTACCAAATGGCACCTAAAAAAGAACTGCACAAATCAAACTGTAAAAACAAGGCGTCAACCTGAAAATAAAATAAAAATCACTGCCAGAATGCTAAATAAAAAATAGGAAAATTCCAGTTGTTTTATTTTATTTGTAGCTGTTTCTTAAGAAGCATTGCACAATCTTTAAGAAAAGCTTCAGTGAGTAGAAGATTGCCCATTACATGGAAACCTCCCGATGGATTTGGAGCCAGGTTCCTGGTGTGCCTCCCTCTGCATATCTAGAATGATATCTACACATCTATACACTGTATTTACATAATTTGTCACAGATGCAATTACCCCAGTGATTCCTTTGTGTGTGTATCATGTGAGACGTGTGATCACAATGTGTTGCAGCAATGTGTCATAAATGGCGTCATGGAAATCTTCTTTCATCTGCTGCCAGACTGACATTAAAGAGGTTGATAAGTGTAACGAGTCCGTTGTCTTCATGAAATGCGTTTGATACTGAATCACGATTGATCTTTATGTTGGCCATGTCCCTCTGCCGTCATAGGCGCACATACTGTATGATTCACCGATACAGATGATATGAAGCAGTTGGTTAAAAGGAAGTTGTCAACTGAATATTGTCCCTCAAACCACCAGGTTTACCTGACGGTCTACTCCTCATGTGACTGGTAATGTTCTTCTTTGCCTTAGCAGCTGCCTCGTTTCATAAGGAATAATCTTCATCACTGTTACGGCAGTGGGTGTGGAACCACTGGGTCAACAGATTTGGTTTGGACTAAACCTAGGAGTGTTATCATACCTGGGAGTAAAGATTAGCCCTTCTATATATAATCATGGGTCCCTTGGAACAATACTTAATGGGCAAATCTTTACGATCTCTCCTGTTAGGAAGCCAAAGCCCGGCATATGCACCCTCCACCCCATACCCAATCATGCAAGCTACCTTAGATGCGTGGAAATGGCTATTTTCTACACACTGCTCAGTCCCTTTCCCCTCCCCTCTCCTTTTGGTCAGGGATATAGTGGGTACGGCTTTCCCTGATAGGTTAGACTCCACCCGAGAGAGTTACGAAGTTCATCTATCCCTATTGTATCTTTCCTGGGAAGTTCGGGAGACATAATAAGTGCTAGGGATATGAAGGAGATCCTGAACCCTCAAACTAGTGGTATTCCCCTAATTACATTTCTCAGATCTATGATCCGCAATGCAAAAGGAGGAAAAATTTTCCGCCCTCTAGTAAGGCTAGTCTCTGATTGTACAGTTGTGGCCAAAAGTTTTGAGAATTACATAAATATTGGAAATTGGAAAAGTTGCTGCTTAAGTTTTTATAATAGCAATTTGCATATACTCCAGAATGTTATGAAGAGTAATCAGATGAATTGCATAGTCCTTCTATGCCATGAAAATTAACTTAATCCCAAAAAAAACTTTCCACTGCATTTCATTGCTGTCATTAAAGGACCTGCTGAGATCATTTCAGTAATCGTCTTGTTAACTCAGGTGAGAATGTTGACGAGCACAAGGCTGGAGATCATTATGTCAGGCTGATTGGGTAAAAATGGCAGACTTGACCTGTTAAAAGGAGGGTGATGCTTGAAATCATTGTTCTTCCATTGTTAACCATGGTGACCTGCAAAGAAACACGTGCAGCCATCATTGCATTGCATAAAAATGAAATCAACAATTTATAGGATCATCAAGAACTTCAAGGAAAGAGATTCAATTCTTGTTAAGAAGGCTTCAGGGCATCCAAGAAAGTCCAGCAAGCGCCAGGATCGTCTCCTAAAGAGGATTCAGCTGTGGGATCGGAGTGCCACCAGTGCAGAGCTTGCTCAGGAATGGCAGCAGGCAGGTGTGAGCGCATCTGCACGCACAGTGAGTCGAAGACTTTTGGAAGATGGCCTGGTGTCAAGAAGGGCAGCAAAGAAGCCACTTCTGTCCAAAAAAAATATCAGTGACAGATTGATCTTCTGCAGAATATATGGTGAATGGACGGCTGAGGACTGGGGCAAAGTCATATTCTCCGATGAAGCCTCTTTCCGATTGTTTGGGGCATCAGGTAAAAGGCTTGTCTGGAGAAGAAAAGGTGAGCGCTACCATCAGTCCTGTGTCATGCCAACAGTAAAGCATCCTGAGACCATTCATGTGTGGGGTTGCTTCTCATCCAAGGGAGTGGGCTCACTCACAATTTTGCCCAAAAACACAGCCATGAATAAAGAATGGTACCAAAACACCCTCCAACAGCAACTTCTTCCAACAATCCAACAACAGTTTGGTGAAGAACAATGCATTTTCCAGCACGATGGAGCACCGTGCCATAAGGCAAAAGTGATAACTAAGTGGCTCGGGGACCAAAACATAGACATTTTGGGTCCATGGCCTGGAAACTCCCCAGATCTTAATCCCATTGAGAACTTGTGGTCAATGCTCAAGAGGCGGGTGGACAAACAAAAACCCACTAATTCTGACAAACTCCAAGAAGTGATTATGAAAGAATGGGTTGCTATCAGTCAGGAATTGGCCCAGAAGATGATTGAGAGCATGCCCAGTCGAATTGCAGAGGTCCTGAAAAAGAAGGGCCAACACTGCAAATACTGACTCTGCATAAATGTCATGTGATTGTCGATAAAAGCCTTTGAAACGTATGAAGTGCATGTAATTATATTTCACTACATCACAGAAACAACTGAAACAAAGATCTAAAAGCAGTTTAGCAGCAAACTTTGTGAAAACTAATATTTGTGTCATTCTCAAAACTTTTGGCCACGACTGTAGACTCAAAACCACCTAAAAAGCTAGTATCACAACCAGGGGCGTAGCTAGAAATGACTGGGCCCCATAGCAAAAAAAATTATGGGCCCCCCTCCCAATTCTCCCACCCCCACATACCTCTCGGACCTTGCTGCCACATCGGCAGCTCCTCATGCACGAGCGACGGTTACGCGTAGGATTAAGCACAGACAGTTGGTCACTGGCAATGCATTTGTGCCAGTGCAGGAATTGTATGAATCTAAATGTCTGTGTATAAGGGTCCATTCACACGTCTGCAATTTCGTTCCGCATTTTGCGGAACGGAACTGCGGACCCATTTATTTCTATGGGGCAGCACGATGTGCTGCCAGGACACGGAATTGCGTTCCCGAAAAAAAATAGAGCATGTCCTATTCTTGTCCGCAATTGCGGACATAAATAGGTATATTCTATAAGTGCTGCAATGTGCGGTCCGCAAAATGCGGAACGCACATTGCAGCTGTCCGTGTTTTACGAATCCGCAAAACACGTTGCGGATGTGTGAATAGACCCTTAAGGAAGATTGTTAAATTGTACAGGAGTCTGTAACACAAGATGGTGAAAGTACATATCGTGTGGTGTGTATGTGTATTAGACAGAAGGTAGGGATATGTATCTTGTGTAATTTGGGTATTAGGGAGAGTAAGGATGTATATATCTAGTGCTGATACTGCCTCTCTGACATAATTCGTCTCTTTCATATTATAATCGCCCCTTATATATAATTTACTTACAGTTCTGAAGACTCAGGAGTGCTGGCTCGCTTGGCCTCAGGGGTGCTGACAGGCTTGGCCTCAGGGGTGCTGGCTCGCTTGGCCTCAGGGGTGCTGGCTGGCTTGGCCGGGCAGAAGGAGTGTGGGAGACTGTGAGGCCTTTTTTCTCTAAGCTGCTCCGGAAAAAAAAATATTTCATTATACCTCAGGTCAGACCCCCAATGTTAATCAGACCTCAGCTAACAGCCCCAATAAGATCCCCAATGTTAATAAGACCCCAATAAGACCTCAGATCACACCTCAGCTCAGACCCCAATATGAATGACCCCCAATCAGACCTCAGATAAGAGCCCCATGCCTCATAGCAGCCCCCAGTAGCCTCATACCAGCCCCCAGTGCCTCTCCATCAGCCCCCAGTGCCTCTCCATCAGCCCCCAGTGCGCCCTCCCTGGTATTAAAATCATTGGTGGGCAGTGCGCCCCCCCCCCTATTCATTGGTGGCAGCGGCAGTTCCGATCGGAGTCCCAGCAGTGTAATGCTGGCGATCCGATCGGTTACCATGGCAGCTAGGACACTACTGAAGTCCTCTCTGCCATGGTCAGTTACTCTGCAGCATACTTACATGCTCTGTGGCCGCCCGCCTCTCCTTCCTATTGTAATTCACAGGTCTGTGCGGCGCATTGCTTATGCTTATAGCAATGCGCCGCACAGACCTTTGACGAGTTACAAGAAGGAGGAGCGCCCGGCGGCCACAGCACATGTAAGTATATTGCTGCAGAGTAACTGGCCATGGCAGCCAGGACTTCAGTAGCTTCCTGGCTGCCATGGTAACCTGATCGGAACTGCCGCTTTTTAAAAAAAAATCCTCAGCCGGCAGCCTGGGCCCCCAGTGGCGTAGGGCCCCATATGGCGATTCCTACGCCACTGCCACCCTTACGAGATCTGCCCTACCCCGAAATAAAATAAAAAGCCCTGATAATCCCCGGCCTGTGCTGTGTGACGTCACTCCATGGCCCCTGCTGCTGGGCAGTGCACAGATGCTGATGGCTCTCTGCTTCACTATTCGGCTGTCCCTGCTGCATCCTCAGGACACAGAGACAGTAGATATGCCTCTGCCCTCCCTGGACAGTGGCCGGAATCCAGGAGGCCTGACTGCATCAGTCAGCACAGCCACACATTAGGCTGCTTTCGCCTTTCACACTGTGTTTGCAAAGGGCATAAATCAGGCGGAGGCCATGAGAGCGTCCACTGCGTCCTCCCCCCAGGATGTGCTGCAGTGTTTTTTTTGGGCAGTAATATATAGTGCAGTGCTGCTCCTGTACAGTTCTTCTTTTACAATGGTAGCCTAAGGGCGACATATGCAGGTATACGCTTATACACTGCCCTCACCTCACTGCTCACTCGTCCTCTTCCAGCCACTCTCTTTCCTGCACGCACAGCTCTGCCAGGCTCCGCCCCCCTATGTGAATCCGCCCGCAGCCTGGGCCGTGCAGGTATAGTAAGATAGGGCTTTACTTTCTGTCTTTCCTGGAGGGGGCCCCATGGGCGACCGCTGCGACCCCTATAGCTACGCCACTGATCACAACTATATAATAAGTTGAGATATGCTCCTCTACTCGTAAAACCAGCTTTTATTCGACATTGGGAGAAAATTATGGATAGGGAATTTCCCCTCCCCATGCTCCCTAAACTTTTTCTTACTGCACACAAGTCGTCCAGATGTGTTAGGATTCAGGAAAATAGCTACAAACTTTTGTCTAGATGGTACATTACTCCTGACAAGTCATGCTTCTTCTCAACTGAGTCATCGGACAGTTGCTGGAGGTGCCATGGTGACAGAGGAATGTTCTTCCATATCTGGTGGAGTTGCCCTTAATACACATACAGTACAGACCAAAAGTTTGGACACACCTTCTCATTCAAAGAGTTTTCTTTATTTTCATGACTATGAAAATTGTAGATTCACACTGAAGGCATCAAAACTATGAATTAACACATGTGGAATTATATACATAACGAAAAAGTGTGAAACAACTGAAAATATGTCACATTCTAGGTTCTTCAAAGTAGCCACCTTTTGCTTTGATTACTGCTTTGCACACTCTTGGCATTCTCTTGATGAGCTTCAAGAGGTAGTCACCTGAAATGGTCTTCACTTCACAGGTGTGTCCTGTCAGGTTTAATAAGTGGGATTTCTTGCCTTATAAATGGGGTTGGAACCATCTGTTGGGTTGAGGAGAAGTCATGTGGATACACAGCTGATAGTCCTACTGAATAGACTGTTAGAATTTGTATTATGGCAAGAAAAAAGCAGCTAAGTAAAGAAAAACGAGTGGCCATCATTACTTTAAGAAATGAAGGTCAGTCAGTCCGAAAAATTGGGAAAACTTTGAAAGTGTCCCCAAGTGCAGTCACAAAAACAATCAAGCGCTACAAAGAAACTGGCTCACATGCGGACCGCCCCAGGAAAGGAAGACCAAGAGTCACGTCTGCTGCGGAGGATAAGTTCATCCGAGTCACCAGCCTCAGAAATCGCAGGTTAGCAGCAGCTCAGATTAGAGACCAGGTCAATGCCACACAGAGTTCTAGCAGCAGACACATCTCTAGAACAACTGTTAAGAGGAGACAGTGTGAATCAGGCCTTCATGGTAGAATATCTGCTAGGAAACCACTGCTAAGGACAGGCAACAAGCAGAAGAGACTTGTTTGGGCTAAAGAACACAAGGAATGGACATTAGACCAGTGGAAATCTGTGCTTTGGTCTGATGAGTCCAAATTTGAGATCTTTGGTTCCAACCACCGTGTTTTTGTGCGACGCAGAAAAGGTTAACGGATGGACTCTACATGCCTGGTTCCCACCGTGAAGCATGGAGGAGGAGGTGTGATGGTGTGGGGGTGCTTTGCTGGTGACACTGTTGGGGATTTATTCAAAATTGAAGGCATACTGTACCAGCATGGCTACCACAGCATCTTGCAGCGGCATGCTATTCCATCCGGTTTGCGTTAAGTTGGACCATCATTTATTTTTCAACAGGACAATGACCCCAAACACACCTCCAGGCTGTGTAAGGGCTATTTGACCATGAAGGAGAGTGATGGGGTGCTGAGCCAAATGACCTGGCCACCACAGTCACCGGACCTGAACCCAATCAAGATAGTTTGGGGTGAGCTGGACCGCAGAGTGAAGGCAAAAGGGCCAACAAGTGCTAAGCATCTCTGGGAACTCCTTCAAGACTGTTGGAAGACCATTTCAGGTGACTACCTCTTGAAGCTCATCAAGAGAATGCCAAGAGTGTGCAAAGCAGTAATCAAAGCAAAAGGTGGCTACTTTGAAGAACCTAGAATATGACATATTTTCAGTTGTTTCACACTTTTTTGTTATGTATATAATTCCACATGTGTTAATTCATAGTTTTGATGCCTTCAGTGTGAATCTACAATTTTCATAGTCATGAAAATAAAGAAAACTCTTTGAATGAGAAGGTGTGTCCAAACTTTTGGTCTGTACTGTATGTTGGAATGATATATTTTATATAAGCAATAAAATTTGCCACACAGCTATACAGGCCTCACCTAGTAAAACTTTACTCGCTTGTTTCGATGAAGAAGAACATAACCCTCCTCCTTACATCTTCAAACAGCTCCTAATTACAGCAAGGCTCCTTATACCAAAATTCTGGTCGCAAACCTCCCTCCCTTCAATAGCACAATGGAAGCAAAAAATAGATCAGCTTCACCGTTTTGAAGAACTGTCAGCATGGAAGACTAGCACTCATCCACAATTTATGAAAAAATGGTGCTTGTGGTCTATCTACAGGTTTCCGGTTTCTTCAAGCTATGTTCGAGGCCCCCAGCCCAGGCCACTTCCTTCTTTACACCCTCACCTTAATACAGTTTGACTTACCAACACCATTATAGTGTTTTTCTTGCTGCTTTTACAACTCTAGGTGATCTTCCTACTTCACCATCTGTATTATTATACTCAGGACTCTCCGCCCTGCTGAATAAGAGTGTTATCATTTGCTTCATTGGAACCACCAGGCCACTAGCTCCTGACGAAGTCTCTGTGTTATTGACAGATGAACCATGGTGGTCAGAAACACCAGTCCAGAGCACTGGGGGTTCAGGCAAAACCGTAGTCAGGGACAGGCCGAGGTAGGTGCAGGCAGAGTATGAGTGAGCCGATAAAAAGTCTGAGGTCAGGGCAAGCAGCAAAGGGTCGCTATGGAGGCCAGGCAACAGAAGTTCGAAATCCAAGAATTGGTCTGAAGTCAGCACATCTTTAGCTGGATGACCTATTGCTCACACACTATCCAACTGGAGAAGATGCCTGTAGTGCCCAGTGGTGGCCAGCCACAGACGGGTGTGAATTAGGGTATGCACACCATACAGGCAGTAGAGAGAGGCCTTGCTGTCAAGAGGAGGCCATGGCCTGTCTGAGGTAGCGGGACTGAAAACTCCAGCTCCTGGGCCGCTGAAAGGAAGCTGCGGAAGACTGATGGGTATGGGCCACCAGAGAAGATGCAGGAGGGGGAATTAAATGGTGCCTGTGCATTCCTGGGGTAGGGGACGGCTGACGATCTAACAATCATGAATCATTCTATATGTAAATTAGTAATTTAGAGTCAGGAAGGTAGAGACAATGAGAAATTAATTATTGCACCAATGTTCCTGCCAATCAATTTTGATTGATGTCCTTGAGGACATCAATCTTGAGGGCTGCCAATGACGTTCCCTGTCCTCCGTCCTCAAAAATGTCAGTAATACTGATGGGGCAGGATTTGGTTGAGGTAAGCTTTACTTCAGATCTTAATGTCAAAAAAACTTTGCTTCAAACTGCTCTTTTGCATATGACAGTTATTACTTGGGTTTTTGGCAATATGAGGCATCTGCTGAAGTAATATAGAACACCACTGAGGAACAGAAGAGTCAGGTTGTCCTGGTAGTTTGGAGTGGACAATATGTAGTTGACAAGTTCCCTTCAAACTCCTTGGTTAAAGGACACCTACTCAGGAATGGGCACCATAGACAGCAGCTGCCTGCTGTTTTACACAGTGAACATCTGCCAGCAATATTCATGATCCTAGATGACTCTGATCACAGACATTTAACCCCTCAGATGCCTTTTTCAATCGCAACCACATCATCTCAGAAGTTGTTTGGAGAAAGGCAGCGTCACGGTCCCTCAGGTGACTGATGTCAGGAAATCAAGGAGATTGGCTGAGCATGGAGGAATCTAACAGCCTCCTCGATTTCTCTTGATTCAGTATTGATAAGGTTAATGACCACTTCCCTTTTCTCAGCTGTTGCTCAGTGGTCATCACTTCTACCCTTTATAGTCTCACCCCACCTTTCTGACTAGACCTTGATAGATTTATTTGGGTTTGGCTGAGCTGGTGTGAGATCCTCTCTGGTGTTCCTGTTCTTCCACCTCTACAGAAGTTAAGTGTTGCGTTTGTTTGTATTTGTTATATTTCCGGTTGTTGTGTCTGGGCTTGAGACAGAGACTTCCATTCGTCCATCTGGGGAGGAATGGGTTGTCTCTGGTCCTGTACTTATTCCAGGACCTTATAGGGAAATCAGTGCCTAGGTAAACTGCATATGAATATTCCTACCTTCAAGGTCTATTCATATTGATAGGGCCTGGATTGGGGTTGTTTAGGAAGTGACCTGTTTCTTCCCTAGTTTCCAGGCCCAGTTACTGTTCCCCTTCCCTCCTGTGTTGAGTGTGGAGTTTTCCCCCCACACTGATCGTGACCGGCAGTTCTCCCCAGTGACTGAATGCCCCCTCTTCCCCATCATGATGAGATTGTAGGAGCCATTTGAGTACTCTGCTATCCGGCCATAGGAAAGTTCCTATTAAATTCCTCCCCAGTCATGGCTTAATATGAAAAACTTGCAAGGATCGAAGGAAATGTATAGGTTGCTGGAGCCAAAGGTCTTATAAATATTTTCCGCGAGAACACATTGTTCTCTGCACATGGTTTCACAAGTTTCAGAAATTTGAATATCTGATAACCCTGAAGATTATGTGAGAATCAATAGGGGCTGAACTGGAAAATATCCCTCCCCCTAGGAGCAGAATTATCCATTTTCTTTGCACATTTATGTCTTTTCAGCAGTGCCTATGCAGGCTGCTTATATGGCTGTAAGAATTTTAGATACTAAGTCTGGAAATCTTTTACAATATCCTGTAGAGTATTTTTTGTATAATATAGTATATTCACAATTCTTTACAAAGCTGCTAACTCTGAATAAAACTTGAAACAAGCAGGTTTTAAAGGTTATGAATACTCCGAGCTCTCATGCATCACTGCATGGCTGATAGAATAGAGCAAGAACATCACTTTCCCAGGCAGTTCACACGCAGGGAGGTGATGAGGGTCAGAGCTTCTGCTAATTATAATATTAATATCCATATTCCAAGTGCAGGCAGCACATTAGGAAATCTTTAGGGTGTCAGGAGTCAAGGGCATAAATACAAAGTGGAAAACCAAAATTAGGCAAAAACTTACAGTTGCAAGAAAAAGTATGTGAACCCTTTGGAATGATAAGGATTTCTGCACAAATTGGTCATAAAATGTGATCTGATCTTCATCTAAGTCACAACAATAGACAATCACAGTCGGCTTAAACTAATAACACACAAAGAGTTAACTGTTACCATGTTTTTATTGAACACACCATGTAAACATTCACAGTGCAGGTGGAAAAAGTATGTGAACCCTTGGATTTAATAACTGGTTGAACCTCCTTTGGCAGCAATAACTTCCACCAAACGTTCCCTGTAGTTGTAGATCAGACGGGCACAACGGTCAGGAGTAATTCTTCACCATTCCTCTTTACAGAACTGTTTCAGTTCAGCAATATTCTTGGGATGTCTGGTGTGAATCGCTTTCTTGAGGTCCGGCCACAGCATCTCCATCGGGTCGAGGTCAGGACTCTGACTGGGCCACTCCAGAAGGTGTATTTCCTTCTATTTAAGCCATTCTGCTGCCTAAGGCGAAAATTGAAATTTTAAATTTTCATAGCACGCTTTCACTTGTTGCTGCAGGAGACAAGCTCAAAAAGAGTCTATGGGCTAATCTTCATCCCGTCTACTACAGAGATGAGAGGGCGATATATCAGCGCTTCTCTTACCTCGTTGTAGTGAATGTTGTGAATGTTATAACTCAGACCCCCTCCGATCAAAACCTTTGAAATGTAACTATGACATATCAAAAGTTTTTTAAAAGTTCAGTGACTCTTTAACCACTTCAGCCCCGCTAGGTGAAACCCCCTTCATGACCAGAGCACTTTTTACACTTCGGCACTACACTCCTTTCACCGTTTATCGCTCGGTCATGCAACTTACCACCCAAATGAATTTTACCTCCTTTTCTTCTCACTAATGGAGCTTTCATTTGGTGGTATTTTATTGCTGCTGACATTTTTACTTTTTTTGTTATTAATCAAAATGTAACGATTTTTTTGCAAAAAAATGTCATTTTTCACTTTCAGCTGTAAAATTTTGCAAAAAAAACGACATCCATATATAAATTTTTCGCCAAATTTATTGTTCTACATGTCTTTGATAAAAAAAAAATGTTTGGGCAAAAAAAAAATGGTTTGGGTAAAAGTTATAGCATTTACAAACTATGGTACAAAAATGTGAATTTCCGCTTTTTGAAGCAGCTCTGACTTTCTGAGCACCTGTCATGATTCCTGAGGTTCTACAATGCCCAAACAGTAGAAAACCCCCACAAATGACCCCATTTCGGAAAGTAGACACCCTAAGGTATTCGCTGATGGGCATAGTGAGTTCATAGAACTTTTTATTTTTTGTCACAAGTTAGCGGAAAATGATGATGATTTTTTATTATTTTTTTTTTCTTACAAAGTCTCATATTCCACTAACTTGCGACAAAAAATAAAAAATTCTAGGAACTCGCCATGCCCCTCACGGAATACCTTGGGGTGTCTTCTTTCCAAAATGGGGTCACTTGTGGCGTAGTTATACTGCCCTGGCAATTTAGGGGCCCAAATGTGTGAGAAGCACTTTGCAATCAAAATGTGTAAGAAATGACCGGTGAAATCCAAAAGGTGCACTTTGGAATATGTGCCCCTTTGCCCACCTTGGCAGCAAAAAAGTGTCACACATCTGGTATCGACGTACTCAGGAGAAGTTGGGGAATGTGTTTTGGGGTGTCATTTTACATATACCCATGCTGGGTGAGAAAAATATCTTGGTCAAATGCCAACTTTGTATAAAAAAATGGGAAAAGTTGTCTTTTGCCAAGATAGTTCTCTCACCCAGCATGGGTATATGTAAAATGACACCCCAAAACACATTCCCCAACTTCTCCTGAGTACGGCGATACCAGATGTGTTACACTTTTTTGCTGCCAAGGTGGGCAAAGGGGCACATATTCCAAAGTGCACCTTTCGGATTTCACCGGCCATTTTTTACACATTTTGATTGCAAGGTACTTCTCACACATTTGGGCCCCTAAATTGCCAGGGCAGTATAACTACGCCACAAGTGACCCCATTTTGGAAAGAAGACACCCCAAGGTATTCCGTGAGGGGCATGGCGAGTTCCTAGAATTTTTTATTTTTTGTCACAAGTTAGCGGAAAATGATGATTTATTTTTTTTCTCTTTTTTCCTTACAAAGTCTCATATTCCACTAACTTGCGACAAAAAATAAAAAATTCTAGGAACTCGCCATGCCCCTCACGGAATACCTTGGGGTGTCTTCTTTCCAAAATGGGGTCACTTGTGGGGTAGTTATACTGCCCTGGCAATTTAGGGGCCCAAATGTGTGAGAAGCACTTTGCAATCAAAATGTGTAAGAAATGACCGGTGAAATCCAAAAGGTGCACTTTGGAATATGTGCCCCTTTGCCCACCTTGGCAGCAAAAAAGTGTCACACATCTGGTATCGCCGTACTCAGGAGAAGTTGGGGAATGTGTTTTGGGGTGTCATTTTACATATACCCATGCTGGGTGAGAAAAATATCTTGGTCAAATGCCAACTTTGTATAAAAAAATGGGAAAAGTTGTCTTTTGCCAAGATAGTTCTCTCACCCAGCATGGGTATATGTAAAATGACACCCCAAAACACATTCCCCAACTTCTCCTGAGTACGGCGATACCAGATGTGTTACACTTTTTTGCTGCCAAGGTGGGCAAAGGGGCACATATTCCAAAGTGCACCTTTCGGATTTCACCGGCCATTTTTTACACATTTTGATTGCAAGGTACTTCTCACACATTTGGGCCCCTAAATTGCCAGGGCAGTATAACTACGCCACAAGTGACCCCATTTTGGAAAGAAGACACCCCAAGGTATTCCGTGAGGGGCATGGCGAGTTCCTAGAATTTTTTATTTTTTGTCACAAGTTAGCGGAAAATGATGATTTATTTTTTTTCTCTTTTTTCCTTACAAAGTCTCATATTCCACTAACTTGCGACAAAAAATAAAAAATTCTAGGAACTCGCCATGCCCCTCACGGAATACCTTGGGGTGTCTTCTTTCCAAAATGGGGTCACTTGTGGCGTAGTTATACTGCCCTGGCAATTTAGGGGCCCAAATGTGTAAGAAGTACCTTGCAATCAAAATCTGTAAAAAATGGCAGGTGAAATCCAAAAGGTGCACTTTGGAATATGTGCCCCTTTGCCCACCTTGGCTGCAAAAAAGTGTCACACATCTGGTATCGCCGTACTCAGGAGAAGTTGGGGAATGTGTTTTGGGGTGTCATTTTACATATAACCATGCTGGGTGAGAGAAATATCTTGGCAAAAGACAACTTTTCCTATTTTTTTATACAAAGTTGGCATTTGACCAAGATATTTTTCTCACCCAGCATGGGTATATGTAAAATGACACCCCAAAACACATTCCCCAACTTCTCCTGAGTACGGCGATACCAGATGTGTGACACTTTTTTGCTGCCAAGGTGGGCAAAGGGGCACATATTCCAAAGTGCACCTTTTGGATTTCACCTGCCATTTTTTACAGATTTTGATTGCAAGGTACTTCTTACACATTTGGGCCCCTAAATTGCCAGGGCAGTATAACTACGCCACAAGTGACCCCATTTTGGAAAGAAGACACCCCAAGGTATTCCGTGAGGGGCATGGCGAGTTCCTAGAATTTTTTTTTTTTTGTCGCAAGTTAGTGGAATATGAGACTTTGTAAGGAAAAAAGAAAAAAAAAGAAAAATCATCATTTTCCGCTAACTTGTGACAAAAAATAAAAAATTCTAGGAACTCGCCGTGCCCCTCACGGAATACCTTGGGGTGTCTTCTTTCCAAAATGGGGTCACTTGTGGCGTAGTTATACTGCCCTGGCAATTTAGGGGCCCAAATGTGTAAGAAGTACCTTGCAATCAAAATCTGTAAAAAATGGCAGGTGAAATCCAAAAGGTGCACTTTGGAATATGTGCCCCTTTGCCCACCTTGGCTGCAAAAAAGTGTCACACATCTGGTATCGCCGTACTCAGGAGAAGTTGGGGAATGTGTTTTGGGGTGTCATTTTACATATAACCATGCTGGGTGAGAGAAATATCTTGGCAAAAGACAACTTTTCCTATTTTTTTATACAAAGTTGGCATTTGACCAAGATATTTTTCTCACCCAGCATGGGTATATGTAAAACGACACCCCAAAACACATTCCCCAACTTCTCCTGAGTACGGCGATACCAGATGTGTGACACTTTTTTGCAGCCTAGATGCGCAAAGGGGGCCAAATTCCTTTTAGGAGGGCATTTTTAGACATTTGGATCCCAGACTTCTTCTCACACTTTCGGGCCCCTAAAAAGCCAGGGCAGTATAAATACCCCACATGTGACCCCACTTTGGAAAGAAGACACCCCAAGGTATTCAATGGGGGGCCTGGCGAGTTCCTAGAAATTTGTAATTTTTTGCATAAGTTAGCGGAAATTGATTTTTTTGGTTTTTTTCTCACAAAGTCTCACTTTCCGCTAACTTAGGACAAAAATTTCAATCCTTCATGGACTCAATATGCCCCTCAGCGAATACCTTGGAGTGTCTTCTTTCCGAAATGGGGTCACATGTGGGGTATTTATACTGCCCTGGCTTTTTAGGGGCCCTAAAGCGTGAGAAGAAGTCTGGAATATAAATGTCTAAAAATGTTTACGCATTTGGATTCCGTGAGGGGTATGGTGAGTTCATGGGAGATTTTGTTTTTTGACACAAGTTAGTAGAATATGAGACTTAGTAAGAAAAAACAAAAAAAATAAAAAAAATTCCGCTAACTTGTGCCAAAAAAAATGTCTGAATGGAGCCTTACAGGGGGGGGTGATCAATGACAGGGGGGGTGATCAATGACAGGGGGGTGATCAATGACAGGGGGGTAATCACCCATATAGACTCCCGGATCACCCCCCTGTCATTGATCACCCCCCTGGTAAGGCTCCATTCAGACGTCCGTATAATTTTTACGGATCCATGGATCGGATCCGCAAAACACATGCGGACGTCTGAATGGAGCCTTACAGGGGGGTTATCAATGACAGGGGGTGATCAGGGTGATCACCCCCCTGTCACTGATCACCCCCCCTGTAAGGCTCCATTCAGACATCCGCATGATTTTTTACGGATCCATGGATACATGGATCGGATCCACAAAACACATGCGGACGTCTGAATGGAGCCTTACAGGGGGGTTATCAATGACAGGGGGTGATCAGGGTGATCACCCCCCTGTCACTGATCACCCCCCTGTAAGGCTCCATTCAGACATCCGCATGATTTTTTACGGATCCATGGATACATGGATCGGATCCACAAAACACATGCGGACGTCTGAATGGAGCCTTACAGGGGGGTTATCAATGACAGGGGGTGATCAGGGTGATCAGGGTGATCACCCCCCTTTCACTGATCACCCCCCCTGTAAGGCTCCATTCAGACATCCGCATGATTTTTTATGGATCCATGGATACATGGATCGGATCCACAAAACACATGCGGACGTCTGAATGGAGCCTTACAGGGGGGTTATCAATGACAGGGGGTGATCAGGGTGATCACCCCCCTGTCACTGATCACCCCCCCTGTAAGGCTCCATTCAGACATCCGCATGATTTTTTACGGATCCATGGATACATGGATCGGATCCACAAAACACATGCGGACGTCTGAATGGAGCCTTACAAGGGGGTTATCAATGACAGGGGGTGATCAGGGTGATCAGGGTGATCACCCCCCTGTCACTGATCACCCCCCCTGTAAGGCTCCATTCAGACATCCGCATGATTTTTTACGGATCCATGGATACATGGATCGGATACACAAAACACATGCGGACGTCTGAATGGAGCCTTACAGGGGGGTTATCAATGACAGGGGGTGATCAGGGTGATCAGGGTGATCACCCCCCTGTCACTGATCACCCCCCCTGTAAGGCTCCATTCAGACATCCGCATGATTTTTTATGGATCCATGGATACATGGATCGAATCCACAAAACACATGCGGACGTCTGAATGGAGCCTTACAGGGGGGTTATCAATGACAGGGGGTGATCAGGGTGATCACCCCCCTGTCACTGATCACCCCCCCTGTAAGGCTCCATTCAGACATCCGCATGATTTTTACGGATCCATGGATACATGGATCGGATCCACAAAACACATGCGGACGTCTGAATGGAGCCTTACAGGGGGGTGATCAATGACAGGGGGGTGATCAGGGAGTGTATATGGGTGATCACCCGCCTGTCATTGATCACCCCCTGTAAGGCTCCATTCAGACGTCCGCATGTGTTTTGCGGATCCGATCCATGTATCCATGGATCCGTAAAAATCATGCGGACGTCTGAATGGAGCCTTACAGGGGGTGATCAATGACAGGGGGGTGATCAATGACAGGGGGTGATCAGGGAGTGTATATGGGTGATCACCCCCCTGTCATTGATCACCCCCCTGTAAGGCTCCATTTAGACGTCCGTATGCGTTTTGCGGATCCGATCCATGTATCCGTGGATCCGTAAAAATCATACGGACGTCTGAACGGAGCCTGACAGGGGGGTGATCAATGACAGGGCGGTGATCAATGACAGGGGGGTGATCAGGGAGTTTATATGGGGTGATCATGGGTGATCAGGGGTTTATAAGGGGTTAATAAGTGACGGGGGGGGTGTAGTGTAGTGTAGTGTAGTGTGGTGTTTGGTGCGACTGTACTGACCTACCTGAGTCCTCTGGTGGTCGATCCTAACAAAAGGGACCACCAGAGGACCAGGTAGGAGGTATATTAGACGCTGTTATGAAAACAGCGTCTAATATACCTGTTAGGGGTTAAAAAATTCGGATCTCCAGCCTGCCAGCGAACGATCGCCGCTGGCATGCTGGAGATCCACTCGCTTACCTTCCGTTCCTGTGAGCGCGCGCGCCTGTGTGCGCGCGTTCACAGGAAATCTCGCGTCTCGCGAGATAACGCATATATGCGTGACTGTGCGCCAGCCTGCCACCTCCGGAACGCGAATCTGCGTTAGGCGGTCCGGAGGTGGTTAAGGGCACCTGCACACCATGTGGGTAATCGCACATAAGATCCACACAAATTTCTATACAGATTTATGTGCACCATATCCGCACCAAAATCCGAAGGGTAATTATGGATTTTAGAGCCGATTAGATGCGGTTATGCTGCAGATCTTACCCTTCATTGGAAATCCGCATGGCAGGCCAATATTCGCATGAAAAAGAAATAGTGTACGCGAAATTAGTTTAATCTCATAGACAAATGTGCAGGTGGCCTAAAACTCACAACATAAGCTGGTCCTGCAGCGCAAGTCAGTTTATGCTGTGGGTATGCTTCACACTGTGTGGATGGGTTTTCCAAAAACTCAAGCACAATGCTGTAAATGTAAAATGCTCCAGATTTGTCGCACACAAATTCAGAGCATTTATGCCACACGTGAACATGTAAGGTGGAGGAGAAGATCTGGTTTTCCCTGCTGCCAGTGCTTCCTCAGGATCTTGCAGGCACAGGCAGTGAATTATAGCCTGTGTCCAGACAGCATGTTCATGTGGGGTCAGGGGTTTTCATTCACTGCCTGTGCTCAGTACAGGAGCCGCTCTGTGGATGTGGACAAGAGCGCTGGCTGTGCTCTGTGCAGTGCAGTCAGGTGGCTGTGACCTGCTGCCCACTCCTCAATAGTCTTTGCGGCGTGTATTGAGACTGAGAGAGGCTGTTCGTACACCACAGTGACAGAGAGTACTGCGCTGTCACTGTCAACTACTGTTTGACATCGCCACCCCCTCCTTCCCCTAGATGGCGCCACTTGAGGCGGCCGCCTCACCTTGCCTCATTAAAGGTGCGCCCCTGAGTGTACTGTAGGATGTGCCTGGAAAATCACGATGTCTAGCCTGACCTAAAAATGTTAAGGTGACCTCAAATTCCCGTTGCAAACAAATATCATCCAAAATTAGGGTTTGCCAGAGCTGTGGGGTCTTAGAATCATCATTGGTTAGTCTGTTACAGGCTCCGAAGTTAAAGTATAAGGATTTTTTAAAGAACAGACAAAGTCATGCTGATAAAACTACCCTCCCATTGAAACTGCAATTAAAGGAAGTAGCTGGTGTCGCTAAGATCTTCAGATGAAGAAATTTTCAAGCACCTAGTTCCAATCTGTGGCATTTGGGAGGGGCATAAAAGGCAGATTAAAAACAAAGGTTTTTAGTCAAATTAAACCTGTCGTGTGGGATGATTGTGTGACGTGCCAGTTGTCACAAACTGAGAGGAACAGTCCTTGAACTGAGAGGCCTTGGTTTATCACTCCAGCAGATTGCTACATGCCTAGGATAAGATGTCAGCACTGTCTAACTTTGTGTGTCCTGGTGGTTGGGAAAACAACGAAGAACTGGAATGACAGCAGGAGGCGAACTTCTGCATGGACAGATCGTCTGATTAGAAGAATGGCGCATAGTGTTCCATTCCCTACTGCAAGTGAAACTGGATGTCACATCCCAACCCTAGGGCAGCAAACAGTGTCTACACAAACCATCAGAAGGCGTCTGCTGCTACAGGTGTTCCATTGACCTCACGCCACCCCTCTTAAAGGCTGTCATGGTGCACAGCAAGACGGCAGTGGAGGCTGGAATGGAGGTCTATCCTCTGCAGTAGAGATGAGCGAAGTTTTGAAAAATTTGATTCGGCAGCTTCATTTCATTTTGACAACAAATTTTATTCACTGCTAATTACTTAGTCACAAATAGCTTTCCATTGTATGTAGAGGGCGCATTGACTGGGAACGGTGATTGCGTCGCCCCCGCTTATCATTTAACCCCTCAGATGCTGCATTCCACATTGATCGTGGCATCTGTGACTCACAATCAGCTGCTCATGGGTTAATTGCATGCATGACCTTTAGCAGGTTTTCTTCGATCAAGACAAGAGTGGCAGACCTCTCTGTGATCAAGTGGATGAGGTGAGTATCATTTTCTTTTACTTTCCATATTAGGAAAAATTGATTCACTACCACGAAGCACTAGGAAATTCACCTTTGTGGCAATTCGAATTTTTCCTGAAATTCGGATCGAAGTCCACTTCGGATACTTCGATTCAATCAAGCCGGAGATTGGTCTGGAGAACATATGGGTAACGTCATGAAGAGGCCTTCACAAGGGAACGTCACAGCAAACCTACTCCATGGATTTTGTAATGATTATTGTCATCACGCCTGTTCCATAGGCACAAGAAACACATATGCTTTGTGTACCCTAACTGTAGGCCAAGCAGCAGTGCTACCACTTTCAGGTCAGCACAAATTTTCCATGTATGTTCTGAGAATTTGATCATTTTCAAAATTAACTCCATAGAAGCATGGGTCACTTTCATTCCAACCGCATGAGCCAATGGAACAGATGGTTTTTCGTTACCATTGTGCAACAAGACAGCTTTGGAACTTGTTTTGCTACAGTCTATGAATAGCCTCCATTCATCGGCAATATGTGTGCCATCTAACTCCATCATAAGACCATTTACATAAGTACAGAAACAGACATCGCTTTCCATTGCATAGTATGCAGCTAACTTGGTGTGTCGATGATGAAAGTGTGAAGTTGAGGTGCCTCGTTGTAGCAAATTCCATTCCTGAAGTCTAGAAGCTAGCAGTTCTGACTTTTCTTTAGATAATGACAGATCTCTTACTATATCATCTAAATCTGATTGGCTCAGAAAGTGCGGCTGACCCTAAAGTTGTTCTGGGTCAGGAAATATATTGTGACAATCAACATCTTCTTCTTCATCAGGATCAGAACCGTCTGTTTTAACTGCCATTCCTGCTGCGGGAGGGGCAGGCACTGGATTCTCTACATTGTGTGGTACTGGTTTAAGAGCAGACTCACAGTCAATTTGTGACTTGTTTCTCTTTGAATATCCGACGATTTTTAGTCATGCAAAAGTAACAGTCTGAAAGGTGATTTTTCTGCTCACGCCAAACCATAGGCTTAGCATTCAACCACTGCGTTAGCCCAGAGTAACACTCAGCGCAACAAACATGAGGTGCCCAGCTTTTATCTTGATCTCCAATTTTACAGTCAAAGTAATACTTGTAAGCAAGACGCCCTCGCTTTGTCAGATTCTTGCGCTGATCATAAGTAGTGTATGTGCCACATATGTAGAAGAAATTGTCTGGATCGTTAACACATTTGCATTTATCCAGCTTAAGTTTGAAAACTGATAGCGCTATAACAGATCACTTTATCAAAATCTGTCCAGCCTGCCTTATATACTTACTGCTGACATCAGCCTGAGTGCGTCCGAACAGGTCTGGACATGTCCATTGGAATATCTCCAATATAATGCATTAATATTATAACTGAATAGGCTTTGCATGTATAACTTAAAATCTAGACGTGTCTGGCAAATTCCGAGTTCATATTTGAAATCAGCGCGCTCATTTTAGTATAAATCACATGTTTTTCTCTCCGTAGCAAAATCATTGTTGTGCGGTGATATTGATTCAGTAAAAGTTAAGTGTTTTCTGTTCTCCTTAAGGTGTTGGATATTTTACCCCGTTACCCGCAACTTTCTGTTCCTCACCCCACTCCTTATGCTCCTTTTGAGTATTTTCCTCTTTGAAATTCTCCCATCATTTTTGCATTCAACTCAGAGATCACAAACACGTTGCCATACACCCATTACAATCAGTATCCGGCTCGGTGGTCATGTCTTGTGTTTCGGGAAGGGACCAGGAAGTAGAGGTCACTGTGGGACAGGAAGCATTGGTACAGTGAGGTGAGCATGACTTTTTTACCCCACTCTGATCCTGTAATTAACCTCATAACCCCTTTAAGAATTGTACAAGATAGCTTTTTATTCCACAAACAGTGCCCCCTCCATCTACGGGATGTAGCTGGTATTGCAACTCAACTCCCTTAATGTGAAAGAGGCTGAGCTGTAATACCGCACACAGCCTGAGGACAGGGGTGGTGTTCAGATTAAAGCATTTGATCTGGAAAAATAAGGTCCCGTTTAAAGCAGACGAGAATTGAGGAGTTATCTTGGATCAACAGGGATGCTCATTCCAGTTAACTGTCACCGATCACCTGATGAACTTATAACACTTATTTGTCAGGTGATCTCATCTTTTTTGTGGCACCAAACCTCCTGTTTGTTGACATGGCATCTGTTAAGAAATAGTGACCTGTTTGGGGAGGAACAATCATTGTGTACATAGTGATCATTCATCCATGTACAGTAACAATGAATGATGCATCTAAATGCAGTTGAAGAGCACCTGTTAGCAGGATCAGCCTATAAAACCAAGTATACTGCCCAGTAGGGTTGATCCTGATGAGTAAAATGATACCTGTCTTGTGAAAATCGGTTGAGGCGTTTCCAAGAAAATCAGACTTTTATTCTTTATGCTTGAGTGCACTGAGGGGCGTGGCCAGCTCTGGAAAGCCGAGGAGCTGGTGTGTACTGAGGAGCTAGGCCCCACCCCCTCGGTGCACTGAAGTCCTTAAAGAATAAAGGTCCTTTTCTCGGGAACCCCTTAACTTGTTTTCACAAGACAGGTATCATTTTTATAAGCAGGATCAACCCTATCAGACAGTAAGCCTTGTTTAATAGTCTGTCTGGTGCTCTTTAACAAGAAGGCAATTATTGGGAATGAACCTTTTTTTTTCCTGACCATTGGCAGCTCTCTAGGCTCATGTATAACACCCTTCATGTTATCAGTGCAGAATAATCTTTGCTTTAGATAAGTCACTGCAGACACAAGTGCTATTTTCTTAGCATTTACAGCACTCCTGGGGAGTCTCATAAAAGAACAACATATATCTGGTCGGATTAAGACCGCAGCCTGAAATCCTGCTCTGTATATATAAAACGCTGATCCCGAATAGGACAATGGTCCCTGGTGTCGCTCGTCTATAGATGGGGTATAGACACTTGAAGGAACACATGCCGTTTCGGTGATAGAAGACTCCTGTTTCCATTAACGTGTCATAAGGCAGATTTATACTAACACAAGGAAGGCTTAAGATCTATTCCCTTGCCGCTGCCGACAGCAGAATCATTAACTTAAAGCCCCTTCAAAGTAATTGCTTCTTATTTTTTTGTGATTTTCTACAGTAAACCCGTATCACTTCAACCATAATTCAATCCCTGCTTCTAAATGAATTTACTGCTCATATCCGTCCAGTAATTACACCAAGTGACACCATGGCTGCACGGCAAGACGAAGAAATGTATTAAAGAGAAATAAAATCTATGCAAGTTTCATACAAAATAAAAAAGATGTCATCACTAACTGATTGTGGAGGCCCAAAAATATCTGGGAACCCCTGTGATCTGAAGAGAGAAGGGACCGCCGGTGGGGCATTTATTGGCATCTCTTCTGTACTCAAGAAATTTCTTAAAAATGCTATCTCTGTGCAAGTCTCACACAAAATATAAAAGCTTAGGGGTGCACATGAACACTAGGATTTGCCATCACCTACTGATCATGAACACCTAAAAGATCTTGACTTCTGAAAAGTGGAGACTAGGGCTCTTTCACACCTGCGTTCTTTTCTTCCGGCATAGAGTTCCGTCGTCGGGGCTCTATGCCGGAAGAATCCTGATCAGTTTTATCCTAATGCATTCTGAATGGAGAGAAATCCGTTCAGGATGCATCAGGATATCTTCAGTTCCGGAACGGAACGTTTTTTGGCCGGAGAAAATACCGCAGCATGCTGTGCTTTTTGCTCCGGCCAAAAATCCTGAAGACTTGCCGCAAGGCCGGATCCGGAATGAATGCCCATTGAAAGGCATTGATCCGGATCCGGCCTTAAGCTAAACGTCGTTTCGGCGCATTGCCGGATCCGACGTTTAGCTTTTTCTGAATGGTTACCATGGCTGCCGGGACGCTAAAGTCCTGGCAGCCATGGTAAAGTGTAGCGGGGAGCGGGGGAGCAGTATACTTACCGTCCGTGCGGCTCCCGGGGCGCTCCAGAGTGACGTCAGGGCGCCCCAAGCGCATGGATCACGTGATAGCATGGCACGTCATCCATGCGCATGGGGCGCTCTGACGTCACTCTGGAGCGCCCCGGGAGCCGCACGGACTGTAAGTATACCGCTCCCCCGCTCCCCGCTCCTACTATGGCAACCAGGACTTTAATAGCATCCTGGCTGCCATAGCAACACTGAACGCATTTTGAAGACGGATCCGTCTTCAAATGCTTTCAGTTCACTTGCGTTTTTCCGGATCCGGCGTGTATTTCCGGCAAGTGGAGTACACGCCGGATCCGGACAACGCAAGTGTGAAAGAGGCCTAATGGAGCTTTGAGTCAGGGATAAGGAAAAATATAAAAAAAGAGTGTTAATCAGAGACCCTCCTGGATTGGACTTCGGAGGGGTCAAGGAGTAACTGACAGAGCGCCAAAGGATGGAAAGATGGAATTTAGAGGAAAAGGGAAAGGCTGCCAACGGTGGTTATGTATGTGTTATGTTGTGTACTAGTGGTGGTTATGTATGTGTTATGTTGTGTACTAGTGGTGGTTATGTATGTACGGAAAACCGTTACATAGATAATGATAAAGTGAGAAATGGGAGAAAAAATGTATATAACCACAGGGGTGGCGCCAATCTGCTAGTCGTGAATGTAGTTGGTTAGGGTATTTATAAGAAGATCAAGACGGTAAGCATTGAAAAGTATGAAGCCTAGCTGTTGGGCCCCAGCTGCTTCTTTTATACCCACCTGTAAGTGCCACAGCTGTCAAAGTAAAAAGGATAAAATCATAAATTCATAACATCCATATAGAGAAGGATAGAAAAAACAAAAGCAAATGTGACTCAGAAAAATACTCACTTCACTAGGGAGGTGTTTTGTGGGATAAAGCTCAAGACACCCTCAAAACTATGTTGCTGTATAGGGAGGTAACACCCTCTTGCCCCAAGACTAGACGAGACATTAAAACTCCCCTACTTAAAATCTGACAACCAACACAAAAAAGGGGCTTTCAAATGCAAAGTAAAAAGATGCAAATGTTGCGATATGATCACCCACAACAAAAAAGATATAAACATCCCTGCCTCTGATGAGAAATTATTCTTAAACATGCAATAAATTGTGGAGCCAAAAATGTAATCTACTTACAACAGTGCCCGTGTCAGTTACAGTATGTAGGTAGGACCACCCAAACCCTCAGAGAGAGGATGAATGAACATCGTTCAAACATCAACCGCAAAATACTAACACATAGTATTCCGAGACACTTCTCGGAATATCATGAAGGCAACCCCTCTCTCCTCACCGTAACTCCCTTAGAATGGGTCCCACACTCCTATCAGCAACTTTCCAGGAAATAGATGTACTGGATATACCGACTGGATACTCTATCCCCCTTTGGACTAAATGAAGCTCTAGAATATGTTAACTATTAGCCTCCGTCTCCGACCAATATTTTCAATATGAAGAAAACGATTCCTAACACTGTACACTATGAAACCGTATCATAACATGCCTTCAGGCCACTAATCCATTTTTGACCTGCTCCGATGCTTACTCAATCATCCACATATGAAGAATACTGTCAAACCTTGTTAGGATATGTGCCCCCCTTTTCTTTTTTTCTTTTCTTTTCCTTTTTTTTTCTTTCTCCCCCACACCCAACTCACACTGTTTCCCATTCGACCAATATTCATCAGTTTGGGTAAGATTAGGAATCACCCTTTTTTGCCTTTTATCTTTTTTATGTATATATTTTATATATATATATATATATATTTTTTATTTTTTTTTCTATACTTCTATTATGTATTGGCTCATAATGGTCAAATATGTATTTATTTACTCTTGCACCCATATATCCCAGATCTTAATACCATTGATACTACTATTTTATCTATATATTATGTTTTGGCTCACAATGGTCATTTACTCTCATTTGCTCCTATACTCATAGGCCCTGCATTTTAGTCATATATTATATTTCGGCTCTATTCTTATACTTATCTATTCCATATTTTAATACTACAGATTTTAATACTATAGATACCAATATCTTATTCATATGTCTGACACATTTATTTATTTACATTTATATCGACATGAATCAGAAGGTGCTTAATATACCCCCCCACACATTTATATATTTTTTGTATATTTTTTTCACTAATGTTTGATTTACCGTACATAATAATGTTTTATTCATAGGTCTGACAAACATATTTTCATACGGATGTAGTAGAGTTAACACTCATGATTTATGAGACGTTATTTAAATGCGTTAAGCAAACGCCTTACATCACTTCCGGTCCCGCCGACTCTTTGTTTTTTCTCCACACCAGGCCCGTCACCTTTCTCATACCCCATTGTACTATGAATATCATTGTTTTTATTTGTGAAAATATTTGCCTAAATATACTAATAAGCAAGTGCGTTCCACAGTGGAAAGCACCACTTCCTGGACACCCGGAACCGGAAATGACGCCAAATGTCACCTATTTGGCGGTACTTGTATACCTCTATATATACTCTGTGTTCTTTGTCATCATTTATGATTATTTTATGACTGCTCCTGATAAAGGGGGACTAATGTGATCCTGAAACGCGTTGAGCCAGACCTGTTTTTACCATTAAAGGAAATTAACAAGAAGTACCTATTGTGGAACTGCCGTTTCTTCCAAAGATTCTCCGAGCGATCCAGGCGAGGGAGGTTAGTTTTGAGGGTGTCTTGAGCTTTATCCCACAAAACACCTCCCTGGTGAAGTGAGTCTTTTTCTGAGTCACATTTCCTTTTGTTTTTTCTATCCTTCTCTACATAGATGTTATGAATTTATGATTTTATCCTTTTTACTTTGACAGCTGTGGCTCTTACAGGTAGGTATAAAAGAAGCAGCTGGGGCCCAACAGCTAGGCTTCATACTTTTCAATGTTTACCATCTTGATCTTCCTATAAATACCCTAAACATCTACATTCACGACTAGTGGATTGGCGCCACCCCTGTGGTTATATACATTTTTTCTCTTATTTCTCACTAATGGAGGTTTGACATTTATCCTGCACTCAAGAAATTTCTTAAGAATAGAAAATGTTATCTCTGTGCAAGTCTTACACAAAATAAAAAAAGCTTGGGAGTGCACATAATCACTAGGATTTGCCATCACCTACTGATTGTGAACACCTAAAAGATCTGGACCTCTGAAGAGTAAAGGAAACAATGGAGCTTTGGCAATTATTCTGAACTTGAGAATTTTGTTTAATTATTTTTTATTTCTCTGTACAAGTCTCCCAGTAAACCGAAAACAATCCCCCTTGAGGGGTGTGCATGATAACAAGCATTTGCCATCACTAACCGATGAAAGAGGTCCAAAAAGATCTGTGACCCAAGTGATCTGAAGAGTGAAGGGACCACTGGGGCTTTGGCATTTATTATAAGTCTGTGCAAGTCTCATGTGAATAAAGAAAGATGTTCGCTTGGGAGTGTGAATAATCGCTAGCATTTGCTATCACTAAATGATTGTGGAGATCCAAAAAGATCTGGGACCTCTACTGATCCAAAGAGTGAAGGTGAGGGGTCCAGTGTGGCTTTGGCATTTATTCAGCACTTTGGAAATTTGTTAAAAATAACAAATTCTCTCTGTACAAGAACCACACAAAATTAAAAAGGATCCTTGCTGGGAAGTGTATATGATCTTTAGGATTTGCCATCACTAACTGATTGTGGAAGTCCAAAAAGCTCTGGGACTGTCACGACAGAGGGTAGGGATAAGTGCAGACCTAAACTCCACCCCACCTCTGTCCCTGCCTACTTGCACGGCCCGCCTTAACCGACGACGTACAGCTTGGCGGAAGTCCCTTGCTTAGATATGTGCAGGGGCCTAAGAAGATAACAGAAATACCGTAACAGAGTCAGACAAGCCAAAGTCAAAGCCAGGAGGTCACACAGGTGCACAGGGAGCAATCCGATAACTAAGTAAAAACACAATCCGGAGTCGGAAGCCAAGAGGTCACGTCAATACCAGGGAGGTCACAAGGTCAAGGTCAAAAACAGAGCTGAGGTCCAGAACACACAAAAGGCACAATATGAAAATGCTGGTGAGAGTAGCAAGACCATTCACAGGCAAACTATGGCCAGCCGGCTGCCTGTTTAAATAGCAGAACAAGTGCGTCACGTGACCCAAGTCCAGCCCAAACCATTTGAGCGCCGATAAATTGTAATCGGTGCTCAGCACCTCTTTCGTCTCATTGGTCCCCATGGAGACGAGGACGCAGGTCGCGTCCTCGCTTCTGCACAAATGTGGGATGTTGCTGGCTCCCAGTTACAGTACCCCCCCTTCCATGAGAGGCCACAGGACCCATAATTACTGGAGCGGGTTTTTCCGGGTGAGTAAGATGGAATCTTTTTACCAGCCTAGCAGCATGCATCTTACTAGCTGGCACCCAAGACCTCTCCTCAGAACCAAAGCCCTTCCAATGGACCATCTTAATGGATTGGGGAGTGAGAACATACCCCAAAAACAAAATTTCCTGTACCCCAAATATACAGTACAGACCAAAAGTTTGGACACATTCTCATTTAAAGAGTTTTCTTTATTTTCATGACTATGGAAATTATAGATTCACACTGAAGGCATCAAAACTATGAATTAACACATGTGGAATTATATACATAACAAAAAAGTGTAAAACAACTGAAAAAATGTCATATTCTAGGTTTTGCAAAGTAGCCACCTTTTGCTTTGATTACTGCTTTGCACACTCTTGGCATTCTCTTGATCAGCTTCAAGAGGTATTCACCTGAAATGGTCTTCCAACAGTCTTGAAGGAGTTCCCAGAGATGCTTAGCACTTGTTGGCCCTTTTGTCTTCACTCTGCGGTCCAGCTCACCCCAAACCATCTCGATTGGGTTCAGGTCCGGTGACTGTGAAGGCCAGGTCATCTGGCGCAGCACCCCATCACTCTCCTTCATGGTCAAATAGCCCTTACACAGCCTGGAGGTGTGTTTGGGGTCATTGTCCTGTTGAAAAATAAATTATGGTCCAACTAAACGCAAACCGGATGGAATAGCATGCCGCTGCAAGATGCTGTGGTAGCCATGCTGGTTCAGTATGCCTTCAATTTTGAATAACTCCCCAACAGTGTCACCAGCAAAGCACCCCCACACCATCACACCTCCTCCTCCATGCTTCATGGTGGTAACCAGGCATGTAGAGTCCATCCGTTCACCTTTTCTGCTTCGCACAAAGAAACGGTGGTTGGAACCAAAGATCTCAAATTTGGACTCATCAGACCAAAGCACAGATTTCCACTGGTCTAATGTCCATTCCTTGTGTTCTTTAGCCCAAACAAGTCTCTTCTGCTTGTTGCCTGTCCTTAGTGGTGGATTCCTAGCAGATATTCTACCATGAAGGCCTGATTCACACAGTCTCCTCTTAACAGTTGTTCTATAGATGTGTCTGCTGCTAGAACTCTGTATGGCATTGTCTTGGTCTCTAATCTGAGCTGCTGTTAACCTGCGATTTATGAGGCTGGTGACTCGGATGAACTTATCCTCCGCAGCAGAGGTGACTCTTGGTCTTCCTTTCCTGGGGCGGTCCACATGTGAGCCAGTTTCTTTGTAGCGCTTGATGGTTTTTGTGACTGCACTTGGGGACACTTTCAAAGTTTTCCCAATTTTTCGGACTGACTGACCTTCATTTCTTAAAGTAATGATGGCCACTCGTTTTTCTTTACTTAGCTGCTTTTTTCTTGCCATAATACAAATTCTTAAAGTCTATTCTGTAGGACTATCAGCTGTGTATCCACCTCACTTCTCCACAACGCAACTGATGGTCCCAACCCCATTTATAAGGCAAGAAATCCCACTTATTAAACTGTGAAGTGAAGACCATTTCAGGTGACTACCTCTTGAAGCTCATCAAGAGAATGCCAAGAGTGTGCAAAGCAGTAATCAAAGCAAAAGGTGGCTACTTTGAAGAACCTAGAATATGACACATTTTCAGTTGTTTCACACTTTTTTGTTATGTATATAATTCCACATGTGTTACTTCATAGTTTTGATGCCTTCAGTGTGAATCTACAATTTTCATAGTCATGAAAATAAAGAAAACTCTTTGAATGAGAAGGTGTGTCCAAACTTTTGGTCTGTACTGTACATTTTTCACCTTTAGCAAATAGTTGTTTGTCTCGAAGAACCTCTAGTACCTGTCTAGTGTGGCTAACATAAGAATCCCAATCGGGTGAATACATCAAAATATCATCAAAATAAACGATCAAGAATTTTCCAATAAATTGCCTGAAAATATAATTGACAAAATTCTGGAAAATCGCTGGGGCATTGCTTAAACCAAATGGCATCACTAGATATTCATAATGCCCCTCAGGGGTATTAAAAGCAATTTTCCACTCATCCACCTCCTTGATACGAATGAGATTATATGCTCCCCTGAGGTGGAGTTTAGTGAACCATTGGGCTCCAAGGACCTGATTAAACAGGTCTGAAATCAACGGCAAAGGGTATTGATTTTTGATAGTCATTTTGTTTAACTCTCGATAATCAATACAAGGTCTTAATCCACAATCTTTTTTTTTCAACAAAGAAAAATCCTGCCCCCATAGGGGAAACCGAAGGTCTAATATGACCTTTTTGTAAACTTTCTTTCAGATAGTCCCTCATAGACCTCCGTTGAGGGCCAGATAGATTCTAAATACCACCCTTAGGGTACTTGGATCCTGGAATAAGTTCGATAGCACAATCATACGGTCTATGAGGGGGAAGGAACTCTGCATCAGACTTGGAAAACACATCACCGAAGTAACTGATGTAAGGGGGCAGGTTATTTGATTCAGAAGCGATTCCAGCTTGAATAACCGGTAAACAGCACGACTCAAATTCACCCGTGGACCAGTTGATAATTGGATTATGCCCAAAACTATTTCCCCGGGTACATTTTTGAAAATCAAAAAGGAACAACTCTCCATATGACTAACCCCCACAGCCAAGGTTACCTCAGGCGAATAATATTCCACAGTACCGCCCACCAAAGGAGTGGAATCAATAGCTATAATGTGTATAGGCTTGGGAAGAGACAAAACAGGTAATCCCAATGACAAGGCAAAATTATAGTTGATAAAATTAGAGGCAGACCCTGAATCAATGAACACCTTCCCAGGACCCTTTACACATACCCAAAGAAATAATCACCGGCAACAATACTTTTTCTTTTACTACCTCTGAGAGTACCTTATCCTTCTGATCATCAGGCCTGGAGGATCTCTTGGAGGGAGGAATTTGGGGGCAAAGACGTACCTAGTGATTAGATTCTCCGCAGTAGAAACAGGCATCCTTTTGACATCTAAGATCCCTCCTGGTCATCCCAAGTTGCATGGGTTCTTCTGGGTTACTTTTCAACTTGACTCTCAATGATAAAGAGTCCAGTTTGACCACCACCTGTGGAAAAGTCAGACGTTCTCACCGTCTTTCCCTAATACGTCGATCTAGTCTGACAGCCAGAGTCATTGTCTGTTCTAAAGTGTCAGGGGTGGGATAACAGACCAACATGTCCTTCAGTTCATTGGAGAGTACAGTTATGAATTGACACTTAAGTGCTGGGTCATTACAGCCAGAAGAAACGCACCATCTCCGGAAATGGGTGGCTAAGCTGTCACTCGACCTAAAGCAGAACCAGAACCAGATCATTATACTGTCGGTCACCCACAAAACAAATAGCCAGATGAGATTCCTGACACTCTCCCTCACTTCAGCTGCTTCCTGTCCCTGCACTACTCAGAGCTGATGGGCGGTGCTACACATGATGCGGCTTGCATAGAGGCTGGGTCACATGATGCACCGGCCAATCACAGCCATGCCATTACTATGCATGGCTGTGATGGCTTCTAAGTGCCCACAGCTTAAAAGCTTGTTGATTCGCTGCCCTGCAGCCTTTCAACAAGCTTTATTAAATGCCCGAACACCGAACCCGAACTTTTGCTGCAAAGTTCGGGTTCGGGTCTGGGAACTTTACAGTTCGGGTTCGCTCAACACTAGTGCTTACATCTTGGCCTAGGCATAATGATCAATATAACACCACTGATCTGTGACAAAACTGAGAAATATGCAGTTAAAAATTCTTTAGAATAAAAATCAGTTAATCATTTGATTTTAAATAAGAAAAATAAACTAAACTAAGAAAAAAAGTACATTCAGTTGCAAGACAAAAAAACTTTCCTCTGACTTTTTGGTGACGTGCTATCCCGCTGCATCAGATTAGAAACCGCTCCATTTGTAAATCCATTTAAAGTTAGACGTAATGACCCTACTAGTGGCCTTAGTTTTTGTAATACCTCCAGTAGTACCCCTAAGCATTTATAATGCCCCTACAAGTACCCTTAGTTTTTGTAATACCTCCAGTAGTGCCCCTAGGCATTTATAATGCCCCTACAAGTACCCTTAGTTTTTGTAATACCTCCAATAGTACCCCCAGGCATTTATAATGTCCCTGTAGTGCCCCCACATATTTATAATGCCCACAGTACTGGCAGGAACAAGAAAAAAACAGAATACTCACTTGACTCCAGCTCCGTGGGGCCATCTGTAAAGCAGGCCTCAGGCCTCTTGTGGCTGGAGACCTGAGTCGGGGGGCGCAGGCGATCACGATGAGGTCATCATTTTGCGACTTTCTGCACCTAGTGCCTCATAGGTTTTAGTCGGGAATGGAGGGGATGAGGCTGTCATCTGCTGCCCCCTCATAACGGATCTGGCCCTGTCTGGCTGATCTAGGTCTGAACCAACCTACGGCCTGTGAGAGTGAAAAGGGCAGGCCATAGTGTTGGCCAACACTGGGTGCCCTCATGCAATTTGGTGCCCAGGGCAGCCGTTCCCCCACACTACTCCACTGACAGTCTCACCCGCCAGGAACATCTTCTACAGAAACTTGTACTTTTTTCTGTTTCCTTTTCAATGTTTGCAGTTTTACCTAAATCTCAGAATACGTTTTTCGACTTGATCCAGGCTTTGATTTCCAGTCACTTCTGTAGGGTTCAATCATAAAAAGAAGCGGTCAGAGTACCAGGTGAGAAGGACTGTGGAAACGCTGGATGCCCGCGGTGGCAGCTTTACAGTATGAGGGACGGGTCATTATCCGTCAGCATGTCACTAATGTCTGTGTCAGTGCATCAAGTTCTTATAAAGATTCCGAGATGTAGAAAAGTTTTGAACCTGTTATGAACTTCACAAAAATCTAATTGCTGAGGAGAGAACATCATGTTCTGCATAAAGTGGAGGAGCGTAAAGGAAAGGATATTAGTTCCTTGGGCTCTAAGCTCTTGTTTCTAGAGGCCTCTGCTTGTCCCCGACTGTGGATACTCTTCTGAATTTATAAGTGCTTATTGTTTAGATGAAACAGCTTTATAAATTGTATAAGTGATGTGAAAGAGCATTGATAAGCAGGATCAACCCTATTAAACAAGGCTTCTCTTCTGGTCGGGTTGATCCTGCTATTAAAATGATACATCTCTTGTGAAAATCAGTTGCTGCCTTTCCAGAAAATACTTCTTCTTTATGCAAATTAGGCCTTCAGTGCACCCAGGGAGGGGCCTAGCCACTTGGTGCACCTCAGCTCCTCAGCTTTCCATTGCGGACCACAACCCTTGGTGCACTAATGATATACTGGGGTTGAGAGTCTCAAAGAGGAGAAGGGCATACTGAGACAAGCAGTTTGACAGTCCGTGATTGGAGACAATTTAGTGTGTTTTTTGGTGGCCACAATTACACCCTTTTGTTCAGCGTTATTACAGTAGGTCGCCTGTGCAATGGGCCTTTTGTTGCAATGTACAAACCGGATTTCAAAAAAGTTGGGACACTAAACAAATTGTGAATAAAAGCTGAATGCAATGATGTGGAGACGGCAAATGCCAATATTTTATCTGTAATAGAACGTAGATGACAGATCAAACGTTTAATCCGAGTAAATGTATCATTTTAAAGGAAAAATACGTTGATTCAAATTTTCACTGTGTCAACAAATCCCCCAAAAAGTTGGGACAAGTAGCAATAAGAGGCTGGAAAAAGTAAATTTGAGCATAACGAAGAGCTGGAAGACCAATTAACACTAATTAGGTCAATTGGCAACATGATTGGGTATAAAAAGAGCTTCTCAGAGCGGCAGTGTCTCTCAGAAGCCAAGATGGGTAGAGGATCACCAATTCCCACAATGTTGCGCAGAAAGATAGTGGAGCAATATCAGAAAGGTGTTACCCAGCGAAACATTGCAAAGACTTTGCATCTATCATCATCAACTGTGCATAACATCATCCGAAGATTCAGAGAATCTGGAACAATCTCTGTGCGTAAGGGTCAAGGCCGTAAAACCATACTGGATGCCCGTGATCTCCGGGCCCTTAAACGACACTGCACCACAAACAGGAATGCTACTGTAAAGGAAATCCCAGAATAGGGCTCAGGAATACTTCCAGAAACCATTGTCAGTGACCACAATCCACCGTGCCATCCGCCGCTGCCAGCTGAAACTCTACAGTGCAAAGAAGAAGCCATTTCTAAGCAAGATCCACAAGCTCAGGCGTTTTCACTGGGCCAGGGATCATTTACAATGGAGTGTGGCAAAATGGAAGACTGTTCTGTGGTCAGACGAGTCACGATTCAAAGTTCTTTTTGGAAATCTGGGACGCCATGTCACCCGGACCAAAGAGGACAAGGACAACCCAAGTTGTTATCAACGCTCAGTTCAGAAGCCTGCATCTCTGATGGTATGGGGTTGCATGAGTGCGTGTGGCATGGGCAGCTTGCATGTCTGGAAAGGCACCATCAATGCAGAAAAATATATTCAGGTTCTAGAACAACATCTGCTCCATCCAGACGTCATCTCTTTCAGGGAAGACCCTGCATTTTTCAACAAGATAATGCCAGACCACATTCTGCATCAATCACAACATCATGGCTGCGTAGGAGAAGGATCCGGGTACTGAAATGGCCGGTCTGCAGTCCAGATCTTTCACCTATAGAGAACATTTGGCGCATCATAAAGAGGAAGGTGCAACAAAGAAGGCCCAAGACGATGGAACAGTTAGAGGCCGGTATTAGACAAGAATGGGAGAGCATTCCTATTTCTAAACTTGAGAAACTGGTCTCCTCGGTCCCCAGACGTCTGTTGAGTGTTGTAAGAAGAAGGGGAGATGCCACACAGCGGTGAAAATGGCCTTGTCCCAACTTTTTGGGGATTTGTTGACACCATGAAATTCTGATTCAACATATTTTTCCCTTAAAATGGTACATTTTCTCAGTTTAAACTTTTGTTCCGTGATTTATGTTCTATTCTGAATAAAATATTAGAAGTTGGCACCTCCACATCATTACATTCAGTTTTTATTCACGATTTGTATAGTGTCCCAACTTTTTTGGAATCCGGTTTGTACCATATTTTTTTTGCTTTATAAGACTCACCTGATAATAAGGTTTTACAGGAGGAAAATAAGAAAACAATTTCGAACCAAAACGACTGCTACAAATTTTTATAAAATAACAGAATAATATTTCACACTATTATGGAGAAAATCTGCAAAATAACGTACTGTAATGGGGGGATCTGTGGATGGCACTGTTATGCTGTCCCGGGGAGAGCACAGCAGCCAGTGTCACTCCCTCCCTTCTTCCTTCCTTACGGCAGTGGCGTGTGTAGAGTGGCCGGAGTAAGCTGATTGGTGGATCAGTTCCTGCCGGCGATGTGCGGGCTGGCAGCATTCATATTCACTGAATGCTTTACTGCTGCCGCCTCCCGTCCTACCCTGCCCCGCACAACAGGATGCCTCACTGCCGCCGGCCTGGCACAACAGTATACCTCACTGGTGCGGCCGCCTGTCCCGCACTACAGGATGCCTCACTGCGCCCGCCTGGCACAACAGCATACCTCACTGGTGCGGCTGCCTGTCCCGCACTACAGGATGCCTCACTGCCACCGGCCTGGCACAACAGCATACCTCACTGGTGCGGCCGCCTGTCCCGCACTACAGGATGCCTCACTGCCGCCGGCCTGGCACTACAGCATACCTCACTGGTGCGGCCGCCTGTCCCGCACTACAGGATGCCTCACTGCCGCCCGCCTGGCACAACAGCATACCTCACTGGTGCGGCCGCCTGTCCCGCAATACAGGATGCCTCACTGCCGCCCGCCTGGCACTACAGCATACCTCACTGGTGCGGCCGCCTGTCCCGCACTACAGGATGCCTCACTGCCGCCGGCCTGGCACAACAGCATACCTCACTGGTGTGGCCGCCTGTCCCGCACTACAGTATACCTCACTGGTGCGGCCGCCTGTCCCGCACTACAGGATGCCTCACTGCCGCCGGCCTGGCACAACAGCATACCTCACTGGTGCGGCCGCCTGTCCCGCACTACAGGATGCCTCACTGCCGCCCGCCTGGCACTACAGCATACCTCACTGGTGCGGCCGCCTGTCCCGCACTACAGGATGCCTCACTGCCGCCGGCCTGGCACAACAGCATACCTCACTGGTGCGGCCGCCTGTCCCGCACTACAGGATGCCTCACTGCCGCCCGCCTGGCACTACAGCATACCTCACTGGTGTGGCCGCCTGTCCCGCACTACAGGATGCCTCACTGCCGCCGGCCTGGCACAACAGCATACCTCACTGGTGCGGCCGCCTGTCCCGCAATACAGGATGCCTCACTGCCGCCGGCCTGGCACTACAGCATACCTCACTGGTGTGGCCGCCTGTCCCGCACTACAGGATGCCTCACTGCCGCCCGCCTGGCACTACAGCATACCTCACTGGTGCGGCTTGCTGTCAGCTTGCTGCTGCCCGCCCCACACATCTTCTGCAATGCATCGGCCACCAAGATTTTGGCAGATTCACTTTGAAAGAGGAAGTTTATAAGTGCGTCTTATAAAGTGAAAAATACGCTATTTACATTAAAAAATGTATTAAAATTTGTTAAAAAGGCTGGAATAGCAATATGGAAATGTGGGCACTGCCCAAGAGTCCATATGCAGCTACCCAGTGCTACAAATTAAAATCTAAGTGCACACGTTAAAGTTTGCCAAAAGCACAGGAGGAACATGTGTGGCATCGAGGCAGAATTAAAGCCACCAGCAATGGCACCCAGAGACGAGGGAAGTCAGGGTTGTGGTGGAGCCCAGAATCTAGAAACTCTCACAAGTATCAGCAGACTATCTGGAATCCTAGATAAAGATGAGCTCAGGAGACTTGTGCAGCAACCAAGAGACAGGAGCCAGGAGAGGTCTGAACCTTCATCTCCAGGCAATGATTGTGAGGACCTTCTGGGTTTAAATAGCAAGTCCTGATGACATCATGGAAACTGCCCAGGGGCAGCCGACCAGAGCAGGAGAGAGAAGACCGGGAAGGATGCCACATTCACTTTATTTTGGATTTACTTGGGCTCGGTATGGCAGTGTTTTTAGTTCATGGTATGTCAATGATATTACGATACTGTATGGAGATGTTTGAGGCAATGTATGGTAATGTTTTTTGCTCACTGTTTTATTAACGGCACTACTTATGCAGTATTATTCAGTCTTTCTATATTAAAGCTATTGAAGCACCATGTAAGAGTAATGTAATCCTCATGGCAGTGATATTTGGTCCTTACATGATGGTATTATTTGGCACTGTGTAATAATATTATTTAACTGCTGTAAATCAGTATTATTTGGGCTATATAAGATGCTATTATTTTAGATCAGTATGGCAGTATTACTTACACACCCTGTAGAAACGCTCTTTTAAATGATAATTGGAAGGTTATTACTTTGTGGTCACTATTTCCCAGGTGTCCCCCGACGTGCACGTCTGTTGTTCTGTCAGGCCTATTGGTTAGTACTAAGTCCAGTATGGCCGTCCCTCTAGTCGGGTCCTGAACCAGTTGGGAGAGGTAATTGTCTTTGGTTATTGCCAAGAACCTGTTTCCTTTATGAGATGTACAGGTTTCAGTTTCCCAGTCTATATCTGGGTAGTTAAAGTCCCCATAATAACCACCTCATTATGATTTGCCGCCTCTTCTATCTCGTTGAGTAGTAGATTTTCTGTGGACTCTGGTATATTAGGTGGTTTATAGTAAACTCCTATTAGTAATTTATTATTGTTTTTGCCTCCATGTATCTCTACCCACAGTAACTCCACATGTTCATGTCCCTCACCTATATCTTCCCGGAGTGTGGGCTTTAGACAGGACTTTACATAAAGGAGAACCCCTCCCCCGCTCCGGTTTTGACGATCATTTCTAAACAGACTGTAACCCTGTACATTAACCGCCCAGTCATAGCTATCATCCAGCCATGTCTCAGTTATTCCCACTGTCATATCATCCAGCCGTGTCTGGTTTGGGGTGAGCTGGACCGCAGCGTGAAGGCTAAAGGGCCAACAAGTGCTAAGCATCTCTGGGAACTCCTTCAAGACTGTTGGAAGACCATTTCAGGTGACTACCTCTTGAAGCTCATCAAGAGAATGCCAAGAGTGTGCAAAGCAGTAATCAAAGCAAAAGGTGGCTACTTTGAAGAACCTAGAATATGACATATTTTCAGTTGTTTCACACTTTTTTGTTATGTATATAATTCCACATGTGTTAATTCATAGTTTTGATGCCTTCAGTGTGAATCTACAATTTTCATAGTCATGAAAATAAAGAAAACTCTTTGAATGAGAAGGTGTGTCCAAACTTTTGGTCTGTACTGTATATATATATATATATATATTGTGATAAGGTGCGCGGTAGAGGTATGCTGGGGGTGTGTATTTCACCCGGTGGTTCAGTTTAGCTGGGTGAGATAACTGAAATCCAGTACTTGTGCTGCTTCAGCGAGACATAGCTGCTGGAGATCATTTTGTTTAAAGTCATATGGCCTGGATTTCTTTGGACTGGGAGACAGGTTGGTAGTGGGAGTCTTCCAGTCCACACCCCTAGTCCACTACAGGTATTCCCTTTAGCTGAGGAGATCACAGGTGAGGTCAGCTGGGCTGTAATCAAGGAGGGATGAGACAACCTTCAAAGTATGAGTCTGGGGGAGAGGAAGTGACCCTACAGAGAGGGTTGGAGCCGGAGACCCTGTGTGTGAACTGCGTTTTGTTGAGGTGAGCCAGGGAGAAGACCTCTGTATTAGCTAGGGCCAGGGCCGTCTTTAATATTGATTGGACCCTGGTCAAGAATTTACTTGGGCCCCCTGGATCCCGCCTTCCCACACCCTAGCATGCAATCACGCCCTACACCACAGCACACACACAAAAACAAAAAATCCACACACCTCGTAGACTAGTAAACGTTAATAATGATGAGCGGCCACTAGAGGTGTTCCTTGGCAGTAATGTAAATACTGCCTTTTTTTGGAAAAGCTTGCAGAGACGCGCTATAGACACCAGAACTACTACGTTTAGCTGTTGTGCTTCTGGTGACTATAGTGTCCCTTAATATAGAGGGGAAAAAGAATCAGCACAAAAGTATCAAATGAAATGGCTGAATCATTATTTTAAAAATGTAAAAAGCACAACTTCTGACACAAATATATAGTATGTTGCAGATAGTACTGTACTACTAACCCCTCCATCCACCCCTACATACAGGGTAATACAGCCTCATACCTCTTACATCCAGTGACGTCTCTTTGATGTAGATGTTCTCTTTCCTCATCTTCTCCTTTCAGACCAGACGCCATTTTTCAGCCATTTCTCGTCTCTGCAGTTTGACAAACAAAATCTTAGTTTACTACTTTTCCATTATCCTCCCATCTTCTGGACAAATCATTCTACTGCCCCCAATACTCTGCCTGCTGTGCTCCCCAATACTATACTGCAGAAACAGATAAACCCCCTGATAATAGTAGTACCATGCAGATAGTGACCTTCAATAATTACTGGCACACAGTGCCCAAAAATAACTGCGCCCAGCAAATAGTGCCCCTGACACTAATAGTGTAAACATAACGTCCCCCAAAAATAATTGTGTTAAGCTGATATATGGGACAATTTATACTGGTACATTATGGGGGGCACTAGGAAGAAGGGGGCAGAGGAGCACTATGGGGGCATTTACTGGGGGCACTATATAGGGGTATTTTATACTGGCACATTATGGGGGCACTATGGGGACATTAGCTCAACTGGGGGCATTAAAAGGGGGTATTTTTTCTACTGGGACATTATAAGGAGAATTATTACTACTGGGGGACATTATGATGGGCTTCATTACTACTGGGGGTCTATGGGGAACATGATTGCTAGTATGGGCACTATGGGAGCATTATTACTTCTGGGTCACTGTGGGGACATGCTGGGGGCACTGTAGGAGCACTATTAGTACCATGTGTGCTCTAGCAGAGAATTATTCCTATTGGTGGGACTTTTGGAAGCACTATTACTGTGGGGGCACCTTGGCACAGTATCAGCTTACCACAATTATTTTTGGGGGAAGTTATGTTTACACTATTAGTGTCAGAGGCACTATTTGCTAGTAACAGGAGTCGTCCCAGAAGATTGGAAATTAGCAAATGTTGTGCCCATTCACAAGAAAGGTAGTAGGGAGGAATCGGGCAACTATAGGCCAGTAAGCCTGTCATCAATAGTGGGGAAATTAATGGAAACCATACTTAAGGAGAGGATTGTGGACCATCTAAAATCCCATGGATTGAAAGATGAAAAACAGCATGGGTTTACTTCAGGGAGATCATGTCAAACTAATCTTATTGATTTTTTTGATTGGGTGACTAAAATAATAGATGGAGGAGATGCACTAGACATCGCTTATCTAGACTTTAGTAAGGCTTTTGATACTGTCCCACATAGAAGGCTTATCAATAAAGTGCAGTCTTTGGGCTTGGACTCCCATATTGTTGAATGGATTAGGCAGTGGCTGAGGGACAGGCAACAGAGGGTTGTAGTCAATGGAGTATATTCAGACCAAGGTCTTGTTACCAGTGGGGTACCTCAGGGATCTGTTCTGGGACCCATATTGTTTAATATCTTTATCAGCGAAATTGCAGAAGGCCTCGATGGTAAGGTGTGTCTTTTTGCTGATGACACAAAGATTTGTAACAGGGTTGATGTTCCTGGAGGGATACACCAAATGGAAAAGGACTTAGGAAAACTAGAGGAATGGTCAAAAATCTGGCAACTAAAATGTAATGTTGATAAGTGCAAGATAATGCACCTGAGGCGTAAATACCCAAGAGCAGAATATAAAATCAGTGATACAGTCCTAACCTCAGTATCTGAGGAAAGGGATTTAGGGGTCATTATTTCAGAAGACTTAAAGGTAGGCAGACCATGTCATAGAGCAGCAGGAGATGCTAGCAGAATGCTGGGGTGTATAGGGAGAGGCATTACCAGTAGAAAGAGGGAGGCGCTCATGCCGCTCTACAGAGCACTAGTGAGACCTCATCTGGAGTATTGTGTGCAGTACTGGAGACCATATCTCCAGAAGGATATTGATACTTTGATACCATGTACCAGTTTAGCTACTAAACTGGTACATGGATTGCAGGATAAAACTTACCAGGAAAGATTAAAGGACCTTGACATGTATAGCTTGGAAGAAAGACGAGACAGAGGGGAGATGAGAGAAACTGCTAAATACATAAAGGGAATCTACAAGGTAAAAGAGGAGAGAAGATTTAAAATGAAGAAAAACTACCACAAGAGGACATAGTTTTAAATTAGAGGGGCAAAGGTTTAAAAGTAATATCAGGAAGTATTACTTTACTGAGAGAGTAGTGGATGCATGGAATAGCCTTCCTGCAGAAGTGGTAGCTGCAAAAACAGTGAAGGAGTTTATGCATGCATGGGATAGGCATAAGGCCATCCTTCATATAAGATAGGGCCAGGGGCTATCCATAGTAATCAGTATATTGGGCAGACTAGATGGGCCAAATGGTTCTTATCTGCCGACACATTCTATGTTTCTATATATAGTGCCCCAGTTGATGCCCTTAGTGTCCCCCATAATTTGCAAGTATAAAATACCCCTTCTTAGTGCCCCCCATAGGTGACCCCATAGTACCCACCATAATGTGCCCCAGTATAAAATACCCCTATACAGAGCCCCCCATATAAAATATCGCTTCTTTGTGGCCTCAGTAGATGCCCCCATAGTGCCTTAATAATGTGCCAGTAAGAAGAGCCCCCATAGATGCCCCCATAGTGTCACCCAATAATCTGCCAGTAAAAAGTGCCACCAATTATGTGCCAGTAACAAGTGCCCCCATAGATTCCCCCAAACATGTGCCAGTAACAAGTGCCCCATAGATGCCCCCCAATCATGTGCCAGTAACAAGTGCCCCCATAGATGCCCCCCAATCATGTGCCAGTAATAAGTGCCCCATAGATGCCCCCAATCATGTGCCAGTAACCAGTGCCCCATAGATGCCCCCCAATCATTTGCCAGTAACAATTGCCTCCATAGATGCCCCCAAAAATGTGCCAGTAACAGGTGCCTGCATAGATGCCCCCCCAATCATGTGCCAGCAATAGTACCATATAAAAAAAATAGTCACTTATACTTACCTCAATTAGGCTGGCAGTGATGCGATGCAGGCCTCTTATGGCCTGTGTCCCGCGCTGTACGGCTCAGGCGGTGCGATGACGTCATCGCACCGCCTGCACCGGCACTAGGACTACAGCCTATCAGTGGAACGGGGAAGGGACACTCCTCTCCCTCCCCTGCCCCGCCGCAGCACTTCCATCTGTATCGCTGTCCTGAGGACATAACTAAGGAACATAAAGGTGAGCCCTATAAAAGCCCTAGAGCTCTCCCTGACTGCTCAGCCCATGCAAAGATCTTTATGATAGATAATTGCATGCCCTCGTACCTAGACTGTATGACACCTGAAAACCCTATAATAGTGAGGGGACACGACCACCGGCTCCCTACACTTAATATGGAGGTAGTCAGGGTCACCTAGGATCAAGCCAACAGGAAAACACAAATAAAGGAACAGACTTAACTCGGGAAACAGCAGTTGCAGCATCTAGCAGTGAGCACAATCCTGGAAGTTGTATAAACCGCAAAGTGATGCAGTATGGGAGGGGATATAAAGGGATGCAATCAGTGCAACTAGATGACTGCTGAGAGAGGGAAGCGAGATGACAAAACGAAACGAAAACAAAAGAACCTCAACCAAGAGGTACTGAAGAACGTCTGTCAGAGCTTCTCAGAGATCTCGCGGTGACAACAGTCCTTAGTCAGTTCCACATGTACAAGATTGTCACAGGCAGGCTTTACATACACGGCAGGCAAAGTTCTTGCAAGATACTAACAGGGAATAACACTTACAGATCAGGCTGTATTTTCCCCAGCTCCTGTCTGGCTTTCTCCAAGGCCCGTATGCCCTATTGCTGGCTTTATCCTTGGGTAGGGAAACCTTCCTCTGGTATATGTCTCCTTGCTGTAGAAATATCCTTCTGCCCTTCAGCTCTCTGTTTGGCTGGAATAAACTTGGCTCTGCACTGTACTTGTAAAGGAACTTGGTTTCTCGGGAGGCAAACTCTTCCCCTGGATGAAGGCTAGTACCCTGGACTGTCTAGCTGCATGTTAGAAGCTGCACTTCAGCTGCTGCCTAGCTAAAGTCACACTGGCTCCTAACCACACACTCCTACTCTTCTGACCTGGACCTGACTATATATACTAGGGGGTTCCCTAGCTCCCTCTACTGTCTAGGAGGAGGAACTACACCCCTAACAGGCCTGGTACAAGAGATACCAGGAAAATACACATAAAAACATTATATAAAATACAATGACCCTGTCCCACAGGAGGTGGGGAACAACATGGCCCAATTGACCCTTGTGTAGTGCCCACATTTACCTAGTGGGACACTACACTTGGGCCCCCCAGGAGCAACTGGGCCCGGGGCAGCTGCCCCTTTTGCCCCACGTTAAAGACGGCCTTGGCTAGAGCCTGGACGGGCAGGTGTTTATTTTGGTTTATGTTTATGTGTGATGGTGCTGAAGTGCCAGAGTAAAGCACCATGGAGAAGTCTGTGATTGCGACCGCCTGAGAGATAGAGCGATCCCTTACAATATATAGTAAGAGAGACCTGAGAACTGGGAATTGCAGACTTTGGGTTGGGAACTGCCGCTGCCTCTCATAGGGGTTTTGGTCCACTGAGACTTCCGTACCTTCCGTAGGTGTGACGGTGATATCGCTAATAACGGGAGACTTACAGAATGAGGCAAGAATTGCATTGCAGATACTAAAAGTGACAAATGCAGTTTGATTTAAGACACATAGTGGCATTATATTCCGTTGTACTCTGCAAGGTATTAAATGGCCAATTAGGGGCTTTGATGTGCCAGCGCAGGTGCGATTTATATGAAATGTGAGTCATAACAGTTTATTGGACAGAGGCTGATTGTCCTTTTGTGTATCCTGCTGCACAAATATAGTTTTTGGTGGCTGCGGTGGTGCGGTCTCATCAGTTTAATTATATAATTTATAGCAATATGATTTATAAAAATGTATCTATACATTTCACAGCAGTATTATTTATATAAATTATAGCAGTAAAATGTATACAATTTATAGAATGAATTATTATTATTTATTATTAAAGCGCCATTCCTTCCATAGCGCTGTATATATGATAAGCGGTGCACATACATAATACAGACAATTGCACTAATCATAAACAAGACGAGTTACAGACTGGTACAGAAGGAGAGAGGGCCCTGCCCGCGAGGCTTACAATCTACAAGGTATGGGAGAAGGACACAGTAGGTGCGGGTGAAGCTGGTCATGGCGGTATAGAGGCAGCAGGGTCACTGGTTGTAGGCTTGTCTGAAGAGGTGGGTGTTCAGGTTTCTTTTGAAGGATTCCACTGTAGGTGAGAGTCTGATATGTTGGGGTAGCGAGTTCCAGAGTATGGGGGATGCACGGGAGAAATCCTGGAGGAGATTGTGGGAAGAGGCAATAAGAGGAGAGGAGAGAAGGAGGTCTTGTGAGGATCGGAGAGTATAGGGAAAGTAGCTCAGAGATGTAGGGAGGGGACAGGTTATGGACGGCCTTGTATGTATTTGTTAGTACTTTGAAGTGAATTCGTTGGGCAATGGGGAGCCAGTGAAGGGATTGGCAGAGGGGAGAGGCAGAGGAGTAATAAGGTGAGAGGTGGATTAGTCGGGCAGCGGAGTTGAGGATAGATTGGAGGGGTGCGAGGGTGCTAGATGGAAGGCCACAGAGGAGGATGTTACAGTAGTCCAGGCAGGAGATGATGAGGGAGTGCACTAGCATGTTTGAGGAATGCGCGGATGCGGGAGATGTTTTTGAGTTGGAGGCGGCAAGTGGTGGAAAGGGCTTAGATGTGCGGTCGGAAGGAGAGGGCAGAATCCAAGGTCACTCCAAGGCAGCGGGCTTGGTTGACCGGGGAGAGTGTGCAGCCATTAATTGGGATAGATAGGTCTGTTGGGGAGGGGGGGGGGGTAGCAAGATGGGGGGAAAGATGATAAATTCTGTAAATTCTATCCATGTTAAATTTTTAAAAACGTGAGAGGAGTATAAGGAGTGTATGGAAGATAGACATTGTGAGATTCTGGATAGTAAGGTGGTGATGTCTGGACCAGAGAGGTAGATTTGTGTGTCATCCACATTAATATTGATATAGTTTATAGCAGTATTTACATAATTCATAGCAGTATTATTTATATAATTTATAGCAGTAATGTTTATACAATTTGTAGCATTAATATTTATATGATTTATAGCAGTATTACTTATATAATTGATAGCAGTATTATTTATACTTTTTATAGTGGTGTTGTGTGTAGAATTTATAGTGGTATTATGTAAAAGAGAAAATGACCGACACAACGCAACAATTTGGTCCTCAAGGACCACTTCCCCATGATCTATACCACGACATGGATTGTCTTTGAATACTGATCTGGCGCTCAGAGATATAGACAATATTGAAATGAATAGCAAAAAAGAAATAAAGATTGCGGCATTCGCCACTTAAAAACCTCTTCCTTTATTCCAAAGTTGCGGTAAAAAAATGCCATAACGATACAGGTCAAGGGGCAAGTGAAAAATGACGGCAGATTTGCGCACCTGCGCTTCCTTTTGGCCTTATAGTAGTATTATTTATACAGTTTATAGTAGTATTATTTATATAATTTATAGCACTATACTTTATGCAGTTTATAGCAGTATTATTTCTACAGGTTATAAAAGTGTTATTAATATAATTTATAGCAGTATTATTTATATAAAGTATTATTTGGGTTCTATGCAACTGTATTATTTATGTACTGTGTGATAGTATTGTTTGTATCTCTATGCAGCATTATGTACTATATGTATGACATGGTGGCATTTTTGGAAATTTTAATATACAATTTGTATTCAATATTACTTCCAATGCTTACCATGTATAGCACCTCACATGCAGAAGCACATTACATTTATTACCACTTTAGCCATGCTGAGTTATGATTTTCTGAGTGAAGAATGGATGTCACCTCCTCACCACTACTAATACCCCTCCAAAGTTTCAGATCACCTGCCTTGTCCATCAGGTTCCATACTTTGCTGCTGCTGCTCCTAAAAAGGGAATAATTTTTGCACCTCTTGTTCAGAACAAAGCACTGTTTCTTCAGATACTACTGTATATGTGCACAGACATGGGCAGGCATCTGTCGTGTTAAGGCATCATTTTTGGATGCTTGATCATAACAAGCCACTGTTTCTTCCAATACTACTGTGTATGTGCGTCGGCTTTAATATGGGACAATTTCTTTACCCATTGTTTTTTTAACACATGTAACGGTGTGGGGTATTTTTAAGCGCGCTGTTTGTTAACACCATTAACTATATATTTATCCATAGCTATGTACGTCAGGGTGAATCTGACATTATTTATTATTGCTGTCATTGCGTTATTGAGGTTAAAAGGGGAAAAAGAGCGAGAGAGAGAAAAAAATATATAAATAAAATAATAAAAGAAAGATGAGAGATAAAATAATGGGTCCTAGGAGACCTCAGAATGGCATACACACATTTTCAGGCCAATCGGAGCACTATGGATTTGAGTAGAATCATTTCAGACCTCAACTGAATTTTCTGAATAATTTGATAGAATTGGACCCATAACAAATTTCAAGAAATGTATCTCTAGAATTAATATTCAAAATAGAAGAAAAAAACGATTATATTTCAAATTGCAGGACTACTCTCAGATGTCTATACTATTTTGATGTCTCTAGTAGAAGTTTGCCTGGAAACATTAAAGATGAAACATCAGAAAACTTTTTCATGGTGTTCATGTGTTGACTTTAGACAACCTATGTTCCGTTGCCAGGTCTCCAGTTTATCAGTGATCTCTGGCGGTTGTGCCATTTGGACAGGGGAACCATCTGCTGGCTGCTTGTTTCCATTGAGTCGCTGCAGGATAAAATGAGAAATTACACAGAGCAGCAATTAGTGCGTGGGTGGAAAATTAGCAGTCAGTGTTACTGCTTTACCACCTGTCTTCTTGTACTTTAAAATGTTGCCTTAAAAACCCCAAATGCCCTGGCCTCTCACACACCTACCTTGCCCCTCTGCACCCACGTTCCTTCATGGCTGCCGCTGCATCTCCCCGTCAAGCGGATCAAAACATCCAACCATGGGGCGGGGGCAGCCAATAGCAGGCCACGACGTGAACGAGCTTCCCTAGTGTCACCCTCGATGCAAGGAAGGCTCATCTGCGTCGCAGCCTGCTATTGGCTGCACCCCCTTCCCCCCAGCACCGTACATTTTGATTCACACAATGGTGAGAAGCAGCGGTGGCCGTGTCAGCATCAGAAGCGACACAGGTGCAGGCGAGTGAGGTAAGTACTGTCTGGGGATTTTGGGAGGGGGGGGGATTTTTGAGGTTGGATAACCCCTTTAACCCTCCAGTCCAATGATTATTTTAATCTGTTCAGAGTACCCAAACAGTGAATACCCCCCCCCCCCATACCTGTTTTATATGTCAGCGCTTTCCTTCCCCTGTTCTCAGCATCACTGCATCCTAGCAAGATGTTTACATGCAGAACTTCCTGTTTTCATCTGCTTCCTTCCATTATGAGACTAAAGAACCCTTTACATTGTCTTACCCTTGAACCTGAGCCCCTTCTTTACCAACTCAGGTAAAATATACAGATAGAGCAGCACTGAATTTCTACATGGTCATAAACCAGAGATGAGAAAATCTATTCTTTAGAATTAAAATTCGATGTGAATATATATTTTTTTCAAAATCTGATTCAGAATTTCTTGAGGTTTTTTTTTGTGAGTGTGAGAGTAGGAGAGAAGGATTGTCCAGTAGGGATGAGCGAACCCGGACTGTATAGTTCGGGTTCATACCGAATTTTGGGGTGTCCGTGACACGGACCCGAACCCGAACATTTTCGTAAAAGTCCGGGTTCGGGTTCGGTGTTCGTCGCTTTCTTGGCGCTTTTGTGACGCTTTCTTGCCGCAAGTGTCATACTACTTGCCCCAAAAGGCCATCACAGCCATGCCTACTATTGGCATGGCTGTGATTGGCCAGAGCACCATGTGACCCAGCCTCTATTTAAGCTGGAGTCACATAGCGCCGCCTGTCACTCTGCTCTGATTAGTGTAGGGAGAGGTTGCGGCTGCGACGTTAGGGCGAGATTAGGCAGATTAACTCCTCCAAAGGACTTGATTATTGATCGATCTGCAGCTGTGGATCATTGAGCTGCTGATACTCAATTGCTCACTGTTTTTAGGCTGCCCAGACCGTTTGTCAGTCACTTTTTACTGGGGTGATCGGCGGCCATTTTGTGTCTTGTGGTGCGCCAGCACAAGCTGCGACCAAGTGCATTTAACCCTCAATGGTGTGGTTATTTTTTGGCTAAAGCCTACATCAGGGTGATGCTGGTTGTAACGTTCTACTCCACCACTGGGCAGGATTGTGACGATCGATTTGTATTTTATGCCTTTTGTCTACTGATTTGTTGTAAGTAGAATAAAACCTTTTAAAGATAAGATTCTCAAGGGTGCTTCACTATTCTCCGTATCATCTTAAACCCTGCAGAGGAGGAGATCTGGAAAGATCATATCCCTTGGCATTGAGGAGAGGGTGGACACCCTTGTATCATTCACCTGTGACCGGAACACATAGTGTCCAGCAGCGCGGTTCCAAAACCCATTGATTTGACTTTGCCAGTGTGAAACCTACCGCACTATTCCGGGACCAGCAGCAGCGCAAGTACTTGTCCGTGTTGTGACATAGGACTGACCACTTTGCCATATCTGCTCTGATTAGTGTAGGGAGAGGTTGCGGCTGCGACAGTAGGGCGAGATTAGGCAGATTAACTCCTCCAAAGGACTTGATTATTGATCGATCTGCAGCTGTGGATCATTGAGCTGCTGATACTCAATTGCTCACTGTTTTTAGGCTGCCCAGACCGTTTGTCAGTCACTTTTTTCTGGGGTGATCGGCGGCCATTGTGTGTCTTGTGGTGCGCCAGCACAAGCTGCGACCAAGTGCATTTAACCCTCAATGGTGTGGTTATTTTTTGGCTAAAGCCTACATCAGGGTGAAGCTGTCACACCAAGTGCATTTAACCAGCAATAGTCTGTTTATTTTTTGGCCATATACTACATCAGGGGCAAGCTGCGCCTGTCACCAAGTGCATTTAACCCTCAGTAGTGTGGTTTGTCAAGCTGTCACACCAAGTGCATTTAACCATAGTGTGGTTATTTTTTGGCCATATCCCAGTCTAATTCTGTCAGTAAACCTATACCTGTCACCCAGCGCCTAAATACTAGGCCTCAAATTCATATCCAGCTAAATCTGTCGTTACTGCTGTAGCTGGGCGAGTTAGTTAGTGTCCGCCAAAGCACATTTCTTGTTCTGGGTTGAAATACATTTCCCAATTTAGCAATTTAAAAATTTAGTGGTTTCTGCTGTATCAGAGCTATTTGAAATCTATCCCTAAAAGGGTATATAATATTCAAGGTGCACATAGGGTCATTCAGAATAACTTCACACACACGCTACTGTGCATTTCCAAGTCAAATTCTGTCAGTAAACCCATACCGGTCACCCAGCGCCTAAATACTAGGCCTCAAATTTATATTCAGCTGAATTTGAATACAATACATTGGGCCAAATAATATTTTTGTTGTTGTGGTGAACCATAACAATGAGGAAAACATCTAGTAAGGGACGCAGACGTGGACATGGTCGTGGTGGTGTTAGTGGACCCTCTGGTGCTGGGAGAGGACGTGGCCGTTCTGCCACAGCCACACGTCCTAGTGTCCCAACTACCTCAGGTCCCAGTAGCCGCCAGAATTTACAGCGATATATGGTGGGGCCCAATGCCGTTCTAAGGATGGTAAGGCCTGAGCAGGTACAGGCATTAGTCAATTGGGTGGCCGACAGTGGATCCAGCACGTTCACATTATCTCCCACCCAGTCTTCTGCAGAAAGCGCACAGATGGCGCCTGAAAACCAACCCCATCAGTCTGTCACATCACCCCCATGCATATCAGGGAAACTGTCTCAGCCTCAAGTTATGCAGCAGTCTCTTATGCTGTTTGAAGACTCCGCTGGCAGGGTTTCCCAAGGGCATCCACCCAGCCCTTCCCCAGCGGTGAAAGACATAGAATGCACTGACGCACAACCACTTATGTTTCCTGATGATGAGGACATGGGAATACCACCTCAGCATGTCTCTGATGATGACGAAACACAGGTGCCAACTGCTGCGTCTTTCTGCAGTGTGCAGACTGAACAGGAGGTCAGGGATCAAGACTGGGTGGAAGACGATGCAGGGGACGATGAGGTCCTAGACCCCACATGGAATGAAGGTCGTGCCACTGACTTTCACAGTTCGGAGGAAGAGGCAGTGGTGAGACCGAGCCAACAGCGTAGCAAAAGAGGGAGCAGTGGGAAAAAGCAGAACACCCGCCGCCAAGAGACTCCGCCTGCTACTGACCGCCGCCATCTGGGACCGAGCACCCCAAAGGCAGCTTCAAGGAGTTCCCTGGAATGGCACTTCTTCAAACAATGTGCTGACGACAAGACCCGAGTGGTTTGCACGCTGTGCCATCAGAGCCTGAAGCGAGGCATTAACGTTCTGAACCTGAGCACAACCTGCATGACCAGGCACCTGCATGCAAAGCATGAACTGCAGTGGAGTAAACACCTTAAAACCAAGGAAGTCACTCAGGCTCCCCCTGCTACCTCTTCTGCTGCTGCCGCCTCGGCCTCTTCTGCTGCTGCCGCCTCGGTCTCTTCTGCTGCTGCCGCCGCCTCGGCCTCTTCTGCTGCTGCCGCCTCGGCCTCTTCCTCCGCCTCTGGAGGAACGTTGGCACCTGCCGCCCAGCAAACAGGGGATATACCACCAACACCACCACCTCCGTCACCAATCGTCTCAAGCATGTCACACGGCAGCGTTCAGCTCTCCATCTCACAAACATTTGAGAGAAAGCGTAAATTCCCACCTAGCCACCCTCGATCCCTGGCCCTGAATGCCAGCATTTCTAAACTACTGGCCTATGAAATGCTGTCATTTAGGCTGGTGGACACAGACAGCTTCAAACAGCTCATGTCGCTTGCTGTCCCACAGTATGTTGTTCCCAGCCGCCACTACTTCTCCAAGAGAGCCGTGCCTTCCCTGCACAACCAAGTATCCGATAAAATCAAGTGTGCACTGCGCAACGCCATCTGTAGCAAGGTCCACCTAACCACAGATACGTGGACCAGTAAGCACGGCCAGGGACGCTATATCTCCCTACCTGCACACTGGGTAAATGTAGTGGCAGCTGGGCCCCAGGCGGAGAGCTGTTTGGCGCACGTCCTTCCGCCGCCAAGGATCGCAGGGCAACATTCTTTGCCTCCTGTTGCCACCTCCTCCTTCTCGGCTTCCTCCTCCTCTTCTTCCACCTGCTCATCCAGTCAGCCACACACCTTCACCACCAACTTCAGCACAGCCCCGGGTAAACGTCAGCAGGCCATTCTGAAACTCATATGTTTGGGGGACAGGCCCCACACCGCACAGGAGTTGTGGCGGGGTATAGAACAACAGACCGACGAGTTGTTGCTGCCGGTGAGCCTCAAGCCCGGCCTGGTGGTGTGCGATAATGGGCGAAATCTCGTTGCAGCTCTGGGACTAGCCGGTTTGACGCACATCCCTTGCTTGGCGCATGTGCTGAATTTGGTGGTGCAGAAGTTCATTCACAACTACCCCGACATGTCAGAGCTGCTGCATAAAGTGCGGGCCGTCTGTTCGTGCTTCCGGCGTTCACATCCTGCCGCTGCTCGCCTGTCTGCGCTACAGCATAACTTCGGCCTTCCCGCTCACCGCCTCATATGCGACGTGCCCACCAGGTGGAACACCACCTTGCACATGCTGGACAGACTACGAGCAGCCACAGGCCATAGTGGAGTTTAAGCTGCAGCATGCACGGGTCAGTTGCACTGCGGGAACAGCACCACTTCACCACCAATGACTGGGCCTCCATGCGAGACCTGTGTGCCCTGTTGCGCTGTTTCGAGTACTCCACCAACATGGCCAGTGGCGATGACGCCGTTATCAGCGTTACAATACCACTTCTATGTCTCCTTGAGAAAACACTTAGGGCGATGATGGAAGAGGAGGTGGCCCAGGAGGAGGAGGAGGAGGAAGAGGGCTAATTTTTAGCACTTTCAGGCCAGTCTCTTCGAAGTGACTCAGAGGGAGGTTTATTTCAACAGCAGAGGCCAGGTACAAATGTGGCCAGCCAGGGCCCACTACTGGAGGACGAGGAGGACGAGGATGAGGAGGAGATGGAGGAGGATGAGGATGAAGCATGGTCACAGCGGGGTGGCACCCAACGCAGCTCGGGCCCATCATTGGTGCATGGCTGGGGGGAAAGGCAGGACGATGACGATACGCCTCCCACAGAGGACAGCTTGTCCTTACCCTTGGGCAGCCTGGCACACATGAGCGACTACATGCTGCAGTGCCTGCGCAACGACAGCAGAGTTGCCCACATTTTAACGTGTGCGGACTACTGGGTTGCCACCATGCTGGATCCCCGTTACAAAGACAATCTGCCCACCTTACTTCCTTCACTGGAGCGTGATAGGAAGATGCGCGAGTACAAGCGCACGTTGGTAGACGCGCTACTGAGAGCATTCCCAAATGTCACAGGGGAACAAGTGGAAGCCCAAGGCCAAGGCAGAGGAGGAGCAAGAGGTCGCCAAGGCAGCTGTGTCACGGCCAGCTCCTCTGAGGGCAGGGTTAGCATGGCAGAGATGTGGAAAAGTTTTGTCAACACGCCACAGCTAACTGCACCACCACCTGATACGCAACGTGTTAGCAGGAGGCAACATTTCACTAATATGGTGGAACAGTACGTGTGCACACCCCTCCACGTACTGACTGATGGTTCGGCCCCATTCAACTTCTGGGTCTCTAAATTGTCTACGTGGCCAGAGCTAGCCTTTTATGCCTTGGAGGTGCTGGCCTGCCCGGCGGCAAGAGTTTTGTCTGAACGTGTATTCAGCACGGCAGGGGGCGTCATTACAGAAAAACGCAGCCGCCTGTCTACAGCCAATGTGGACGAGCTGACGTTCATAAAAATGAACCAGGCATGGATCCCACAGGATCTGTCCGTCCCTTGTCCAGATTAGACATTAACTACCTCCCCTTAACCATATATTATTGGACTCCAGGGCACTTCCTCATTCAATCCTATTTTTATTTTCATTTTGCCATTATATTGCGAGGCTACCCAAAGTTGAATGAACCTCTCCTCTGCCTGGGTGCCGGGGCCTAAATATATGCCAATGGACTGTTCCAATGTTGGGTGACGTGAAGCCTGATTCTCTGCTATGACATGAAGACTGATTCTCTGCTGACATGAAGCCAGATTGTCTGTTACGGGACCTCTCTCCTCTGCCTGGGTGCTGGGCCTAAATTTATGAAAATGGACTGTTGCAGTGGTGGCTGACGTGAAGCCTGATTCTCTGCTATGACATGAAGACTGATTCTCTGCTGACATGAAGCCAGATTCTCTGTTACGGGACCTCTCTCCTCTGCCTGGGTGCTGGGCCTAAATATATGCCAATGGACTGTTACAGTGGTGGGTGACGTGAAGCCTGATTCTCTGCTGACATGAAGCCAGATTGTCTGTTACGGGACCTCTCTCCTCTGCCTGGGTGCTGGGCCTAAATATATGACAATGGACTGTTGCAGTGGTGGCTGACGTGAAGCCTGATTCTCTGCTATGATATGAAGACTGATTCTCTGCTGACATGAAGCCAGATTGTCTGTTACGGGACCTCTCTCCTCTGCCTAGGTGCTGGGCCTAAATATATGACAATGGACTGTTGCAGTGGTGGGTGACGTGAAGCCTGATTCTCTGCTATGACATGAAGACTGATTCTCTGGTGACATGAAGCCAGATTCTGTGTTACAGAACCTCTCTCCTCTGCCTGGGTGCCGGGGCCTAAATTTATGAAAATGGACTGTTCCAGTGGTGGGTGACGTGAAGCCTGATTCTCTGCTATGGGACCTCTCTCCAATAGATTTTGGTTAATTTTTATTTATTTAATTTTAATTCATTTCCCTATCCACATTTGTTTGCAGGGGATTTACCTACATTTTGCTGCCTTTTGCAATGGGGTTCGGGTTCGGGATGAAGTTCGGATCGGGTTCGGATCCCAAACCCGAACATTTTCGGGAAGTTCGGCCGAACTTCTCGAACCCGAACATCCAGGTGTCCGCTCAACTCTATTGTCCAGCCATTTAATGCCCTTTGATTCAGGTAGAATCGATTCGTACACTAAATGAATTTTTTGGACGAATCGGACAGAAACAAATTTACGTAAATTCGCTCATCTATAGTCATAAACGAAAAAGTTGAGGAAACTGTGTTGGTGTACCTGCGGTGGTAGATAGTACAAAGTGATATGAATAAACTCATCTCTGTAACATTTGTACAATGCACATGCTCCTTCAAGACAGAGAACACTACAACGATTGTCCTATGATTCCATTGGAATTGTCTCTTTTTCCTCTTTTAGGGATGTTCTACATGTCTGGGGGAAATATGGATGATTCATAGAGCCATTCTGTAGATCATCAGTAGTAATAAGTCAGAGTATCTAGACTTGTTAGATTTTCTCTTGAAGATGTTTTGCTAGTCATCTCATTCTAATTGAGAAAACTAGTGGGATTAATCGCGAATGTCCAGTTGACTTATTACTGCTGATATACTATGACCTGGATGACAACCTTCACAGACATTCTGTAGATCACTTTATCCATTTCATCACGGCTCTGATTTATTAGTAATTTCTGAGACTCTATGAAGTAATTTTAAAACAGGACCTCAAACCGCGTAAGTCCACAGGTCATCATCTCCACCGGCTCAGACTCATTTCTTGCCCTAAATGATCAGAGTGAAAAGAATATTGTGCCTACTTTAAAAACATGGATCTATTCCATCTGGCAATCTTCCCCTCCCTCCTTGTTTTCATGTGATTAGAAACATTTCTTCTTCTCCATCTTCTTCTTAATATTATGGTTTTTATATACCATCTACCTGTCTCACTCTCCTCAGCCATCGAGTGGGTCGAGGGCTTTCACTTAAATCTTTCCGATGTCTGTCATTGTCTCTAACCTTCTTTTAGTTGGGTAAAAAGCCCACTAGAGTTTTACGAATCTGGCCCACTTCATCCCCCCGTGTGAATGAGTACAGGGATTTTCCCACAAACAATATTTATCCCCTATCCACAGGCCAGATTCCCTTTAGGCCCAATTTCCAAGCGTCGATGGAAGGTAAAACATCTATAGGTGCTCATTTGCACCAAACTGATTACACAGGCCGAAGCATAAAGAATGTTAGAGGAATGATGGGTAGTGCAATCGTTCCTCCCTAATTCTGTGAGGTGAGCTGCTGATAATCGGGTATCTTTCATCCGATGAAATAGCGTTTGCTGCTCTATTATCTGAGCCAATTATCGGGAATGTTCAATAATTGGCCTGAAACTTGCCAATAATAGGGCCCTTACAGTGTAGGTCCACCTTGTCACTGCTGTCTGCAGTTTTCCAAGACTAGGAGGAAGATAAGGTGGAGTAACATATGACTGCAAAACCAGACTACGCAGCGTCTGTTTGTAGTCTGTAACCATAGAGACACATAGGTCTGTATAACAGCTGTATCCCCTAATGCGAGGAGATTTCTAAGCAAGACTATTTCCTCAATTGCTTCATTTTTTATTTTCGATGTATTGGAGCAGGAAAACACTTTGTAAATACATTTACTGACCCTTTAAGAGAAAACTTTCAACAGGAGGTGGGAGTTTCTGCAACCTAGGGGCTCCTTGCAGAGTATAATTATGGTCCTGATCCTGAACATGGTCCTAGGGCAAAGGGTTCTTCTCCTGATTGGTGATTTGTCTTACAGAGTGGTTACTAGAGGGGCAAGTCTTCTGAGATTTCTATACATTATACGTACATTTGTTTTAATAATCCCCTGCGCTGGCAGTGGATCGCTGAAGTTATGTAGAGGCGCCGGCTTTCTAGCTGTCTTACATTTAGACCAATTTCTACGCCTAAACCAAGCGTTAAAAATGATAAATGAGACATACCTACAGGCCCGTCCCCTTCCTCACCCACCCCATGCCCCCTTTTTTAGATCTTGCTTGAGCAGCGAAGAAGTTGCAGATTCTGCCACAACATGGCGTGAGAATATGCACCAGATATACGCGACAAAAGTGGCATATATGTTTGTAAATGCCCCCTATAGTGCCCATATAGCTCATAGGACTGATCAGATATTTTTTGTTTTTTGGCATAAACTTGTCTTATTTCAGGTATTCTGTTATATATAGGATTATGACACTGACTCATGGTACTACTTATCTCCAATTCCAGACTCCCTATGAAACTGTAATTATCAGAAACAAACGTCTCATAGCGACACTGATTCCCGATAATTGGCCCGTACAATCGAGTAGCTGATCGGCTGATAAACGACAAGCCCACATATCTCGCAGATCTGCCCTTGTGATTATGGATGCGCTGCTGATAATCATGGGCACCAAATACAGGAGTAATGACTGCAGTGACGATTCACTTTGCGTCCTGTGTAATCCGGCCGGTGCAGATGAGGCATCAAGCAGTGTAATGCAGCCTTAAGTTTGGTGGAGGTCCTCCATCCTACCGCCTGTAACAGAACCTACTATAACAGCCACATATAGCAGCAGTCATCACAAACTCCCATGGCCCTTCTTGTAAAGTGTATGAGAATTATAAAGACAAGTCATCAATTTCCTTTCCGAAAAGGGTAATTTTAAACTCAATGGGGCACATTTTTAAGACTGGGGATTAAGAGGGTGGGCCTAATTGTGCCTGCGCTGCTGAAGGAAGCGCCAAAGTTATCTGCTGGTGCAGTCACTTTCTCTAGCAGGGTGCGAAACAATTTAAAATCTACTCCAGCTCCCTTGCTGGTGTAGATTTAAAGGGGTATTTCTATCTGAGACAATGGGGGCATATCACTAGGATATGCCCCCATTGTCTGATAGGTGCGGGTCCCACCTCCGAGAACGGAGCGGAGAAGGTGGTGCCTGGAGCACCACCAAGCACTCTCCCCATAGTACTGAATGAGAGCGCACCGTGCTTGCACAGCCACTGCTCCCATTCATTTCTATGGGGCTGACGGAAACAGCCGAGCCAGTGCTTGGCTATTTTCGGCGGACTCATATAAATGAATGGAGGGCGGCTATGCATGCGCGGTGCGCTCTCCATAACTTTCAGGTCTCCGTTCTCGGTGTAGGTGCAGGTCCTAGGGGTGGGACCTGCACCTATCAGACATTGGGGGCACATCCTAGTGACATGCCCCCATTGTCTGAAGTGGGAAAACCACTTTAAGTAATTTTGTATGCCAAAAAGTGGCATAGAAAATGATAAATAAGATGGACATGTGGGGAAAGTGGCGGGCGCAAGGGGAAAAGTCGCAAATTTTGTTGCAAAATGGCTTTTGACTAAATCTGAGACTGATAAACGTCACAAAAGATGCGTAAATCAGTTGACAAATGGGCCCCAATATTGAAAGAATTTTTTTTGCGAATACTGCGCGCTCAATACAGGCGTGGGTCAAAAAATGAATATATAGCACTATAGAATATACTGCTATATATTCGCTTTTAGAATATTCGTCATTTTTTTCCATCGGAACACATGATTCCTCACTGCTTCTTGCTTGTGGGCCAATGAGTCATTGGCCCACAAGCAACTTAAGCAGGGGGGAATCATGACTTCCGATGGAAAAAAATGACGAATATTCTATAAAACTAATATATAGCACTATATTCAATATACTGCTATATATTCGTTTTTTAGAATATTCGTAATTTTTTTCCATCTGAAGTCATGATTCTCCCCTGCTTAAGTTGCTTGTGGGCCAATGAAGCAGGGAGGAATCATGTGTTCCGATGAAAAAAAATGCCGAATATTCTAAAAACGAATATATAGCAGTATATTATAAATATTCGCAAATTCTCGATGTGCCGGTATTCGAGATTAAAATTCGCTATTCAAATATTCGCGCTCAACACTAGTTATATGACGTGTATTCCTCATAATAATAGTTGGTGTAGAATTGGGATAACAATATGACGGCTCTACTTTTCTCTTGATAGGGCATAAAGATGCTGACAGAAGAGCATTGTATTGATAAATGTAATGTTTGATGCTCTAATTGAATCAATAATCCCCCGCCTCGCACGGCTGCCTCTTCTCTCTGGTCGCAGTGATGGTCTGATTGAGAGAGTTAAGAGAAACTGTTTGCAGTGCTAAAAGTCTAAACAAAGATCCAGGACAGGAAGCAGAATACATGGAGCGACTTCAAAAATTATATCCATTAAACCATTTGCCCATTTTATATGGTATAGCAAAAAAATTGGATGTTAATATGTGAAAAAGAAACAAATTGATGGAAGGGTCCCTTTTAATAAGGAGGCCGTGCACATTATATGGGTGCCGATAGTGATGGGCCTAGAGGACTGTCTAATGTACAGTATATGGTGGCATCCTGGGAGAAAAAAGGATCTGGCATGTTGAATTTCAAGTTGCACTATTTGGTCTTCTCAAGGGAGATAAGCCTCTGTCAGAGGTGTATGGCAGACTCCTTTCTCCATATGGAGAACACATGCATATCAGCCAACTATAGACCTTATAAAGAAAAAACACACACATGCATCTCCATCTCATCTCAGCAAGAATGGATCACCAACGGTCCATTGAGGAGGCTGGGTGGCAGAGGCTACCAAGGAGGTGGCGATAACAGAGTATGTACTCATGTGCCCTCCCTATGATCCAGACTTACTTATCTGTATAAACATACACACAATTACACAAAATAAAACAAATTTATCAAGTCTAACTTAAAGAGGACCTTTCATCGATCAAAACATTGTGAACTAAGTATCATGACATATACAGCGGCACCCAGGGATCTCACTGCACTTACTATTATCCCTGGGCGCCGCTCCGTTCTCCAGTTATGTCCTCCGGTATGTTCGGGGACTTCGTTATCGTAGGCGGAGACTTAGGGGACTTGGTTATAGTAGGCGGAGTCTGCCCTCGTTCTGCTGGGCGTCTCCTTCTCCTAGCGCTGGCCAATCGCAGTGCAGAGCCCACAGCCTGGGAGGTTTTTTCTTCCAGGCTGTGAGCTCTGCTTTGCGATTGGCCAGCGCTACAGCCTAGGAGAAGGAGACGCCCAGCAGAACAAGGGCAGACTCTGCCTACTATAACCAAGTCCCCGAACATACCGGAGGACATAACGGGAGACCAGAGCGGCGCTGTATATGTCATGATACTTAGTTCACAATGTTTGGACCGATGAAAGGTCCTCTTTAAGGGGAAAATGTAGGAATTATCCATGGTATCCAACCAGATTCTAGATCTCATCTTTAGTGTCCTAATCGATTGTTCTAACTTTGGCTTTGACTTCCTTTCGATAAATGTCCTCATTGTTGTACATTACCTCAATGATGGCATCCTACATATTCAAAAGCAAAATTAAAAAAAGTAAGGGATAATAATTTTAAACACATGAAAAGTAGAAGATCCGTGTCTCAGATTCGGCAGCTGCGGTTATAAATCTCCCCACCGTCTTCCCATCTGATAATATAATCCGCTAAGCACTTAGATAAATCTTGCAGGAATAAGAGATTTCTTTCGGGTTAAGCAGTCTCGGTTTATCCTGTCCGTACAGACCCGTTATCTCTGCGGAAGTCGTGCCCTCATTTACGACATGGAATATGATGCCCCAAAGTCCCCTTGTCTTGTCAGCTTGTGAGTAACAGATCTCCATAACGTTGGATCAAATCCAAGACCGTAACGCGAGGATATTACAAAAGATCTGAATCAGCCTTTTTAGCCTTTTAACTTTTCTTTCAGCTGGATGATTAAAATCCCTTGGGTTTATTGTTCAACTGAATGGTTCATTAGCCTGCAGTGGTTGGCACGAGCCCGGGCCCTCATATGACAGCACAGAAGATCTATTGATATTGTCCTACTTACCACCAGCTCTTTAGCACTTTCCATGTCTGACCTTAATGAATAAATGAACAGCCGGTAAGAAACAAATGTGCGATCCTCTGTCTGGGACAGCATAAGGATGAAGTTGGGAGCTTCATAAGGTTATTTAAATGCTAAGATCTTCGGTGGTCCTCTTTCTACTTGTGGAGAGCACTGGAGTGTAGGGAGTCTTAAAGGCCAAGCGATGCACCCTGGGAAAAATATATGCAGATTAGCTCCCTTCCAAGAGAAAACTTTATTTGCAGTACCACCTTGTGGAGGAAGTAACCCTAGTGTCAATCTCCAACTCCTTAACATGTCTTGCAACTAGAGTTGAGCGGACACCTGGATGTTTGGGTTCGACGGGTTCGATGGGTTCGGCCGAACTTCGTAAAAAAGTTCGAGTTTGGGACCCGAACTTGACCCCAAACCTGAACCCCATTGAAGTCAATGGGGACCTGAACTTACTAAAATGGCTGTAAAAATGTCATGGAAAGGGCTAGAGGGCTGCAAATGCCGTCAAAATGTGGTTAAGAGCATGGCAAGTGCTGTGCAAACAAATGTGGATAGAGAAATCACTTAAAATAACATACGTAAAAATAAAAAATAATAATCTTGTTCTAGGAGGACCAGGTCCATATGGAGTAGAAGGTTGAGGAGGCGGTGGATGTGGTGGTGTAGGTGGAAGTGGCGGTGGAGGAGGTAGCCAACAATGGTTTTTGGTTTAATTTTTTATTTTTTATTTTTTTAAATTAGGGTACACCCCAAAACATTGGGAAATATAACCCTCCAGTCGTGCTAAACACACGTTCAGACAATACACCGGCTGCAGGGCAGGCTAGCACCTCCAAGGCGTAAAGGGCAAGCTCAGGCCATGTGCACAATTTGGAGACCCAGAAGTTGCAGGGGCTGACCCCTGTCAGTCAGTTCGTGTAGGCGTGTGCACACTTACGGCCCCTCCATGTTGCACGTCCCGTGATGTTTACGATCCAATTTGATATCTGCTACATCAACTTTCGATGTTCTTTTATGCGCCTACCATGGTGATTACGGGTGGCGGGGAATCAGGGTTTCAGGCCGGAGAGGGAGCATGAGAAAAAGAGACCAAATTTAAGGGAGATAAATTTATTGAAAAAAATTGGGATTGAGAAGTAACGTGGGAAAAGCTATTGAGGCGCAAATGTGGGACAAATTGCAGAAGCCCAAATGTGGGCCAAAAGAGTCAAGCGGAATTGTGGGGAAAGCTATTGAGATGCAAATGTTGACCAAAAGAGTATAGCGGAAATGTGGGACAAAGTATTAAAGCTTAAATGTGGTACAACTTGTTTCAGTTTAAGCATTGAATCAAAGGAGATGGCACGCATCAATTAAAGGAGCATTTCAGAAATTTTATTCCCTGTCACCTATGCAGAGCAGGGGTTTATTCACATCTAAAATTGTATAATTACAGAAATTAATTAACCTGTCTACTTGGTAGAGCAGGGGTCTATGACAGAAAACAATTGTTTTGACCATAAAATGTAACTGACAAATGTTTTTTTTTTACTGGTCTAATAGCTATTGCAGTGGTACATCACAACAGAAAATTGCTGAATTTCACCATAAAATGTAACAGACACATTTTTTTATTGTTTAACCTGTCAACTAGGTATAGCAGTGGTACTATACACCCAAAAATTGGTTAATTTCACCCGAAAATGTAACTGACAATTTATTTTTATTTTTTAATACGGCCTACTAGGTATAGAAGTGGTACTTCACACCCAAAATTTTTTGAATTTCACCAGAAAATGTTAATAACAATTTTATTTTATTTTTTTTAACCGGCCTACTAGATATAGCAGTGGTACTATACACCCAAAAATTTGTTAATTTCACCCGAAAATGTTAATGACAATTTTTATTTATTTTACCGGTCTAATTGGTATAGCAGTGGTACCATACACCCAAGAATTGGTGAATTTTACCCGAAAATGTTAATGACAATTTTTATTTATTTTTTAACGGGCCTACCAGGTATAGCAGTGGTACTTTACACCCAAAAATTGGTGAATTTCACCCGAAAATGTTAATGACAATTTTTATTTATTTTTTAACGGACCTACTAGGTATAGCAGTGGTACTATACACCCAAAAATTGGTGAATTTTACCCGAAAATGTTAATGCCATTTTTTTTTTTAACCGGCCTACTGGGTATAGCAGTGGTACTATATACACCCAAAAATTGGTGAATTTCATCCGAAAATTTTAATGACAAATAAGTGAAATGATATAAAATAAAACATGTAAAAAATAAAATAAAAATTGATTTATGAGGTGGAGTTCCATATGGAGTAGGAGTTTGAGGAGGCGGTGGATGTCGCGGAGTAGGTGGAAGCGGCGGTGGAGGAGGACAAGATAGCCAATACAGGTTTTTGGTTTTAATTAAATTTAGTAAAATTAAGGTACACTCCAAAAGAGTGTGAAATATCCAAAATACAAACATGAGCAATAGCCCTGCAGTATAACAATGGCTGCTTAGTGCCGGTATACATGTCTATTCTACACAAGGTACAAGCAAGTCCTGAGGGATCCATGCCTGGTTCATTTTAATGAACGTGAGCTTGTCCACGTTGGCTGTGGACAGGCGGCTGCACTTGTCTGTGATGACGCCCCCTCCCATGCTAAACACACGTTCAGACAATACACCGGCTGCGGGGCAGGCCAGCACCTCCAAGGCATAAAGGGCAAGCTCAGGCCATGTGCCCAATTTGGAGACCCAGAAGTTGAAGGGGGAAGACACGTCAGTCAGTACGTGTAGGCGTGTGCACACATACTGCTCCACCATGTTGGTGAAATGCTGCCTCCTGCTAAGACGTTCCATATCAGCTGGTGGTGCTGGTTGTTGTGGCGTGCTGACCAAGCTTTTCCACATTTCGGCCATGCTAACCCTGCCTTCTGAGGTGCTGGCGGTGCCCCAGCTGCGCTGGCGACCTCTTCCTCGTCCTCTGCCTTGTGCTTCCACTGTGCCCCCGCTGTCAGGTGGGAATGCCACCAGCAGCGCGTCTACCAGCGTGCACTTGTACTCGCGCATCTTACGATCACGCACCAGTGACAGAATTAAGGACGGTGCGTTGTCCTTGTAACGGGGATCTGTAACATCCCGGAGTATGTTACCAAACTCTTTCTCCCCGCTACAACATGTTAGATGTAGGTAAACTGTCATATTTTGTAATTATATTGTCATTAATGTCATTTTATGTATTTCTAGGCCTGTTTAATATGTTATGCTGTAATTTCCATGTACACCAGCAGGTAGCAGCAATGTGTGATCAGAAACTTAGCCAGTTTAGTATTGCTAGGCTGGAATAGTTCATTCCAGTTTTAGCTCCCCCCTCTGTGAGCAGAAGTGGGCTGGTCCCATGTCCTGTCTCATGGGGAGGAGAAGGGAGTTCTAGTTCAGTGTACCAGCTACCCCCGCTTGGGGTAGGCTGTGTTAGTAGGAGCTCCCATAAAACAGGGATCCCAAGACAGGGTCAAGCCTTGGCTGAGGCCAAAGATCACTCTTCCCAGTCCAAGCCCTTCAGCCTTGACTGTGGACAAGCAAGCAGCCACCTCCAGCCTCCAGGAAGAAGCATTCCCTGTGAGCCAAGCTGTGAGTACATATCCAGAGTCCAGGAGAAGCCAAATTCCTCCTCAGCTAGTCAGGCCCATACCAAGCAGAAGACAGACAGAGCAGAAGATAAATACCTGCCAGATTCTCCAGGCACATAGTATAGAAGCAGAAGAGATATTGATCCCTGCCATACATTGCCTATACCTGCTGGGACCTCAAAGACTTCTGCTGTAACTTATGTGGATTGATGCTGTTATCAAGTAAAGACAAGTTGGATTATATTACCAGTCTGGATCTCATTTACTATTACCAAAGTTCCTCAATTACTCCTATTAACAACACTCATTTTATTGCAAGTGAGCCAGGATCCAGGAGTCCAGCCGTACCCAGGTAGGAGACACCGTTGACACCATACCTACTACACAGAGACACTATCCCTCTCTGGCATTCCTCACCTGGTACGTGAGTTATTACATCTTAAAGGGCCCTGCAACAGTACCTGCGCAAGCTGCAATTGGCGTCACGAACAACTCATAAAATATATATATACATATCCTGACCCACTGCATCATTTGCACCGTACTGCGGTCTTTGCTCTATTGCAGATCCATCAGCGTGGCCACCCAGTAATCAGCACAAGTTAGAATGTGGGCAACACGGCGGTCGTTTGCGGAGACACTGCAGCATGTAATTGCTCATGTGTGCCATGCTGCCCAGAGGCAACGAAAAGCTGTCCTCTGTGGGAGGTGTATCGTCTGTGTCCTCTGTATCCCCACATCCACGCACCAGTGATGGCCATGAGCTGGTCTGGGTGCCACCCTGCTGTGAACATGGTTCCTCCTCCTCCATCTCCTCCTCCTCATCCTCCACCTCCTCATCCTCCAGAACTGTGCCCTGGCTGGACAATTGTGTACCTTGGGTTTGTGGGTGCAGGAACCCACCCTCGGAGCCACTTGGGAATGACTGGCCGGAAACCCTACAAAATGATCCCTCTTCCTCCTCCTCCTCCTGTGTCACATCCTCTTTCATCATCGCCAGCAGCATTTTGTCAAGGAGGCATAGAAGTGGGATAGTAACGCTGAGAAATGGCAATGTTGGTGGAGTACTCGAAACAGCGCAACAAGGAACACAGGTCTCGCATGGAGGCCCAACCATTGGTGGTGAAGTGGTGCTGTTCCGCAGTGCGACTGACCCGTGCGTGCTGCAGCTGAAACTCCACTATGGCCTGCTGCTGCTCGCACAGTCTGTCCAGCATGTGCAAGGTGGAGTTCCACCTGGTGGGCACGTCGCATATGAGGCGGTGATCGGGAAGGCCGAAGTTACGCTGCAGCGCAGACAGGGGAGCAGCAGCAGGGTGAGAACGCAGAAAGCGCGAACAGACGGCCCGCACTTTATGCAGCAGCTCTGACATATCGGGGTAATTTTTAAGGAATCTCTGCACCACCAAATTCAGCGCATGCGTCAGGCAAGGGATGTGTGTCAAACCGGCTAGTCCCAGAGCTGCTACGAGATTTCGCCCATTATCGCACACCACAAGGCCGGACTTGAGGCTGACTGGCACAAACCACTCATTGTTCTGTTGTTCAAGGCCCGTCCACAGCTTATGCGCGGTGCGGGGTTTGTCCCCCAAACAGATAAGTTTTAAAACTGCCTGCTGTCGTTTACCCCTGGCTGTGCTGAAGTTGGTGGTGAAGGTGTTACGCTGACCGGATGAGGAGCCGGTAGAGGATGAGAAAGCAGAGTAGGAGGAGGAAGCAAAAGGAGGCAAACTGAAGCGCGCTGCAATGCTCGGTGGTGGAAGGACATGCGCCAAACTGCTATCCGCCTCAGGCCCAGCCGCCACCGCATTTACCCAGTGTGCTGTTATGGAGATATAATGTCCCTGACCGTGCTTACTGGTCCACGTATCCATAGTCAGGTGCACCTTGCCACAGATGGCGTTGCTCAGTGCACACCTGATTTTGTCCCCTACTTGGTTGTGCAGAGAAGGGATGGCTCGCCTGGAAAAGTAGTGGCGGCTCCGCACGACGTACTGTGGGACAGCCACCGCCATAAGACCTTTAAAACTATCAGTCTCCACCAGAGGGAATGACAGCATTTCAAAGGCCAGTAATTTAGAAATGCTGGCATTTAGGGCTAGGGATCGCGGTGGGTAGGGGGGTACTTCATCTTCCTCTCCAGCGTAGGGAGATGGAGAGCTGAACGCTTCCGTGGGACATTATGGAGATGCTTGGTGACCCAGGTGTTGGTGTTGCTGGCAGATCCTCTGTTTGCGGGGTGGCAGGTGGCACTGTCACTCCAGAGGTGGATGAAGAGGCCGCGACTGCAGCAGAAGAGGAAGCAGAAGGAGCCAGAGACCTTTGCACTTGGTCATTCAAGTTGTGCTCAGGTTGAGAACGTTTATGCCTCGCTTCAGGCTCTGATTGCACAGCGTGCAAACCACTCGTGTCTTGTCATCAGCACATTGTCTGAAGAACTGCCACGCCAGGGAACTCCTTGGAGCTGGCTTTGGTGTGCTCGGTCCCTTGCTGCGGTGGGCAGTAGCAGGCGTACTGTCTAGAGGACGGCCACTTCGCTTTTGCACCCTGCTACCTCTTCTGCTGTGCTGGTGGCTCTTTGCGACCACAGCCTCTTCCTCCCAACTACATCAGTCACTCGCATGACCTTTATTCCATGTGGGGTCGAGGACCTCATCGTCCTCAACATCATCTTCCACCCAGTCTTCACCCCTGCCTTCCTTGTCGGTCTGCACACTTTCGAAAGCCCCAGCAGTTGGCACCTGTGTTTCGTCATCATCCGAGACGTGCTGCGATGGTCCTCCCATGTACTCATTTTGAAAGATAAGTGGTTGGGCATCGGTCATCTTGAAAGATAAGTGGTTGGGCATCGGTGCACTCAATCTCTTCCACTTGTGGGACAGGGCTAGATGGATGGCCCTGGGAAACCCTGCTAACAGAGTCATCAAAAAGCAGAGGAGACTGCTGCATGACTTGGGGCTCAGACTGCTTGGCTGATTTGCAAGGGGGTGAGGTGACAGACTGATGGACATCAGCTGCAGGTGCCAACTGTGGTCTTTCCGCAGGAGACTGGGTGTGAGACAATGTGAAGGAACTGGATCCACTGTCAGCAACCCAATCTACTATCGCCTGTACTTGTTCATGCCTTACCATTAAAGTTGAGCGAACACCTAGATGTTCGGGGAGTTCGACCGAACTTTAAATAAAAGTTCAGGTTCGGGACCCGAACATGGACCCAAAACCCATTGAAGTCAATAGGGACCTAGAACTTCACTTTATTAGTTTTCTGTTATAACATGGTTATAACGGAAAATAATAGTATTAGCTTTTTCAGATCTGAGTCTTCACGATCGTGAAAATTAAGATCCAACAGTATATTCTAACACAGAGGCGTTCCCATGGTGATGGGGACACTTCAAGTTAGAATATACTAAGAACTGTGTACATGACTGCCCCCTGCTGCCTGGCAGCACCCGATCTCTTACAGGGGGCTGTGATCCGCACAATTAACCCCTCAGGTGCAGCACATGAGAGGTTAATTATGCGGATCTCAGCCCCCTGTAAGAGATCGGGTGCTGCCAGGCAGCAGGGGCCAGACCCCCATCCCTCCCCAGCCACCAATGATTTTAATAGGGGGGGGGGGGGCCGCACTGGCCACCTATTTTCCCTTAATTCTTGTGGAAAACCTAAGGGGTTAACAAAGTTTGTATCATCAGTTTTGAATAATTTGAGGGGTGTACGTTCTAAAATGGGTTCATTTACTGGTGTTTTACACTACATAAGCCCCTCAAAATCACTTTATAACTGAATTGGTGCTTAGAAAATGGTTTTAAAAATTTTCTTGAAAATGTGAAAAATTGCTTCTAAAATTCTAAGCTTTCTAACGTCCTAAAAAAAAAAATAGGACATTTACAAAATGATGCGAACATAAAGTAGACATATGGGGAATGATGCCTGATAACTATTTTATAAGGCATTACTATATGTCTTAAAAGTAAAGAAATTCAAATTAGAAAATTGTGCATTTTTCCCAATTTTTGGTAAATTTTTGATTTTTTTTCTAAATTAAGGTGAAATATAACGACTCAAATTTACCATTGTCATGAAGTACAATGTGTCATGAGAAAACAATCTCAAAATGGCTTGAATAACTAAAAGTGTCCTAAAGTTATTACCACATAAAGTGACACGTCAGATTTGCAAAAAAATTGCCTGGGTAGGAAGGTGAAAACTGGCCCCGGATAGAAGGGGTTAAAAATTTACACTACCACAGAAGCAAGCTTAATCCACTGCTACATTTTGTGCCCTTTAGGCTACATTCACACTATCATATGTGTTTTACGGTGCGCAAAACACTGGTCCACAAAAAAAACTGATGACATCCTTTTGGCATCCGTATTTATTTGCAGATCCATTGTAACAATGCCTATACTTGTCCGCAAAATGGAAAAGAATAGGACATGTTTAGAGATGAGAATCTGCTGAATTTTTTGAAAAAATTTGGTTCGATCCGAATTTATTCATGGCGAATCGCTTAAAAAACCAGCTATTTCCTGGCTGCAGAGAGCCTGTATAGAGGTGTAGAACACGGTGCCTGTATAGGGGTGTAGAACACTGTGCCTGTATAGTGGTGTAGAACACTGTGCCTGTATAGGGGTGTAGAACACTGTGCCTGTATAGCGGTGTAGAACACTGTGCCTGTATAGCGGTGTAGAACACTGTGCCTGTATAGCGGTGTAGAACACTGTGCCTGTATAGTGGTGTAGAACACTGCGCCTTGCAGTATCACGCATAGGGAGTCTGCTGTGGTAGTGAAATAATACTGTTGTCAGTATGACATGCAGATGACAGGCGTCGCTCTTAGAATCACTGCACACGTCACTTATTTGGGCAGTCACGGAGCCAAAACTGACCAAATAACTCAAGTATGAACTCAGCCTTACAGGTCGATGTTAGAGTCAAGAAGAAGCGCACTCCTTTTACACCGTCAGTCAGCTGATTCCACATAGATGTCTACAGAACCTGTTCTATTAAACACTTATACCAGTAGAGCCCCCCGACAGAGTGGAGAGGGGGTCAGCAGTAAGTTTGTGTTGACGCCACTGATTATTTTGCCCTTCCTCTGATCCGTCAGAACAATAGCCCCCAAAAACCGGATCCTGTCTGTGGAGCATCCGCCTTCACTCGGTCAGCATTTGGTCAGTAATCCATCAGCATTGCTAAAACCTAAAAAAACAGGAGTGGATTCAAAACAGAGATGACACATGAATGGATAGTAGCTGAGGCAGGTAGCCAGAAGAAAACGGTCTCTTTTGTGAAAGTGTTGGTGTGGCACCATGGATGATCTAATCTGATGCATCAGGCATTGGTGGGTGGATATCCTGGCTGATCCACGCCTGATTCATCTTGACAAAGGTCAGTCTCTCCACATTTTGGGTGGACAGGCGAATTCTTCTTGGGGTAACTATGGCCCCTGCCGCACTTAACACCCGCTCTGATTCCACACTACTGGCCGGGCAAGACAACTTTTCCAGGGAAAACTCTGACAGTTACGGCCACAAATCCTGTTTGTCTGCCCAGTAGTCCAGCGGATCTTCAATGTAGGGTGGCAGGGTGCTGTCCAAGTATGCCACCATCTGCTGGTTCAGGTTCTGCTCCAGGTCTAGCTGCTGCTGCTGTTGGTGAGTAGTTTCTTCACTAGGCGGGTGAAGAAAGCTGCTCATCAGCAACTCTAGACTCAAGTTGCTGCTGATGGAGGTGGAACTGCTCCTACCCCCATTCTGCCACAGAAGCCATGGCAGAGGAACGTGAGCACAGAGGGCCCCCCCGGTCAGACCTGCGTGAGGATGGACGATGGCGCAGCGGGCAACTGACTACATAGTATGTCTCTATAGTAGTTCAGTTTTTCCTCCCTCTCAGCGGGTGTAAAAAAGCTCCCTTTTTGGACCAGTAGCCAGGGTCCAACAAGGTGGAGAGCCTGAAGTCATCCCGTTGCAAATGGTGACAATTCGGCTGTCACTACGCAAGCAAGTGAGCATGCATTAGGCCATTTGTGCAAGTCACTCGGAGGTACTCCCTGCCTCCATCTCCACTGCATACTACCACAGTGTGTCTGGGTACTCTGCCTCGTCTTCCTGTAGCTCCTCTGGCTGCTCCTGCTCCTCCTCTCCTGTCACCTGTGTAGAAAAACCACCTATTTCACTACACATTGCTTGTGCTCCAATGTCCTCCTCCTCCTCGAGTTCAGCCCCCACAGGGCTCATGTGGCCATGAGATCTAGGCTCCACGTCTCCTGTCCCCCTGGCGAGCCCGATTTACCAGCATCTGTTCCAGGACATGAAGCAGTGGAATGACATTGTTCATCCCATAGTCCTGACAAATAACATGGCCTCCTCAAAGGGCCTAAGCAAACGGCAGGTGTCACGCATGAGCTGCCACTGGCTGACATCGAAGTTACACAGGGAAGTACTACTGTCCGCTTGGATCATTAAGAAATTCTTGATGGCCTTTCTCTGTTCGTATAGTCGGTCCAACATATGGAGGGTGGAATTCCAATGGGTGGAAATGTTGCATAGCAGCCTATGTTGGAGTATGCCGTTCTGCCACTGCAGCTCAAGTAGGGTGTGCTTTTCGGTGTATGAGTGGCTGAAGTGCATGCAAAGTTTCCTGGTCATTTTTAGGATGTCTTGCAGATGTGTGTAAAACTTCATTAACCGCTTGACAAACAGATTGGACACGTGTGCCATGCAGGGTGCGTTCCCGTTGATGGTCACCATGGTTCCGATTTTGAGTTGTTCTGAAGAAAGCCAGGACACAGAGCAGTTTCTCCCTTCTGAGACTCCGTTCGCCCAGGCAAACGAGGTGCAGAACAGCGTGACACTGCCGTGCCCTGCACATGTGGTATGCTGGAGGAGCATTGTGAATTGTCCCTGCAGAGGAGGCTGAGGACACGATGGAGAATGAGGCAGAGGCGGACATTGTCATAGGACCAACGTGAGAACGTGAAGGCGGAAGCGGCGTCACCTGGCCAAGTTGCTGATGTGGCTGTGCAGGAACCACATTCACCCAGTGGGCCGTAAAGGACATGTATTGTCCCTGACCGTAGTTACAGCTCCACACATCGGCACAGCCGTGCACTTTGGCAGACACTGACAGGCTCAAGGACTGGCCCACCTTCTGTTCTACATATGTGTGCAGGGCTGCTACTGCCTTTTTGGCAAAGAAATGACGGCTTGGGACTCTCCACCTCGGCTCGGCACAAGCCATCAATTCTCTGAAAGGTGAAGAGTCCACCACTTGGAAAGGGAGGGACTGCATCACCAGCAACTTGGCCAGGAGCACGTTCAGCTTCTGTGCCGTCGGATGAGTGCACACATACTTTTGTCTTATGGCAATCGCTTTGGTGATCGATTGCTGACAAAATGACTGACGAGGAGTTGGTTGAGCAGGAGCATCAGGACCAGCAGATGATGGGAAGGACAGACAGCTTCCTTCGGCTGAGGTGGTGGAGCCTTGACTGCCTGAAATCGGGTGCGTGCCACTGGGTGATGCAGCAGTTGCTGCGGCAGACTGGACCACCACATCGGAGCCACGGTTCTCCCAGGCCACTTTATGGTGACGCTGCATATGTTGACGCAGGGCTGTGGTGCCAACATTGGCATCCTGGCCACGCTTCACCTTCTTCTCACAGATGCTACAAATGGCCATGTTCGCCTCCTCCGACGGCTTAACAAAAAACTGCCACACCGTCGAGTAGGTGATTTTACCCCCAACACTCCACAATGACTGACTACTCCCGCCGCTGCTTCCATGAACACCTGCACCACTACTTCCCGGGAAGGTAGGATCCTGCGAAGCGGGTGGTCTACCCGGGCACGTTTGGCTCCTGACCTCCCACTGCTGCCACCCTGCTGATTCCTGGCCTTGCTAGTGAATTTCTGGCTCCGCCGCTGCCTCACGGGCAAGCTGCCACCCTCTTCTCCCGATGATGATGAAGCCCCTAAATCACCCGGATCCCAAGTTCGATCCGCTACATTATCATCATCAAGTACTGTCTGCACGTCGCTTATGTCCTCCTCAACAGTCTCTGGTCAGAAGCCTGACCACTCGCAACACCAGCTCCCACACCACTCTCCTCATCACTACTTGCCCGCCTACTGGAGGAAGCGGCGGATGTCTCCTTCACATCTTGGCTGGCCAGTAGCTGCTGACTGTCCTCTAGTAGCTCGTCCTCGCTGTATAGTGTAGCTGAGCCCACAGCATATAATACTTCTCTGGCTGAGGGAACAGAAAAGGACAGAGGCAGGTTGAGGACAGGTGAGGGCACAGGCCTGCTCTCAGGCCATGCCAACTAAGGGTTGTGTCTGACAAACCCACCGACTCTTGGCTGGGGGTGTCTGATGTCACTTGGGACGAAGAAACGTTTAGGCCTCTGTCACTCCTCTGTGCAGGGCCTGGCACTTCTCTGCCTGACATACAGTACTGTTAGATCAAATAAATAAATAATAGGAAGTTAACCCCTTCCCGACCTATGATGTACTACTACGTCATGGGAACCACTGCGTTCCTGCAATTTGACGTAATAGTACGTCATGGTGATCGCGAGGGCACCGGAGCAGTGCGCATGCAATCACAGCAGGGGCCCGGCAGTCCTTGGTAGCCAGGCCCCTGCTGTATCTGCCGACATCGCTGTAAAAGCCGATGCCGGCGTATTAACCCCTTCTATGCCGCAGTCCGCGCTGACCGTGACATAGAAGGGGTTTGTGTCGGGTGAGTTATCGCATCGAGTCCCAGCACTGCTGTGGCGGGGACCCGATGCGTGACAAGGCAGCCCGATGCCGTGCAGAGCCTTGCATGGCATTGGGAACTTCCTTCTACGGGTGCCGAGGAGATCCAGCCTCAGGCCCGTCTCCTAGGCAACATGTTAGTGTACTACTCACTGTAGTACATGAACAGGCAATGCATTACAATACAGATGTATTGTAATGTAATTGCAGAGGGGATCAGACCCCCAAAAGTGAACATCAGAAATAAAGTAAAGAAAAGAAAGTAAAAAAAGTATTTTTAATAAAATTTATAAAGTTAATCAATTTATAAAGTAAAAAAGAAAAAAAATGCCCCTTTCCCCTTATTTTATAAAAAAAACTGGAAAAAAACAACAACACACATATTAGGTATAGCTGCGTCCGTAATGACCGACTCTATAAATATATCACATGATCCACCCTGTCCGATAAACACCATAACTTTTTTTTTTTTAAAGCCATTTTTGTCACCTTACATCACAAAAAGTGCAACACCAAGCGATCAAAAAGGCATATGTCCCACAAAATAGTATCAATAAAACCGTCACTTCATCCCACGAAAAATTAGCCCCTACTTAAGACAATCGCCCAAAAAATAAAAAAAAAAAAAAAAACTATAGCTCTCAGAACATGGAGACACTAAAACATCAACATTGTGCTAAAGTGAAATACATAAAAAATATATACATATTAGGTATCGCCACGTCCATAACAACCAGCTCTATAAAAATATCACATGACCTAACACCTCAGGTGAACACAGTAAAAAAAAAACTGATATAAAAGCCATTTTTGTCATATTACATCACAAAAATGTCAACAGCAAGTGATAAAAAGGCGTATGCCCCCCAAAATAGGACCAATCACACCGTCATCTCATCCCGCAAAAAATGAAACCCCACCTAAGAGAATCGGTCAAAAAATAAAAAAAACTATGGCTCTCAGACTATGGATACACTAAAATATCATTATTTTAGTTTAAAAAAAATGCTTTTAAAACTTAAATAAATAACAAAAAGTAGACATATTAGTAAAAAACTAGCCCCTGCACAAGACGATTGGCAGAAAAATAAAAAAACAATAGGGCGTTCAGAAAATGGAGATACAAAAACCTAATTTTTGTTTTAAAAAATGCTTTATTATGTAAAACTGAAACAAACATCATAGAAAGTAGACATATTTGATATAATTGCGTCCGTAACAACCTGCTCTATAAAAATAGCGCATGATCTAACCTTTCAGATGAATGTTGTTAAAAAATAAATTAAAATGGTGCCAAAACATCAATTTTTGGGTTACCTTACCTCACAAAAAACTTAATATAGAGCAATTAAAAATCATATGTACCCCAAAATATTACCAACAAAACTGCCACCTTATCCTGTAGTTTCCAAAATGTGGTCACTTTTTTTTGAGTTTCTACTGTAGGGGTGCATCAGGGGGGCTTCAAATGGGACATGGCATCTAAAAGCCAGTTCAGCTAAATCTGCCTTCCAAAAACCATATGGCGTTCCTTTCCTACTGCGCCCTGCCGTGTGCCTGTACAGCAGATTACGATCACATGTGGGGTATTTCTGTAAACCACAGAATCAGGGTAATAAATATTAAGTTTTATTTGGCTGTTAACCCTTGCTTTTCTACTGGAAAAATTGGATTAAAATGTAAAATCTGCCAAAAAAGTGAAATTCTGAAATTTCATCTCCATTTTCCATTAATTCTTGTGGAACACCTAAAGGGTTAACAAAGTTTGTAAAATCAGTTTTGTATACCTTGAGGGGTGTAGTTTCTAAACTGGGGTCATTTTTGGGTGGCTTCTATTATGTAAGTCTCACAAATGTGACTTCAGACCGGAACTGCTCCTTAAAAAGTGGGTTTTGTAAATTTTCAGAAAAATTTCAAGATTTGCTTCCAAACTTCTAAGCCTTCTAACGTCCCCAAAAAATAAAATTGAATTTTCAAAATGATCCAAACATTAAGTAGATATATGGGGAATGTAAAATAATTACTATTTTTGGAGGTATTACTATCTATTCGAAAAGTAGAGAAATTGAAATTTGGAAATTTGCTAATTTTTCCAAATTTTTGGTACATTTGGTATTTTTTTTTAAATAAAAATGATTTTTTTGCTCATTTTTACCACTCTCATGAAGTACGATATGTGACGAGAAAACAATCTCAGAATGGCCTGTATAAGTAAAAGCGTTTTAAAGTTATTACCACATAAAGTGACACTGGTCAGATTTGCAAAAAATGGCCTGGTCAGGAAGGTGAAAACAGGGCCAGGGTTGAAGGTGTAATTTTCTCACTTCACCACACAACGGCTAATAAGCCCTTTTTTTTGCCACTAATACACGCCTAAAAGGGCTTTAGAACATATAACTGCACCTCGTAACAGCAAATAATATATATATATTTTTCCACTAATACTCGCCAAAAGGGCTCTAATTTTCGCACTTCACCACACAACGGTTAATAAGCCCTTTTTTCCCCACTAATACAAGTCAAAGAAGGCTTTAGAACATATAACTGCACCGCACAAGGGCAAATAAGACGTATAAATATTTCCTAGTAATAACCCCTGTTAATGCCTGTATCACACAGCACCTGCACCACAATAACAAGAGCGGTTTGCTGGAATTACAGAGCTGTATAATGACAATATGGATCCGCAGTCAGTGCAGCAAGGTGTAATAGGATTGTTCCCATTCCCCAGGCTGTAACCTCCCCTACTGAACCCTGTTCTACATAAATGCTGTGGAATGATTCCTCCCTGTCCTTTCCTTACACTTCTAATGATCTTTCCTGAACTTCTATTCAGCAAAATAATAGTTTTAAAGTCTTTCCTCGCACTGTCCCTAGCGCCTGCTAACGTCTCTCCCTGCACTAAGTACACTGGAAAATGGCTGAATCCAAGATGGCTGGGGGTATTTATAGGGCTGTGACATTGTGGGTGATCCCTCGTTCCCAGAGTTCTTAGCTCCATGTCCTAACACGTGCAGCAGCCATGCGATTTGTTACCACGAAGCGTGAGGAAATTCGGATTCGGTGCGAATCAAAATTTTCCTGAAATTTGGATCAAAATCCACTTTGTCAACTTTGTTTCGCTCATCTCTAGACATGTTCTATCTTTTTTGCAGGGCTACAGAACAGACATACTGATGCGGACAGCACACAGTGCACTGTCAGCATTTTTTGCAGACCCATTGAAATCAATGGGTCCTCATCCAATCCTCAGAAAAACGGAACGGACATGGAAACAAAATACGTTCGTGTGCATGTAGCCTTAAGCTGAACATAAGTTGATAAATGAGGCATAATGTACGCCAATTTGGTAGTTCCGCCAACTTTGACATTCAAAGCACTTTCTGGTGTGTTTCATTCTTGAGAAAACTATTGATACATTTTACACCATAATTCTGGCGCCACATGATTAGTAAATGTGCCCCAGTGTGTTTAAAGGCTATGGGCGCCTCTGAGGCAAAAAAAAATTTATGGTTGCATTTTACTCATTTTGCGCTAAAAACCTTTTTTTCAATTGGCCTTTTTTATTTTTTTAGATACCCTACAAGGGTTCAAAATCAGTCAGTACCACTTCTCAGTCCCATTACCTGATGGCTCATGTGAAGCCTTACCTCTGATCTTCTGACCTCATGAGCACTCATTTCAACCCTATTCTTATCAATTTGATAAAAGTTTAGATTGGCCATAGACCTTACAGGTTGGCCGATGCCCAGGGGGCCACCCAAGCCCTCCTCTCTCTTCGGCCAGCAATCACACATGCCCTCCTAAATTCAACTGCTGTGGCCTGAATTTCACCTCCTTAGCCCCCTGCTCCATATTTTAATTAGAGACAATTTTAGGTGGAAGACAGAAAATGGCACCTTTAGGTTTCTTTCCAGGGCCACTAAGTTACCAGTCCACCCCTGGATAAGGCCTCACATGAGCCATCAGCTGAGGGGACTGAGAAGTGACACTCTGCAAAAGAAAATTATTTTTAGACCAAAATTAGTAAAATTCAATCATAGAAAATTGCACCAAAGGTGTCCGTAGTATTTAAGGGTTGCACCTTTTCCTCATTCAGGACATTTTCATGTATGATAGGCTTAGTACATCAGTATGACACATGATAGGCTTAGTACATCAGTATGACACATGATAGGCTTAGTACATCAGTATGACACTGTCACGGATCAGCGGGTGTGAACCCACTGTGCCACTGACTGGCTATACTCTGGAGGGGCATGTCTAAGCAACTACCTGGTTTTCACTAGAGCCTCAGATGATGAGGATAGACTTGAGCCGTTAGGGTAGTTGCCAGGGGCTACTCCAGAGCAATCCCCAAGTCAGTGGCAGCTGGTCCAGGTGGACCAGGAGGTACTTGAGTAGGTCCTGGAAGTACAAGCATAGTCAGGGGGGCAGAGACGTTACCAGGAGCAACGGTGCAGGACCAAAGGATAAGGCAGAGATGAGGTCAGACAGGCAATAGGTCAGAGCATGCGGCACAGGTACGGGTCAGGCAATCCGGGTCGGCAACAGAATAGACTAAGCAAGCAGGCAGGGATCAGACAAAAAGCAGAGTCCAGGGACAAAGTATAGATCAGGAGCACACAAGAGTATCAGGAAGCAGCAAATTCAAGGACCTTGACACTGAGGCATCTGGTTGGGGGGCTGAGCCACTTGAATATCTGCAGAAGAGCCGGAGTTGGTCAGCAAGGTTACCTGACCTAACCCACACAGCCCAGGGAGTGATGTGCTCCACCCTTAGAGCAGTGTAACACAAAACCAGCTGAACTTATCCTGTGTCCAGGGCTGAAAGCTGTGGAGCGGAATCTTCAAAAGCAAGAACACCTTACAGAAACAGAACCCAGGACCGCAGCGGTGAAATGGAAAGCACCGGCCACAGGTCTGAGCGCAGCGGTGGAAAAGCGGCGGACAGCAGCCACTGTTACAGACACATGATACACTTAGTACATCAGTATGACACATGCTAGGCTTAGTACATCAGTATGACACATGATAGGCTTAGTACATCAGTATGACACATGATAGGCTTAGTACATCAGTATGACACATGATAGGCTTAGTACATCAGTATGACACATGATAGACCTAGTACATCAGTATGACACATGATAGACTCAGTACATCAGTATGACACATGATAGACTCAGTACATCAGTATGACACATGATAGACTTAGTACATCAGTATGACACATGATAGGCTTAGTACATCAGTATGACACATTATAGACTTAGTACATCAGTATGACACATGATAGGCTTAGTACATCAGCATGACACATGATAGACTCAGTACATCAGTATGACACATGATAGACTTAGTACATCAGTATGACACATGATAGACCTAGTACATCAGTATGACACATGATAGGCTTAGTACATCAGTATGACACATGATAGACTCAGTACATCAGTATGACACATGCTAGGCTTAGTACATCAGTATGACACATGATAGGCTCAGTACATCAGTATGACACATGATAGGCTTAGTACATCAGTATGACACATGATAGGCTTAGTACATCAGTATGACACATGATAGGCTTAGTACATCAGCATGACACATGATAGGCTTAGTACATCAGTATGACACATGCTAGGCTTAGTACATCAGTATGACACATGAGAGGCTTAGTACATCAGTATGACACATGATAGACTCAGTACATCAGTATGACACATGATAGGCTTAGTACATCAGCATGACACATGATAGGCTTAGTACATCAGTATGACACATGCTAGGCTTAGTACATCAGTATGACACATGAGAGGCTTAGTACATCAGTATGACACATGATAGGCTTAGTACATCAGTATGACACATGAGAGGCTTAGTACATCAGTATGACACATGATAGGCTTAGTACATCAGTATGACACATGATAGACTCAGTACATCAGTATGACACATGCTAGGCTTAGTACATCAGTATGACACATGATAGGCTTAGTACATCAGTATGACACATGATAGGCTTAGTATATTAGTATGACACATGACAGGCTTAGATACACTGGCTAAACAGCGTATCGCACATGATCGCACACTGGTTAAACAACGTATCGCACATGATATTGCACATGATATGCACAACGTATCGCAAACGGCAGTGTCATACTTGAACAGCTTAGAAGCTCATGCTCAGAAGACAGTAGCACACATGATAAGCGTGTGAATGGACCCTAAGGCAATGGGTGACGGATCCATTTGTTTCTGATCTGCATTATTGACTTACATAGATTTTATTGCCGTTTCGCAGACCGGACACAAAACCGCAGCTTGCATCGGTTTTGTGTCCGTCAAAAAAATGCAACCAAATGGAACGGAATGCATCCTGATCAGTTTTGTCCACATTGACAATGAATGGGGACAAAACAAAACCGTTTTGGCCCAGTTTTGAGATTCTCTGCTGGATCGCAAAACCGGAATTCTACAACGCGAGTGTAAAACAGGCCTTAGATACATCTGCTCAGTGACCGGATGACACATGATAAGCTTAGATACCCTGTTCAGTTCCTTTCTGTGTAGTTAATATCGGTGGTATTTCAGACAGAGAATATCGTAGACACCATCATATAGAACTTTTTTTTTTAAACGGAATGAGCTGCGGAGACGTCTCGGAGATATTAGCAATCAGACATTGCGTTCTATTAATGGCCACATGGTGGCAGCACATCCGACCGTCCAGCATTGACAATGAGCAGCCCAAACCAAATTGTTAATATTTAAAGTGACAGCAGCGGCTTTGATGTTAATAATTCAGTGCGTTCTTTCCTTTATAAGCCGCAGCATTTATTGCGGTGACAGCTGTTCACGTCCAATGCAGTAAATGTAGGTGTCATTAGAAACTTCCCAAACCTCACGTCAGTCGGGGAAGGTTCAAACAAGTCCTACAATTATCACATAGGAACAGCTGTCAATGCTTTGCTGGTTGGGTCTAAGATACTTATTAGGGACTCTAACCTGAGATGGTGGTGTTGGTGGTGGTGGTGGTTGAGGGGGGTTGGCCATGAGAGGGACGTGTATAGATCTTGGGTTGGTGACTTACCACTTTCAAAGGAGACAGCATGGTTGGTGCCACGTTTGAAGATGGTGGAAGCCTTTGTGTATCCCAATGCAGTAGAGCGATCTGAGAACCAGAGACTACAAGGAGCAGCTGGCTTGTGTTAAAAGTTGCAAAGCTACCAGTGACACATCTACAGAGGAGTTAGTCAAAAAGCAGGAGGCACCTGACGTATCAATAGCAATATTAACTAAGGCATCAGAGACTGTGTGTTGTTATAATTGAGTACAGAGGCTTTGTTGTGTGAATAACTCCAGAGAATGGTCAAATCTGAGTGCCCTGGAGACCTAGTAGATGTCCTAATCCTGTTCCAGGTCAGTAATTTTACCCCTCCTACTGCGTTACTTTAGTATAACCTGTTAATCTTTGACGTGAGGCATCATTGTCTAAGTCTAGTGTCTGTGACATTTCCTACAACATCCTGTCAGTTCCGACACACACTACCCGAAGCCACCACTAGAAGGAGCTGAAGCGTCATTACGTTTTCATAGGAGCAGTTTTATTGTGCAGTGAGCTCCCCCTAGTGGTGATTATAGACTGACAAAAATCTCTTTGTCTAAGCAGGGGATTTGTTGCTCTGTGTCAGAAAACTGAGCTGTGGCCACTATAAAGACATGTCATGAAATAATGGAGCAGAACATGCTACAAATACCTTTTTATAGCATCTCCGGGACCCTTATTTACTGGGAAAATTGTATATTGTCGAAGAGCTCTAGCATTATGTTTCCCATCATATAATGTGTCTAGTACAATAAATGTTATTATCAAGGCTTGAGTGTAGGAGATGTTCCCCTCTCATGACTTTTACCATGAGAATTGTAATCCAACCCTCATACAGAATAAAGTGCAGCCATTGTGATGCCCCCATACAGTACATCTGTTGCCATAACATATCTCAGCAGCTTCACTAACGTCACTTTAATGGTGCATGGCATTAATTGTACTAACATCTTCCAGGAGGTCTCTGGATGTGCTATATTATGCTTAGTTACTTGTGTGTGTGTATTGTCCTCACATACCCCTAGTGCTCTGGAGGACTCAGCTCCATGTTGTATTACATGGTGGCTCATTTATTAGAGAGGATGTCATGTAATACCACATTTGTCCTGCAGTGGCCGCTGCAGGAGAAATGCACAGCTGCCTGCAGCTTTCACTAATGATTGCAGCTGATTGCTGGAGGTTTGACTTGCCAGGTTCCTAGAACAGGATCTTTACTACATGTTTGGGGGTATAGTTACATGGGGCGTGGATTCTTCTACAGTTTTAAGATTTTATTAATTGCTGCAAAACCACCACATTCTTCTTTACAAATCATGTTTGTTTTTTTAGCAAAAAAAGACCATCCTGTACAACCGCCAAATATCGGAGAGAGCAGGCGCTACAGAGAGGGCACCTGGTGGCCCAAAGGCAATCAGCAAGAAGGACCAAGTTACTTGTTAGCAATCTGCCCTCTGATATCTCTGCCGCTAATCATCAAAGATCTGAAGGCTAAAGACACCTAAAGTTACAATTTTCCTTTTATGATTGCATTTTGTTCATTTTGGGCTAAAAATCTTATTTTTTCAGTTGGATGTTCTTAATTTTTTTTTGCAGTTTTTGTTCTACTGGGTTAATATTACTTATATAGTTGCTGTTCTGATGGAATTGTAGCCCTTATCTCTGAATTGCTGACAGCTCATAAACACTAAATTACACAATATTCTTATCAAACAGATAAGAATAATGGCTTAAAGGGGTCCTCTCACTTCAGTAAATGGTATTTATCTTGTAGAGAAAGTTAATACAAGGCACTTATTAATGTATCGTGATTGTCCCTATTGCCTCCTGTGCTGGCTGGATTAATTTTTCCATCACATTATATACTGCTCAATGGTTACGACCACCCTAAAATCCAGCAGAGGTGGTCATGATGATCATTATAGGAAAATGTGCTGGCCTCTCTGCTGACCAAGACCGTAGGAATGCACATAGGCTGAAGATCTTCCTATAGTGTGCAAGCACGACCACCGCAACTGGAATGTTGGGTGGTCGTAACCATAGAAACGAGCAGTGTACAATGTGATGGAAAAATTAATCAAGCCAGCAAAGGAGGCAATATGGAGAATCGCAAAACATTAGTGCCTTGTATTAACTTTCTCTAGGATCAGTACAGGATAAGTAATGTAATGTATGTACACAGTGACTGCACCAGCAGAATAGTGAGTGCAGCTCTGGAGTATAATACAGGATGTAACTCAGGATCAGTACAGGATAAGTAATGTATGTACACAGTGACTGCACCAGCAGAATAGTGAGTGCAGCTCTGGAGTATAATACAGGATGTAACTCAGGATCAGTACAGGATAAGTAATGTATGTACACAGTGACTGCACCAGCAGAATAGTGAGTGCAGCTCTGGAGTATAATACTGGCTGTAACTCAGGATCAGTACAGGATAAGTAATGTATGTACACAGTGACTGCACCAGGAGAATAGTGAGTGCAGCTCTGGAGTATAATACAGGATGTAACCGAGGATCAGTACAGGATAAGTAATGTATGTACACAGTGACTGCACCAGCAGAATAGTGAGTGCAGCTCTGGAGTATAATACAGGATGAAACTTAATGATTTTCCTATTTCATGACGTAAAGTCATAGTTTTATTAAAGACACGGAGGCTCATATTGCTTTCTCCTTCTTTACTTCCACCAATAGCAGCAAAGGAGAAATTAACATAATCAAAACAATAAAGGCCCCTCCCCTGACAGATCCTATAATAAGCAGTGTCCTCTTCATATCTTCCTCTTTCTTTGAATCCACGACACCAACCGCCAACCGAAAATGAACCGAACTGGAACTGGTTCCGACACCTACCATTCTGGTCCCTCCAACTGAAGAACTCAAGCCAACATGGCTAACATCTCAGGAAACCCGGAACAACACGGAATGCCATCTGCCAAGGAGTTTTAAACCTGAAACAGAACAAATAATATAGCCAGTGTAAACACATGGGCACAAAATGCGCAATCTCGACCCTATAACGGTCGCACATCAAAAAGGTCGCTGAAACAAAAACCATAATAAACCTTAACGGTAAAACCTCATAAATAACAATAAAAGACAGTCGAATAGTCAATAACAAAAATACCATAACAACAGGGGGGGCAAGAGAAACCTAGGGCGGGCAATACTCGCCTCCGTGTCTTTAATAAAACTATGACTTTACGTCATGAAATAGGAAAATCATTAAGTTTTACAGCAAGGCACGGAGGCTTCGTATTGCAAGTTCAAAGCTGCTCAATAATAGCTGAAAACACATGAGTGGGAGGACGGAAATAAAATTCAGTGAAGATGGGTCTCGGACTCCGACCATCGACCCCCACTGGAGATACCCTCGCAGTGGGCCCCCCAGCCTTGGAGACTCGCGTCCGACTCTACCGTGAATTCCAGTTGGAATCCGAAAATTGCTCTGCCGTTCCAGGCTTCCAAGTTGCTCAACCACCAACGGAGTTCCTCCTGAGCCTCCTGATCCAGAATCACCGCGTCTGCAAACGAGGCCCCGGCACGGAGGTGGGCGATCTTCAGGCGCTGAAAAGCACACTTCGCCCTTCCACAGGAAGCGAAGAAGGTCCCTGGAGGAGGAGGCAACCGGAACCGGCAGATAGGCATCTTTGAGATCCAGTTTCACCATCCAGTCCCCTAGAATCAGCAAGTCCCGAAGGAGGTGAATCCCCTCCATCTTGAAGTGGCGGTAGCGCACCACAGAGTTCAGTGCCCGGAGATTTATGACTGGACGAAATTGTCCCCCTTTCTTCTGAACTAGAAAAATGTGGCTGAGAACGCCCCTTCGGGTAGGAGGGGCCCTTTCTATCGCATCCTTGTGCAAGAGGGAAAAAAGTTCTACGTCCACTAGCTCCCTGTCCGGTAGCGCCAGGGGAGGGGGAGAAAGGACGAAATCTGGTGAACCTGTAAGCTCTATGTGGAACCCCTGCACAGTGTTCAGCACCCATGGGTCTGATGTGATGTTGGACCAAACGTGGGAACATAGACGGAGTCTGCCCCCTACGCGAGGGGTGGAAGAAGTCCCCACTGGGGAAAGACTTACCGAAAGATTTTCTGTAGCTCGGATTCCCTCTAACCGACCTGGAACGCCATTGGCCGCCTCTGGCCGGGAAGAACGAGGGGGGATTCCTTTGGTCCTGGAAAGGAGGCCTCTGGTTGAAGGAGCCTCTGCCCGAGCTGCGGGCTTGATAACTGGAGCGGCCGGACAGACGGCCCCTACCACTGCCGGCCCTAGTGGAGACCCGTCCCTGAAATACCCTTTTCATGGAGGACTGGGCCTTGTCCAATGCGGTAAATGCTCCAACGTACCTGCTGAGGTCCTTAATGAAGGAATCCCCGAACAGTTGACCCTGAGCCTCCTTCCCTGTCTCAGTGAGTGCCAAGTTGGCCAATTTTGGGTCAATTTTAAAAAGAATGGCTTTACGCCGTTCAATGGACAGGGAGGAGTTAGTGCTGCCCGCAATGCAAATGGCTCTTTGAATCCAGCCAGTAAGCTCCTCCGGATCAACCGGAGAGCCGTCCACTCTGGCCGATTCGGCCATCTCAAAGATTTTGGCGAGGGGGCCAAAAATGTTGAGGAGCTTGTCCTGACAACTCTTTATAGCGGAATCTAGCCCTTTACGGGGATTCCAGCCGGTTTTGGCCAAAAACTGCGTCATCTTTTGATCCACAGCTGGCGTTTCACAGACCTTGTTGGGGATTAATGGTCTGGGGCATTCCGCACGGAGCTTGCTGCGCGCCTATTTGCTGAGAGGACGACGCACCCAATGCTCCAGGTAGTCGCTCACATGAGCTACCGGCATCCACTCCGCCGACCTAGGGTGGTGGAGGGCATCAGGGTCAAATAGTGGGTTGCCAGAGGGATCCACCAGGCTAGAAGCCGTGTTAGGGGCAGAGGTGGATGCGCCCACGGACCCAGATGTGGACGGCCTAGGGCCTGAGGTACCTGGAAACTCCTGTTCCATCTCCAACTCTCCATCAGAGTGGTCACCTGCCTCCGCATAAGCCTCCATGTCAGATTCATTATCAGAATCTATGTCATCAGTTTGTGCTCTAGCACATTTCCACGTTCGTGCCCTTTCTGCCTGGCGCGGTAAGGCTCTTTTGCGCGATCTAAGCGCGCTATCCTGGGTGGCTTGGATCACACCAATCAAATTCTCCTGGGCAGGAGGTTCAATGGTAGGCTGCGGGTTAGTGGGTGTAGGCATTAGATTAGAGGGGCCCGGAGCATGGGCAGATAAGGCCTGAGAAATGGTGAGTGCAGCTCTGGAGTATAATACAGGATGTAACTCAGGATCAGTACAGGATAAGTGATCTATGTACACAGTGATTGCACCAGCAGAATAGTGAGTGCAGCTCTGGAGTATAATACAGGATATAACTCAGGATCAGTACAGGATAAGTAATGTATGTACACAGTGACTACACCAGCAGAATAGTGAGTGCAGCTCTGGAGTATAATACAGGATGTAACTCAGGATCAGTACAGGATAAGTAATGTATGTACACAGTGACTGCACCAGCAGAATAGTGAGTGCAGCTCTGGAGTATAATACAGGATGTAACTCAGGATCAGTACAGGATAAGTAATGTATGTACACAGTGACTGCACCAGCAGAATAGTGAGTGCAGCTCTGGAGTATAATACAGGATGTAACTCAGGATCAGTACAGGATAAGTAATGTATGTACACAGTGACTGCACCAGCAGAATAGTGAGTGCAGCTCTGGAGTAAAACACAGGATGTAACTGAGGATCAGTACAGGATAAGTAATGTATGTACACAGTGACTGCACCAGCAGAATAGTGAGTGCAGCTCTGGAGTATAATACAGGATGTAACTCAGGATCAGTACAGGATAAGTAATGTATGTACACAGTGACTGCACCAGCAGAATAGTGAGTGCAGCTCTGGAGTAAAACACAGGATGTAACTGAGGATCAGTACAGGATAAGTAATGTATGTACACAGTGACTGCACCAGCAGAATAGTGAGTGCAGCTCTGGAGTATAATACAGTATGTAACTCAGGATCAGTACAGGATAAGTAATGTATGTACACAGTGACTGCACCAGCAGAATAGTGAGTGCAGCTCTGGAGTATAATACAGGATGTAACTCAGGATCAGTACAGGATAAGTAATGTATGTACACAGTGACTGCACCAGCAGAATAGTGAGTGCAGCTCTGGAGTATAATACAGGATGTAGCTCAGGATCAGTACAGGATAAGTAATGTATGTACACAGTGACTGCACCAGCAGAATAGTGAGTGCAGCTCTGGAGTATAATACAGGATGTAACTCAGGATCATTATAACTGATCACAGCAACAATATGTAGTTTTCTTTTGTATAGACTTAAATGCGGTTCAAAGTTAGCATTTGTACGATATGTCTGAGCAGTATTGCGTACCTAGAGGTGTTTGTAGCCTGAGCTTTATGATATAACGGTATATTTTATTGTTTGCTTTTGAAACGTTTCAGATAAAACGTTTCCATAAAATCTCTTTCTCCTTCAACCACATCTTTCAGGACCGGACCCTTCACACGCTGTAATAACCTCCTCCATTACTTACGCTAACTAATTATAAGTCTGATCTCGGAAGGAAACTCCACAATATTTCCAATATGGCTTTCAACATGAACAGATGTCTCCGGCCCCAAGGTGATACAGGGAGACGTATCCTGAGATAACAACTGCAGCAGGAATATTACCAACATCTGGTCATCTGGCAGATTCTGGGAAGTGGTACAAGAAGTCCTCCGGGCAGTTGGCTTTCTTAGGAGCCCTTGGATTTTCTTTGATAAAGTCTACAGTAGCGACGTCTGCGCGTTTTATCTCCATCAGGGAGGTGAGAGCGATTCGTACTCAACCCCGGATAGAGGCTTCGAGAAAACGCTAAACAATTTCCGCAAAGAAAATACGGTCATAAGAGAATATTCTACGGCGTAACGTATGGACTCCGCGGAGCTGTTACAGCAGCACATGACTGCCATATACATGACGCATATGTTCACATGGTGGCAGACATGCCAGGGGCCAGCTGACCTCCATCATGGTAGGAAGGTGTCAGGATAGAAGCTACACCTGCCGCACCATGGACATAACTCTACTGATCTTCTCCGCTAAGAATAATAACGTCTCCCCCAGCAATTTCTTAAAATTTTTCCCTTCTGATATCACGGTGGGATCTACAGCAGCCTAAATTTCAAGGCGTTCTCAAGAATTTGAAATACATGGCTGCTTTCCTGTATAAACAGCGCCTCTCCTCTCCCCAGGTTGTGTGCGGTATTGCAGCTTATTACCGTTTACTTTAGTGGAGCTTTAATGTAATCTGGCTGTTACAGTCAATCATGGTGGTTGTTCCCTAGGGCCGTGCAGTGAATGGAGGGTGCACCCTTTCTAGGGCGCCTGTAATGTTAAAGGTTTTATCCAATCTTAGACAATGGGGGCATATCGCTAGGATATGCCCCCATTGTCTGATAGGTGCAGGTCCCACCTCTGGGACCCGCACCTACAAGGAGAACGGAGCGGAGAAACTGCAGCCGCCCCCCATTCATTTCTATGGAGCTGCCGAAAATTGCCGACCGCTGGCTCGGCTATTTCCGTCGGCCCCATAGAAATGAATGGGATCGGTGGCCGCGCATGCGCGGTGTGCTCCCATTCACTTCAATAGGAGAGGAGGAGCGCTGCGCCCGGTGGTGGACGAACCACGGGAAACCCGGGGTCCTCTATTCTCCTTGTAGGTGCGGGACACAGAGGTGGGACCCGCACCTATCAGACAATGGGGGCATAACCTAGAAATATGCCCCCATTGTCTAAGATGGGAATACCCCTTTAAATGTTTGTATGAGTGCAAGGCAGGGCAGGTAGAGTGCAATGACTGGCATATAGCGCAGGAGTCAGTAACCCGGGCACATGTGGTAGAATAAATGTCTCTCTTTACTTAAGTGCAAAATAAGTACCTCCAACGTTAGCAAAAACACAGTTCCCACAATGGACAGTGCAAGTCTCCCTGGAGGGTTTTGTATGGAAATTACTGTGCATTTTCCTCTATATCAAGTTTCTCCCTGCAGAATCCAGGACTGGCAATCTCACTTTTGCAATTGTATCTTACAGGTTTTTTTGAGTAGCGACTGGTCAAGTTGTGTTCAAATGTGAAGTGGCGCCTTTGCAGTAAGCCGGATGGGACTAATGCACACTGGCGCTATAATATGCAATGACTGGGTCAGGTGTAAACGATAGTTAAGAGTTTTTGTTTGTGACGCCAATTGCAGCGTGCGCAGGGTACAGTCTCAGGGCCCTTTAAGGTGTTGCAACTCACGTACCAGGTGAGGAATGCCGGAGTGGTGTAATGTCTCTGTGTAGTAGTAGTAATAGTGTCAACGGTGTCTCCTACCTGGGTACGGCTGGACTCCTGGATCCTGGCTCACTTGCAATAAATTGAGTGTTGTTAGTAGGACTAATTGAGGAATGAATGAGATCCAGACCTGAAGTATAATTCAACTTGTCTTTACTGGAGGCAGCATAAATCCATACGAGATACAGCAATAGTCTTTAGGTCCTAGCAGGTATTGGCAATATGTGGCAGGGATCAATATCTCTTCTGCATCTATCATGTGCCTGGAGAATATATCAGGAATCTATATCTTCTGCTCTACCTATCTTCTGCTTGGTATGGGCCTGACTGGCTGAGGAGGAATTTGGCTTCTCCTGGACTCTGGATAGTACTCACAGCTATACTCACAGGGAATGGCTCTTCCTGGAGGACTGGAGGTGCTGCTTGCTTTTCACCAGTTGAGGCTGATGGCTCAGGCTGGGAATGGAGATCTTTGGCCTCAGCCGAGGCACGATCCTGGGTTGGGATCCCTAGAACTGGGAGCTCCTACCAGCACAGCCTTCCCCTAGCTGGGGTGGCTGGTACACTAGCTATAACTTCCTCTCCTCCCCATGAGACAGGACATGGGAACGGCCCACTTCTGCTCACAGAGGGGGAGCTAAACTGGAATGTACTATTCCAGTTTAGAAACACTAAACCGACACTAGGTTCCTGGTCACACATTGCTGCCACCTGCTGGTGTACATGGAAAACTACAGCAAATATATAAAACAGGCTTAGAAAATGCATATAATAAAGGATGCAATGTTAAAGTACACAAGATGACGATATACACACACTTAACATGCTGTAGCGGGGTAAAAGAGTTTAGTAACATAACTCCAGGATGTTGCACCTTAACAGTATTCCCTTCACTGCAGTAACTTCTGAATAGCTTAGGTAACAGGATACTAACTCCAATGCTCAGCCAAGCATATTTCTGAACTTTCTTTCTTTCTTTCTTCCTTTCTGCAGATTATCCAAAGATCAGTGAGTGTCTGTAGCCTTGGTCCAGTCTTCTGAGGAATGAAGCACATGGAGTTGCATTCTCTCGTAGCTAACTCAAAGTTAGAACTCTCTAGACTCGGCAAGGGGCGCATCCAGGATCCACACCCAAGCCTCTGTTACTCAGTAAGGCCTCTTTCACATGGGCGAGTATTCCGCATGGGTGCAATGCGTCATGTTAACGCATTGCACCCGCACTGAATCCGGACCCATTCATTTCTATGGGGCTGTGCACATGAGCGGTGATTTTCACGTATCACTTGTGCGTTGCATGAAAATTGCAGCATGCTCTATTTTGTGGATTTTTAACGCAACGCAGGCCCCATAGAAGTGAATGAGGCTGCGTGAAAAACGCAATTATCCGCAAGCAAGTGCGGATGCGGTGCGATTTTCAGGCACGGTTGCTAGGAGACGATCGGGATGGGGACCCGATCATTATTATTTTCCCTTATAACATGGTTATAAGGGAAAATAATAGCATTCTTAATACAGAATGCTGAGTAAAATAGCGCTGGAGGGGTTAAAAAAAATAATAATATTAATTTAACTTACCTTAATCCACTTGTTCGCCCAGCCGGCTCTTCTGTCTTCTTCTTTGAGGAAAAGGACCTGTGGTGCCGTCACTGCGCTCATCACATGGTCCGCCACATGATGCATCACCATGGCGAGGGATCATGTGATGGAGCGCAGTGATGTCATCAAAGGTCCTTTACCCAGGTCCTGAAGAAAGAAGAAAAAAGAGATGCCGGCTGCGCAAACAAGTGGATTAAGGTGAGTAAAATTATTTTTTATTTATTTTTAACCCCTCCAGCGCTATTGTACTATGCATTCTGTATTAAGAATGCTATTATTTTCCATTATAACCATGTTATAAGGGAAAATAATACAATCTACACAACACCTTAACCCAAACCTGAACTTCTGTGAAGAAGTTCGGGTTTGGGTACCAAACATGCCAATTTTTCTCACGCACGTGCAAAACGCATTAAAATGTTTTGCACTCGCGCGGAAAAATCACGCATTTTCCCGCAACGCATCTGCATCTTAATAGGCCCAAATCCATGACGCCCGTGTGAAAGAGGCCTAACTATGTTACTGCCATCCATAACCATACTAGGTAAACAGAGCACTGGACAAGCATTGCAAAAGCAATTTGCAAGAACCCCCTGCTGAGGGGTACTGCACCTGCAAACAGAAAATGACTCCATACAAGAGGATTTCTTACAGGGAAATTCGTTGATCCTGCTGCCTGTGAACATACATTCTCATGTCACGCAAGGATCTGCCGAGCAAATCATGTTGTGACATCTTCCCCAACTGCCACCGCTTCCCTCCTATCTGTACTGAATGAGTGTGCCCAAATCCTGGGTTCAAGTCTTCAGCAAAACAGCAGGCAGCACAAGGATATGAACCTTGGGGCCATTTAGCGGAACTTAGGATGATATCATTATTTAGACAGGACAATGATAAAATCAGCTCTGCTACATCAGTAGGGCTACACCAGCACCAATGATGGACATCACAGAAATTATTAACATCTCGTTAGAAAGACTCAAGCACAAGAGAGGAATAAAAAAATCTTCCTATGGAGGATCCTCTGATGAGGGTAAAAGTCCAGCAGAAGACAATCCCATTTGGAGGTGCTGGAGAGGCCATCACTTACCTCGAGTTCTGTTATTTATGTGATAATTCTCAAATCACCTATTTAATTCTTATTAATGACCTGTCCTGTGTGCGCAGTGATTAACTTGGACAGATAGCCCTCATCAATCATCTTCTTTGGTGGACCCCAGGAACCTCAGTCTTAACACTTGTCTTTGGTAGAAGAGGCAGGTGGAAACCATCACTTGATGCAATGGACAGTTCTATGGAAAAGAATAGAAAATAAAATGCCATGAAAGAGAGAAGGAGTGGAGGATGGGAGTTATTATTTCTCTTTTTTCAACAATTAGTACATATTTTTGCTGGAGTTGATGCTCTTACACATTTCTGTCCTCCCAATGACTGAGAGCATCTCTCTGGGTAGCGAACATCTGTCCTGTCTTGATATAAATATTCTGCGCTACAAATTTATAGGACATTTGTGTCACCTTCTACAACGGGAATATATTTACAGCCGGCAAAATACAGAACTCTGAAGTTGCCACTTGCAGAAATGAGAGAATTGTTGCTGGTTAACAGCTGTTAAATGCTCGTGGTGCATCCGAGAGCTTTGTCTTGAGACAGATGGGCTCTTCTACAAGGAGAGACGAGAAGATAGTTCAGATATGTATCAATTCACTGACCGTTTCTTTGGCTGTTGTGAATAAAATAATATTTTTCTTGAGCCATGAATTGCAGTGATGAGAAGTTCATTCTCCATAGTGAAGATTTACTGACTTGTGTTGTTCCCCTTTATCACTATGGTCTGTAAATGTCTATCCCTGTACCTGGTGAAGATCAGGAAGCTCCATGTTGTTGATTTTTGTTCTATCTTTTATTATCCAGACCTCCTTTCTCTGACATGTCTGCTTGTGCACCTTCAGGTTCACATTTGATATGGAGGTACACCTAAGAGCGGTCCCCTGGCAGAGCCCTGGTTTTTAGCCTTTAACCTCTGCACAGGGATCTGCACTTCGCTGCAGGGGAACCACCAGGTCCCTAACTCCTGGAGTAGTCGCTGTATGATTGACAGCTGATGAATGGGAACAAGAAACGCAAAGCACTGAGGGATCAGAAAGAAACATAGTCAGGGACAAGATGAGGGCAGGCAGAGTACAATCTATGTGATAACCAATCCAAAGCCAGAGCAGGCAGCACAGGGTCAACACGGAGTACATTCACAGGTCAGATCAGGCAGTGGAGGGTTTAAAAACAGAAAACAGGCAGAAGTCAGTACATGGGCAGACAAATGAATACAGCACACAAAACAGGATAGTAGTGGACAAGGAACCTATTGCTCAGGCACTTCCCACAGCAGAAGGTGTCCTAAAAGGTGGCCAACCATTGGCCGATGAAGATTAGGGTGTGCATGCTGGACCTTTAAGAGATGGAGATGGAGCTTGCATGCACTATGGGCAGAGAAGGAGGAGAGGCTATGTTGGCAAGAAGCAGACCACAGCCTGCATGGAGTGATGGAGCAACACGGGAGCCGTACCCACTGGGAATAAGGGGAGGATAAGAGGTGGATTTGTGTCACTGGGACCTAGGCCAAGGAAGGAGAGTAGAGCAGATTGACAGGCCTAGGCAGTGAAAATGTCATCACTCCTGGTCCTGTCAATCAAAATGCAGAGGGAGTGTCAGAGGGAGAGCAGAGCATCTAGGTGTAACGGCAACGCCCCCATTGCTCTTAGAGGCTCATTTGCACATATTAAAATATCATTCTTCTTAGCAATGCGGGCACATATGAACATGGGACCAACACAGATGCCTTCAGCTGCCGAGCGCACATGGAACAGATCAGTCAGTATCATAGGTTCAAATCTGCTTACCTTTAAAGGTTGGGTTTCAGAGGTGAGCAGTTTATACACCAACCACATAGATATTGACTGCCAGGGGTCTAACTAGACCCATTATCAAGAACTGGCCTGGATAGGAAACAGAGGGTTGGTGGACCTGGGGTAGGTTCCCAATGTACCCTTACTATGATCTGCCCTGTTCATAACTTGGACCATAACTGGTGTTGGGCGAGCATGCCCGGCCAAACACCATTTTGACTCGAGCATCGCAATACTCGTCACTTCACGGTTTTCGGCTGAACACTGCGTGTGCTGAGTCTCCTCCCCGCATGTTTGTTGGCTGCTACGCAGCCAATAAACGTACGGGGAAGTACTGGCCCTCACTGTAATGCCGAAGCCAAGTTGGTTACTGGCATTACAGTGATTGGCTGGCCGCAACGCGTGGTTCAGCTCAGTCTTAGTCAGGGCGAGCTGCAGCAGAAGGGACAAATAGTGTAGGGACAGGAATAGTTTTTTTGTTTTTAGGCAGGCTTTAGTATTGAAAGGTATTAGAGAAGAACTAATTTGCTGAGGTGACAAACAGCACACCGCCGCAGAGCTGTGGCAGGGGATAAGAGACCAGACCGATCTGTGGTTCTCGCCACTCAACCTAGAACCAGGCATTGTTGTGTCTGATAATGGCCGTTACTTGGTGGCGGCTTTGGAGCTCAGCATGCTCACACACATCCCATGCCTAACCCACGTGTTCAGCTTAGTGGTTCAGCGGTTTCTCAAAACCTACCCCAATATGCCTGAGCTACTGGTGAATGTGCGCCGTGTGTGTACCCATTTCCGAAAGTCATTGACAGCTTCCGCCGGTCCGGCAACACTGCAGCAGCACTTGCAATTTCCAGCTCACCAACGGATATGCGACGTGAGCACGCGCTGGAACTCCACATTCCACATGTTGGCCAGACTTTTTAAGCAGCAGAGGGCAGTAGTGAAAAACCAGCTGCAACATGGTCGTCGCTTTTCCAGTCAGCTTCCACTATTCACAAGCGATGAGTCGGCATGGATGTCTGACCTCTGTGAGGTTTTACGCAACTTTGAGGAATCAACACAGATGGTGATTGACGATGCCGCTATGATCAGCGTAACCATCCCACTTCTGTGTCTACTCAAACGCTCGCTGCTCACAAAGAAGGCAGATGCCTCACATGTGGAAGAGGTGGAAAAAGGGAAGACAGTACACAGGGGTATAACCAGACCACGCTCTGTTCGTCTTCTCACCGTGAATTGGATTATGATGAGGAGGAGGAGGAGCATGAGACGGTTGCCTCCGCTACAGAGGGTACTACCCATAGCAGGTTTATTCCATCTGTTCAGCAAGGATGGGCCGAAGAGGAGGAAGAGTATGAGGAGATTGAGAGTCATCCTCCTGATGACAACAGCGAAGTCTTGTCTGTTGGGACTCTGGCACACATGGCTGACTTTATGTTATGCTGCCTTTCCCGTGACCCTTGCTTTGTACGCATTTTGGCCAACACCAATTACTAATTGTTCACCCTTCTCGACCCCCGCTACAAAGAGAACTACTCATCTCTCATTCCTGTGGTGGGGGGGACTAGCAAAATGGTGCAATACCAGAAGGTCCTTGGGAAAATATTGCTCCAAAAATTTCCAGCTGACAACGCTGGCGGCAGAGTACGTAGTTCAGTTCCTTGGGCAACCGAGCAGGGGAGATGAGGGGAACACACAGCAGTTTCATCAGAGGCAGGGCAACACTCTCCAAGGCCTGGGACAGTTTCATGACACCCCGCCAGCACCCTCACCCTGATGTGCGGCCTAGTGTCACAAGGAGGGAAACGTTTTGGAAGATGGTGAAGGAGTACATAGCAGACCGTGTCAGCGTCCTCAATGATCCCTCAGTGCCTTACAACTATTGGATGTCCAAGCTGGACACGTGGCACGAACTGGCACTCTATGCCTTGGAGGTGCGGGCCTGCCCTGCCACCAGCATTTTGTCTGAGCGGGTATTTAGTGCTGTTGGTGGCATAATAACAGATAAGCGCATCCGCCTGTCAACTGAAAATGCTGACCAGTTGACTCTTATAAAAATGAACAAGGCCTGGATTGCCCCTGACTTCTCTATTCCACCAGAGTAATGCTGATGAACATAAAGGCACTTTAAATGTGTTTTTTATAATGTACTGAATACACTGTATTCCCATGCACCCCTTCCACCACAAAAAAGGGTATATAATTAAATCTTCCTTTTCTCATCCTCTTCCTCCTCCTCCTCCATCATATCAACATGCTTATTAGGCTGCCCTCGCTCCTAATGTTTTAGGTGGTCAGATCAGCAGCAGGCCCTCGCCACTAATATTTTAGAGGGTCACCAGCAGGCTCTTGCCCCTAATGTTTTTGAGGGTCACCAGCAGGCCATCAATCATAATTTGTCAATGCTATGTATGATCCCCTCCTCTATGTGTAATAAAGGGTGTATTGGAGTGCCAGTTCCTTGTAATTTCTGGCAGCCCTTTCACTTAGTGCATAGGCTTTATGAGTGTAGGAGTCCCACTACCTGAACAATTGTACCACAATGTGAATGAGGCCCTCCTTTATGTGATATACAGGTTGTATCGGAGCCTCTTCCTTGTAATTTTTGGCAGCACTTGCACTTTATGTACAAGTAAATATACAGGAAAGAATGTTTTCTAACAATTTTTCTCAAAAATAGATTTTATCTTCGGTTTGGTGCGTATTATTGTCAGTCTGCAAATGTGGCGTACTACTCGGACAACATCGTTCCCAGCAGCGACCTGGGAGTCCAAGATGCATCCAGACATCCTCCCCATGCTGTTCCTGAACCCTTTCGGTGGTGTTTCCATCAATTTCTGACCTTTTCCTATGAACCAGACACCCTCCCCTCTTCAGAGCAGAGGGTGACTGGTTTAATGCTCGGTGTGATGGATACCACCCCTCGCGCCCGCTTGACGTCAACTACGTCGAGCTCCCGAGACGTGGTATGGTCCCTGGTTACCAAGATGTGACGTTATGCCCTCCTGGAGGAGCATGTAAGGTCAGCTTGGTACAGTTTACACAGACTCCTCTTGTCCACGCGGGCACAGAGAGCCAACAAGCTGAGAGAGCCTTTTCACTGCCGCAGTGAAACAGCACTTTCTCAGCCCGGGTAATCCCAGCTTCTCGTTTGATATAAGCCCGGTCCGCTAACAGGATTATATAGGGTGAGAAACCAACCCGCGGTAGCTTATAACTAGGCCGAAACACGGACGTGGGGATTCGTGATCGAGATACAAGACAGCAAAAGATTAAAATATATATTTAATCGCCTTAAGGGCTCACTAGATATACAGACGTGGACAAAATTGTTGGTACCCTTTGGTCAATGAAAGAAAAAGTCACAATGGTCACAGAAATAACTTTAATCTGACAAAAGTAATAATAAATTAAAATTCTATAAATGTTAACCAATGAAAGTCAGACATTGTTTTTCAACCATGCTTCAACAGAATTATGTAAAAAAATAAACTCATGAAACAGGCATGGACAAAAATGATGGTACCCCTAACTTAATATTTTGTTGCGCAACCTTTTGAGGCAATCACTGCAATCAAACGCTTCCTGTAACTGTCAATGAGACATCTGCACCTCTCAGCAGGTATTTTGGCCCACTCCTCATGAGCAAACTGCTCCAGTTGTGTCCGGTTTGAAGGGTGCCTTTTCCAGACTGCATGTTTCAGCTCCTTCCAAAGATGCTCAATAGGATTGAGGTCAGGGCTCATAGAAGGCCACTTTAGAATAGTCCAATTTTTTCCTCTTAGCCATTCTTGGGTGTTTTTAGCGGTGTGTTTTGGGTCATTGTCCTGTTGCAAGACCCATGACCTGCGACTGAGACCAAGCTTTCTGACACTGGCTAGTACATTTCTCTCTAGAATTCCTTGATAGTCTTGAGATTTCATTGTACTCTGCACAGATTCAAGACACCCTGTGCCAGACGCAGCAAAGCAGCCCCAGAACATAACAGAGCCTCCTCCATGTTTCACAGTAGGGACAGTGTTCTTTTCTTGATATGCTTCATTTTTTCGTCTGTGAACATACAGCTGATGTGCCTTGGCAAAAACTTCGATTTTTGTCTCATCTGTCCACAGGACATTCTCCCAGAAGCTTTGTGGCTTGTCAACATGTAGTTTGGCATATTCCAGTCTTGCTTTTTTATGATTCGTTTTCAACAATGGTGTCCTCCTTGGTCGTCTCCCATGTAGTCCACTTTGGCTCAAACAACGACGGATGGTGCGATCTGACACTGATGTTCCTTGAGCATGAAGTTCACCTTGAATCTCTTTAGAAGTCTTTCTAGGCTCTTTTGTTACCATTCGGATTATCCGTCTCTTAGATTTGTCATCAATTTTCCTCCTGCGGCCACGTCCAGGGAGGTTGGCTACAGTCCCATGGATCTTAAACTTATGAATAATATGTGCAACTGTACTCACAGGAACATCTAGTTGCTTGGAGATGGTCTTATAGCCTTTACCTTTAACATGCTTGTCTATAATTTTCTTTCTGATCTCTTGAGACAGCTCTTTCCTTTGCTTCCTCTGGTCCATGTCGAGTGTGGTACACACCATATCACCAAACAACACAGTGATTACCTGGAGCCATATATATAGGCCCAATGGCTGATTACAAGGTTGTAGACACCTGTGATGCTAATTAGTGGACACACCTTGAATTAACATGTCCCTTTGGTCACATTATGTTCTGTGTTTTCTAGGGGTACCATCATTTTTGTCCATGCCTGTTTCATGAGTTTATTTTTTTACATAATTCTGTTGAAGCATGGTTGAAAAACAATGTCTGACTTTCATTGGTTAACATTTATAGAATTTTAATTTATTATTACTTTTGTCAGATTAAAGTTATTTCTGTGACCATTGTGACTTTTTCTTTCATTGACCAAAGGGTACCAACAATTTTGTCCACGTCTGTATATACAGTGGACTGAGGTTACAAATACAAGTAATATGGTACACACAGAATTACGCAGAGCACAAGTAAGTTACCTGGTAGATGAATGTTCCTTTGCGTTCTGATTAGTCCTTTACTGTATTTACATGGAGGGCAGTAATGTCAGCTGGTTGAAGGTCCCTCTAAACACATGGCATGATGTGACCCTCCTTCAGAGAAAAGACATGCCCGCTTGCTGGCACAAGCCTTTTAAACTGTAGCCGACCTCTCCTCTTCCCTCCTCTAGGAAGGATCCCCTTCTCCTCTTCTGGGCTGGCAGCCAAGGACCCACAAAACTGATTAGGGCCCATAGCTCCAGACCAGAACGTCACAGGGGGATGGTTCTGAGACAGATCTGCCTGGGTTCCAGCTACAAGTAGAGTCCAAACATGGTACCATTATTTGGTTTCTGTAGGGAGATATGTATATCTCCCTTCCATGGCATCCCACCACCAAACTAAGACCATGGGCATGTTCATCGTGGCCACAAGACACAAATATGTATCCGGTTTGCGCCTGTGATGGCCGGGTGATTCATAATTCCTTATAAAACGCCGGTTCCATGCTGTCTGCTAGATTTGATTGAACTGGGGAATGGCTTAGACCCCCTGCAGGGAGGTTTTCCTGCAGGATCCATGTTGTCTAAATGGGGTGTGAAATTGTAAACAAAGGTGGCCTGCAAGAAGTTCCCTGCCATATGGCTTGGGCTTTGAAGCAGGGCCCTACTGTGGAGTTCACTACCTCTGCTATCTGATGGCTGGTGTGAGAACTTATTTTGCATGTACACTGACCAAGGTGAATTAAATGAAAATCATGGCTGCCATTAAACGATAATCCATATGTGTTCAGGGAATGCACAAGGCTATGGTGATACCGGTCTAAGCTCCACACAGCGTCCCACGGCGGCCTCTGAATAACTCTCTACGCAGGAGGAGTGGATCCATTTAACACAATTGGTTTCCCAATTTTAGTAATTGACCTCTCAGGCAGGATTTCTGGGTAATTATCTCACATAGACAGCGGATACCTTCATTATTATTTCAGTTTTTATAGACAAATCCGAATAAAGTCCATTTTCGGATAGAATTTACATAAACACCACCTGCTGTATCCCATTGTCAAAGGGCTATAAAATCAGCGGCTTAAATGTGAGCGTGCCGGAGCCTCATTAACAATGCATAATTAAAGCATGGAATCAGAGTCAAGGATTTATCTAATGGTGAAAATCTAATGTCTTTCTGATGAAAGGGGAAGATATCATGGCTTCTGCTTTATTTAACAAGGAAATTATGCAAATTATATTAAAATTTTATTTTTTATTTACAAAGGAGACGATGCAAAGATCCTCCCTCTAAAATAATGAGTCCCGGCCTTGGATTCACGAATGTGAGGCTACAAGTAACCATGATTAGTTCTGTGTGGTAGAGGTTCATTTTTAGATATCAGACATTGTAAATGCCCCAAAAAAATACAAATTTAAGATATTTTATTATTGACAAAACCTGCTTCCTCATCCAGAGGCGTCCACCTTTACCTTTGCTCGAATTTTGTGAAGGACTCCAATTTCTCAAGAAACAAATTCTATACAATATCACAACAGGCTAGAAAACCCTTGGCAGGCTTCATGACTGTTATGACCTGTGGCTGTGGATCCACTGGGCCAACCGACCAGTAGTGGTAGGCTGCTGAGCCATGGGGATCAGGGACAACAGAGCGGAGTACCAGAGGAATCAGGCTAAGGGTATTCAGATGGCCGTATGTGTTCACACAAATTGCAAATCCGCAAAACACGGATACCGGCCCGCGTGGGCTCTGCATTTCGCAGAACGCACAGGGCTAGTCCTATGATAGAAATGCCTATTGCAGACAAGAATAGGACATACTCTATCTTTTTTGCAGGGCCGCAGAAAGGAAGTGCGTATGCGGAGAGCACACAGTGTCCGCATCTTTTGCGGCCCATATAGCCACATGAGCATTGTAACAAACTGGAGGGCAGCACCGGTGCTGGTACCTCAGGGGAAAAAATTAGGGCTTTTTCACATTTTGAACCTTGGGTCATTTTTTCCCCACCTCAGACAACTCAAGTCGATGATGTGACGGTATAAGACATTGGACAGACCCCAGGAGATGGAACACCGATATCAGATATTTTGCTTTTTGTAAATGTTCATGAAGCAGGCATTGGCTATTCGTTCAGTCCTATAAGCCTAACCATCCCATAACCTCCACCCCTCACCCAGCCCTATATAAATAAAACACACCACACCACTGCTTGGATTTAATCGGCCACAGCAGCCGTTTATTAAATAAATACAACATAAATATAACATGAGTTAACCCCTGACGAGGGAGGTCCTAGAAGCCCCAATAACTTTATAACCACTGGAACACCTGCGTCTCCATCTTGCCCCCAGCCGTTGAACCAAGCTCGGAGGCAGCAACTGATGGACGCGTACTTAGTTCCTATCAGCTCCTCAATGAGAGTCCAGCCCCTCCCGCGGGGCCCTCCCATCCTCAAGTACCACCATATTTCACCACTTCAAGGACCTCCCCCGCCTCCACGACTGCCGCGACATATAACAACCCCCACCTCACAACCACCTCTTCCAATAGGGTCGGGCGGGTGGGCGATTCCGTCTCCTGGCCAGACTGCACTCACTTCCGCCTCGTTCGTTCTTCTCTCCGTTGGCCACGCCCCCCGTCGCCCAAGCAACTCGCGCCTCACTACCGCTCCCGCCCCCACTCCCCACTAACCCTTTCCTCACCAGTCCTGCCCAGCCAAGCCTCTTCATGGACGTCCTCCCCCACCGCTGCGCTCCTCGTCCGGACTGACTTGAAGCAGGCATTGGCTATTCGTTCAGTCCTATAAGCCTAACCATCCCATAACCTCCACCCCTCACCCAGCCCTATATAAATAAAACACACCACACTACTGCTTGGATTTAATCGGCCACAGCAGCCGTTTATTAAATAAATACAACATAAATATAACATGAGTTAACCCCTGACGAGGGAGGTCCTAGAAGCCCCAATAACTTTATAACCACTGGAACACCTGCGTCTCCATCTTGCCCCCAGCCGTTGAACCAAGCTCGGAGGCAGCAACTGATGGACGCGTACTTAGTTCCTATCAGCTCCTCAATGAGAGTCCAGCCCCTCCCGCGGGGCCCTCCCATCCTCAAGTACCACCATATTTCACCACTTCAAGGACCTCCCCCGCCTCCAAGAACGCGCAGCTTGACTACCTCAACCCTGCGCGTCCCTCCACATCCGCAAAGCTATCTCCACTCCACTCTGGAGCCCCAGAGCCCACAAATCCGTACCCACCGCATTCAGGTGCACCCCATCTGCCCTCCAAAACGCACCCTCACCCTTCTCCAATACCTCATGCCGCACCACCACACCACCATTCCTTGCCATAAAACGGCCCACCGCTCTGTTCACCTTAATCCTAGCCTTATTCAGGCTCTCTACCGACCTCGCACCTCTCCACACCTTACGCGGCACAATATCAGACCAGACAACGATAACCCCCGGAAACAACGCCCAAATCCTGAGCAAGTCAAACTTGACATCCCGCACCAATTCCCTAAACGGACGCTTCCCTAAATCATTCCCCCCCACGTGTAACGCCAACACATCAGGAGGACGATCTAAACGAACGAAACGATGCACCTCCCTCAACACTCCGCCCCACAACATACCTCTGACGCCTAACCACCGGACCGTAGCCAACTCCGGACTCACCCCCAACTGCCGCCCACTCGACCTCACATCCGCTCTAATCGCACCCCAGAACACATAGGAGTGCCCCAAAATCCACACCAACGCCGCCGCCATCCGACCTGTGAACACAAAAAAGGGGACAAAATCAACATCACCTCCCACCTCCTTACTCTACAACAATGCAGGCCGCACATACGATTTAAAGCGAACCGACTCCCAACGCCCAATCCGCCTAATCACCTCCTCACTGGCGCCCACCCTGGCTGCCTCAGTTGCCGCCCCAATTCTGAAAGAATGCCCAGAATAATCCCTGACCGGCACCCCCAAAACCGTCAAACATTTTCTAAAGACCGCCAGAAACTGAAACCGAGACAAAAAGGAACCATCCTCATGCCTAAGAAACGGGACCTCATCCCTCCCCAGCCTCGCGCCATACGATTCCGCACACCTCACCGGGCACATACTACACCCCGGCACTGCAAACAACGTAAAACGCAGCCCCCTACCCTCCTGATCCGTTTTAGACCTGCGAATCCGAATATGCAACCTATCCCCCACCCACTCAACATCCTCGCTCCTAAGGCCCCCCGCTCTCCTAACACTCCCACACACCAACTCCCCCAAGCGAAAGGCCCCAAAGAACGCCAAAGCAAACGCCGCCTTAAATAGCCCTAGCTCCCACCCCGAACTACAAACACCACTCAACCTGTCCCCCATTCGCACCAACAACTCAAAAGACACTGGCCTCCGACAATCCGGTACCCTGCCCGCACCCCGACGCCAACCCTTCAAAACCTGTCGCACCAAAAAACTCTTAGTCAAATCGGCCAGCCCCCGCCACTTAAAACCAAACGCTATACCTGAAACAAGATGATTCACCCTGGACACCGACCACCCCTCACTCTTCAACTGCCCCAACAACATCAACAACCGTACTTCGCCGTCCACTCCGCCAGCTCCCCACGTCCCATTCCACGCCTCCCAGGTCGTCCACGCCTTACCATACTCCCTCCAAGTACCCGGACTCAACGAATCCCTCAACAACCCCATCACTTCTCTTCCAGGATCGCCCACAACCACGCCGGACACTGCAGACCCTCCGCTTCTGGCGCAAGAAGCCGGAACCGCTCCCACTGCAAACGAGAAAGAGAATCCGCCACTGAATTAGCCACTCCAGCCACATGTTCCGCCACCAACCACACGTTAAGCGACAAACAACGCAATACCAAAAACTGTAACAGCCTAACCACCGGCGGGGAAGATGCGGACAAACTGTTAATAGCCTGAACCACCCCCAAATTGTCACAATGAAAGCGCACCTTCCTGTTTTCCAATTTCTCGCCCCACAACACCACCGCCATCACAATGGGAAAAAGTTCCAACAAGGCCATGTTTCTTACCCACCCCCGACTTACCCACGACTCTGGCCACGTACCCGCACACCATTGCCCCTGGCAGTAAGCACCAAACCCCACCCCCCCGGACGCGTCGGTATATAACTCACAATCCACGCTATCACACAACTCCGCCATCATCAAAGACCTCCCATTGTACCGACCCAAAAACTCCGCCCACACCCTCAGATCCCCTTTTAACTCTTTACGTAACCTGATAAAATGATACGGCACCGACACACCTGCCGTAGCCGCGGCCAACCTTCTACAAAAAATTCTACCCATAGGCATAATTTGACAAGCAAAATTCAATTTACCTAACAATGACTGCAACTCCCGCAACCTAATCTTCTCCCTCCCAATGGCCCTATCAATCTCCTGACGCAAATCCACCAACTTATCCTGGGGAAGCCTGCACTCCATCCGTTCCGTATCTATCACAATCCCCAAAAAACACAATTCCGTCACCGGACCCAACGTCTTCTCCTGCGCCAACGGAACCCCAAATCGTGCAAAAACCGACTGCACTGTGTGCAACAACAAAGAACAAACCCGGGAATTCGCCGGCCCTAAACATAAAAAATCGTCTAAATAATGGATAACGGAGGCACAACCGGAAACTTCCACCACTACCCATTCCAAAAAGGTGCTAAAGGTCTCAAAATATGCACACGAAAGAGAGCAGCCCATCGGCAAGCACCGATCCACAAAATATTCCCCCTCCCAAAAACAACCCAACAATCCCATGCTCTCCACGTGTACAGGAAGCAGGCGAAAAGCCGCCTCCACATCAACCTTAGCCATCAACGCCCCCTGCCCCAACCGCCTCACCCACTTCACAGCCGCATCAAACGAGGTGTAAACCACCGAACAAAGATCAGGATCTATACCATCATTGACCGACGCACCTTTCGGGTAAGACAAATGATGAATGAGCCGAAACTTGTTCGGCTCCTTCTTCGGCACTACCCCCAGCGGAGACACCCTCAACCCCCCAATCGGCGGCTCTTTAAACGGACCCGCCATCCGCCCCAACTCCACTTCCTTCCTCAACTTCTCCGTCACCACCTCCGCATGAACAAGCGCAGACCTGAGATTCTTAAGAACCACAGGCCCCGCCGTGACAACCGATGGAATCCGAAAACCAAACCTAAAACCATCCCCCAACAACCCAGCCGCAACCCGATCCGGGTACCTATCTAGGAACCCCTGCATCTCTTCCACCCGCACCGGCGTCCGTCCCTTTTCCAGAACCATCCCCCCCCTTATTCCGTCCCCCTTTGAAACAACGGTTAGCGCCATGCGCTCCCCCACACCCCGTGCACTCGTGCTTAAACTTGCACTTGGCCCCAAATCTGCAATTTCCTTCGTTGAAAAGGAAACACAACCCTTTAGCCGATGCCGCTGCCAACGCCCCCGAGGAAGATCCCCCGGACTCCCCCCGAAAGGACTGCCCAGCCCTAGGAGGCGCCGTCACCCTCAACCACAACCCAATATCCTTATGATCCCACCGGATATCAGGCCTAACCGGCTTACGCTGCCGGAACTGCTCATCGTACCTGAGCCAGCCCACCCCCCCATAAACTCTATACGCCTCCCCAATAGCGTCCTGGTAGCAAAAAAGCGCCGAACAACATTCCGGAGCCCTTTCCCCAATGACACTTGCTAATATGGCAAACGCCTGAAGCCAATTAGCAAAAGTCCGTGGGATCAAACGGTGCCGCCGCTTCTCCTCCTCCTCTTTTTTTCCTTCGTCCTTCTTTCCTCTATCCAAATTAAACCTTTCTAACGGAAGCAGCGAGAATATCTCCACATACTCGCCCTTCCAAATCTTTTCCCTCACCTCCTGCTTCAAATGAGCTCCCAGCGGCCCCTCAAAGCACACATACACCTCACCGCGAGCCCTATCATCCAACCTCTGCCCCTCCCCTTCTCCACCCGCCTGCGTCTCAACCGACACCGACCCCAACTCAGCCGCAACCCCCCGCGCACCAACCCCCGACCCCGGCCCCACTCCCCACCCAGGCGCCGGAGACCCCCCACCAGCTCCCATCCCCGACAACCATCCCGCCAATCCCCCTAACAACTGCCCCAAACCCTTACCAAACTCCCCCATGGTCCCCCCCCACCCACCGGGAGACCCTGCCCAAACATGGATCCCCAAGCAATCTCACCAGGCACCACGGGCGCTGTGACTCCCGCTGCCGAAGGTCCTGACTCCTGCCGCACGGACACTGCTCCATCATAGCTCCTGGACGTCGACGGCTGCTCCTCCTGGACCACTTGCACGACCCTCTGCACCACACTGGCCGGACACCGAGCCTCCGCCACTGCAAGGGGACCTTCATCCACGCTGCTCAAATCTTCTCTGGACCTGCGCCGGTATTCGTCCTCCACCAACGCAGTCCGAGGGACCCGATCCTCCTCAAACAGCCGAGTGGACCGCCCGCTAAAGGAGGGACTGGGCCGGTCCACCGTTCCCGGTCCCGAATCCTGCTGCACAGCCGCAGGGAGTGGGGGAAGGGGCGTCCCACTCCTCACAGGGCCCCGCCGCGTATCGGGATTCCTCCCACGGCGGGAGCGGCTCGCAGAAGCCCTAGCGGCCGCTCCCCGCCGCCGAGGGTCCACAGAGGGGCTCCCTACTCGGCGCCGGGCCCGGGGGGTGACTTCAGGGCTTAGGCGCGCCGGCGGAATACCACGCCGCGGCCGGGCAGCCCGAACATTAGGGGAAGCCGCAGGAGCAGGTGAAACTATGCAGGCACCAACCTGCTCCTGCAGCCAGCCAGGCCCCCTCACCTCCGCTTCCCTCCTCAGCCTCTCCAACATCTCCTCTACTGATAGTCCAGGCGCCGACATGCTGCTCCGATTCCGTCTCCTGGCCAGACTGCACTCACTTCCGCCTCGTTCGTTCTTCTCTCCGTTGGCCACGCCCCCCGTCGCCCAAGCAACTCGCGCCTCACTACCGCTCCCGCCCCCACTCCCCACTAACCCTTTCCTCACCAGTCCTGCCCAGCCAAGCCTCTTCATGGACGTCCTCCCCCACCGCTGCGCTCCTCGTCCGGACTGACTTCATTTTTTGTTTATTGCCCTCACTCTTCGGCCTCGTGCACACGACCGTATGGCTTTTTCAGTATTTTGTGGTCAGCAAAAATTGGATCCGCAAAGAATACGGATGACATCCGTGTGTATTCCGTTTCTGGCGGAACGGAACACCTGGCTCCTGATAGAACAGTCCTATCCTTGTCCATTATGCGGACAATAATAGGACATGTTCTATTATTGTCCGCATAACGGAACAGAAAATACGGAAGGCATACAGAGTACCTTCTGGTTTTTTTTGCGGATCCATTGAAATGAATGGTCCCGTATATGGTCCGTATATGGAACGCAAAAAACGGAACGTAAACGAAAAAAAAAAGTTTGTGTGCAAGAGGCCTTGCTCTGGGTGGAGCCAATCATATGTCTTCTTCCTGTTGCTCCTCCATAATCTTCTCATGTACACTGACTGAGACAAACTGTAGCTGCATCCCCCCCTCCTCCCTTCCTACTGTTTACAGTCTTAGACTAGATGGATTTCTTGAGGAGGCTTCACATATCCACATGTACTACTGGTTTATGCAAAGAGATTATAAAGACAGATCTGTCTCAATGGACGCCCTGGGTAAGGTCTTGGGTATATTAACCCTTCTCTCCCTCTCGCGAACTCATGTTTTTATAAAAAATTGTAAGCTTTGGTTTCTGCACCTTCACTGACTTGAATAGAGAAAGGTCAACCACTTCTCCTTTCAGTCTCCATCAAGATGCGGCTTCCACCATTGGCCCACGTTTGCAGATCAGGGAGACCTCTATTCTCCCATATGCGGGGAGACCAGATAGGATCCGAAGATCATAGATCCAAAGTCGATTCCTTCAAATGTTTCCGTACAGCATTAAAATGTATTGGCTCCGGGGAGCCAAACTTCTTCACACCCGAAGCCGTGCAAGACTTCAGTGAACTCCTACTGTAGTAATATCTGGGTATTAAAAAACAATTTATAATAGCAATCCGAACTGGACTTTGGTACCAAGGTACCAGCCAGTACCAAAGCCCAGATTGCTACTTTAAATTGTGTTTCAATACGCAGATATAAATACAGTAGGAATTCATTGAAGTCTCGCGCGACTTTGGGCGAAACAAACTTTGGTTCTACGGAGCCAATTGTATCCAGTGTAGACAATGCTCTGGACTCCAGACTGATACGTTGTAGCAAGGGAGCAGAGAGATGCGTATAGCGGCTGTTTTTGTGTTTAGCTCGCAGAGGATTGTCTTCATTCACTGACAGCAAACACATTTCTATTAGAAATCTATTCCAAAGTGCTCATGCAGACAGTGATGACGCTTTTTTTTTTTACAGAAAACCTCTTTAAGTTCTAGTCTTAAACTAGTGATTCACAAGTTTTATTTTCTCTTCAAATAAAGCTTCTAATGGAGAACGCCTTTCAGGAGATGAAATCCAAGTCGTTCTGTTATTTTCCATTAGTTTTTTCTCGAACAATTACAGTCAAGTCACAGGAATGATTATTACTGCAGTTCATCATAAATGCATCTTTTTTCTGCCTTTTTCTTTTCGCGCTGCAGCTCTCCTAATGTCATTTCCGAATATACCTTCATGTCCTGATGCTTCTTCTCTCGCCCTGAAAAACAGGTTTTTAAATATATGCAAATGAGGCTAAAAGAGCCCAAGGGGCTGTACTTATTGCCAAAAGAAGCTCATCCGGGCCCTTCTCCTCCATCCCTCCTCAACATCATCATGCCCCGCGCAGGTGCCCATCTCCTATACACCTGCGTCGTCTGTGCCCTTCTGTGACCAGCGGTTTCATCCACTGACCTGCTCATGCACCTGAAGGATCAGCAGTTCAGTGGTGGAAGCCGCTGGTCACAGAAGGGGGCAGCCGTGGGCTTGGGTGGTGTAGAGGAGGGTAGGGGCTGGAGAGAAGAAAAGGAGGGGGTGAGCAGACATCCGTTCTAATAGGAGCGGGGTTGGGCCCATTTGGCGATAACTAAATCCCTTTAGGCTCTTTAACCCCTTCAGGACTTAGGACGTACCGGTACGCCACGTTTTCCAAATCCTTAAGGACCCAGGATGTACCTGTACATCTTAACTTTAAAAAAGCATTTCGGCGCGGTAGCGGTTAATCGGAACAGGGGCATCCTGTCACAACGCCGGGGGGTCATGTGACCCCCCCGCATCGGCGATTGCAGCAAACCCCAGGTCAATTCAGACCTGCGGTTTGCTGCGTTTCCGGTCCATTCAGGTCTCCGGTGACCCGATGAACCGGAAAAGGACGGTGATCGCTGGTGTGATTACACACCACCAATCACAGTCCGAGCATTTGGGGGAGGCGGTGCTGGCCGTGGTGCGGATTGGTGCTGCTCCTCTCTACTCCTCTTCCTGCTGCTGCACCTGCACCGTCCAGCACTGTTCAGCACCAGATCCTGTGATTCCCCCCCGTCGGCACCCATCACCCTCCTGCACCCATCACCCTCCAGGTAGGTTAGGGTCAGTGAGGGAGAGGCACCATTAGGCAGGGATAGAAGGGAAAAGTTAGTTAGGGGGGGAAAAAACAAAAAAACACTTTATCTGATTTATTGTCTCTGGTGGTCTCTGGTGGTTGGCGTCCACAGCACTTAGCTGTGAGATTCTAGACCCACCCAGGGGTGCTGCCACTCTCTGATCAAGTCCTCAAGCCATATAATGCCATGCGCAAAACCCGGGCATGGTACAAAAAAGTTGTGGTCTACTTGGTACAGGTCGCCTTGTACAACGCTTTTGTAGCGCTGGCAGCACAGGGACATTATATTGATTTATGATACTATGTAACCCTTACAGTTCTGAAATGTATTGGATAACACTGACATAATGCTGCCAGTGTTATCCAATACATTCCAGAACTGTAAGGGTTACATAGCATCATAAATCAATATAATGCTATGTGAATCCCGTCAGTGCTGGGAGGTCAGGCCGGGGGCTGCGTTGCGGACTCGCTGCGGGAGGAACGCTCGTCTGCAAGGGGCCTTAGAATCTCACCCTGATGATGCAATCCCTAGCAAGTGTTTTTTTATTGCTCTGATGTACATAAATAAAAAAGGATACCTTTTCAATGTGTTAATTTAAAAATATCCTCTCATTGTGTGTGTACAGGTCACCTGACCTCCCTAAAGAAAGGTCAGACAGAAAGTAGTATACTTGCAGGATCAGACTACATAGAGTTTGTAGTCTGTCACCACGGAGATACTCAGATTTCTATACGTTTTCATAAGCAATAATTTAATTTACTTTTAAGAATTCATCTAAGCTCTTTTTAGAACCGTCCACTGTTCCTGCTGAGACCACGTCCTGAGGAATCTATTCCACAGATTCACAGCTCTTACAGTAAAGAAGTTTTGACGCTTCTGGAGACTGAACTTTTTCTTCTCCAGTCGGAGGCAGCGCCCCCTTGTCTTTTAAGGGCATTTTACATGAAACTGTTTTTCCCTTAGACATCTCTTCTCAAGACTAAATGTAATTCTTTAATCTTTCTTCATAACTAAGACCCTCCAGGCTCCTTATCAGTTTAGTTACTCTCCTTTGTACTATCTCCAGCTCCAGGGCCTTTCTATGGACGTGCCTAGAACTGAACTGCATATTCCAGATGAGGCCGCACCAACACTTTGTAAAGTAGTAATATCACATCCCTGCCCCGCGAGTCCATTGCTCGTTTAATGCATGACAATATCCTGGTGGCCGTAGAAGTAGCTAATTGACATTGTATGCTATTATTTAATCTATGATCTACAAGGATACCCACATGCTTCTCTACAATAGTGATGAACGGGAGGTGCCATATTCAATTTCGCAATATTTCGCGAATATTCGATTGAATATTCGGATTATATTCGTCGAAATCGAATATTCGTAATTATTTCATTTATTGCGAATAATATGTGATTTAAATAATCGCGTATTGCGATTTTAACTTACGGCTAGTACTTTCCTATTGGTTTGATATCTAGAATTAGCGAAGATGACTAATGTATTCATCATATTCCTCAAAACAAAGATAACAAAGTGTTCTCCATCTTCGTTTTTAGCTACCTATTCATCAACTTCGCTAATTCTAGCAATCAAATAGGAAAGTTGACTATAGAGACAGCTACTGTCACGGCTGAGAATGGGGAACACCCTCAGCCGTGCGGTGCCAGGTGATGGTAGGGTTGCTACTTGGCCAGAACCACAGAATTAGGGAGCAGGTCACCTCCTAGCTCTTCCCTAATCTGACCCTGACTCCTAGCTGCGTGGGCCGCCCTTAAAGGTAGGATCCCTACTGACCCTCCGTCGTTCCCTGAGCTAGGAGCTGGGTAGACAGCCCGTTCCTCCTGGACACGGAGAAACAGGAGTCTAAAGTGGCCAAGCTACAAGGGGAACAGAAACACCTTATGGCAGTGACAGGCAAATGCAACCAACACATCACTCACCTGCCACAGACAACAAAGCCTGGAACCCATGTGCAGGTGCTGCAGTTCAAAACACCAACGAACACAGCACACACCAGACATTACACAGGAACCCAGGACCATAAGCTGCAATGATAAGGAAACCCCACACACACCTAGCTAACACCGTGTAACAATATTTTTATGACCAGAAGGGTGGCCCCCACTGGCAGTTGTTAAATAACCAGGAGGATGTCTCCAGCAAGCATGGCTGAAGCACCCTCTCTGACTACTGACTTCCACTGAGGCTTTATAGGGCCAAGTAGCCACACCCAACAGTCAGACACACTTAGTGCTCACACAGAAAGAAGGGAGTTAACCCTTCCAACACCAGGCAGGGTAGTGAAGCCACACAAAGGGAAAAGCACACAAACACACTCACCTGTTACCGCCGGCAACGGCATGCGTGGCAACCGTGTCCCGAAGAACAGCCAGCAGGCCGAGACACTGCCACCACATGCACACAACACCAGACGTTGCCGCGGACAACCGCAAGTGAAGGGAGGTGTCTAAGTGCGTACAAACATGACCTCGTGCACAACAAACAGACAAAGGAAGTGCACACAAACACACGTTGCCAAGGGCAACCGCACGCATGCCTGTTGCCCGCGGCAACCGCACCTGAGGCAAACCACTAAGTGCCCCCAGCTGCGGTTGACACAACACCAAACCGCGGGCAACTGCATGCGGCTCCCAAGGAGTCACGACCATGACCAAGGGTCGTGACACTCCCTCCCCTCAAAGCCCCCCCCAACCGAAAAGGGAAGCTGGTGGGACCAAACAGGGAGGGGGGGAGGGTCAATGCCTGATAACCACCAGTGTCTCCCTCCAGAACTGCCGCCAACAAACCTGGACCGACACAACGGTCCCAGGTCGTCAGCCACCAAAGCAGACTGGAGGAAAGAACAACTGGAGGCACTGCCAGACAGGTACCCGTATCCTCCTCCAGAACTGCCGCCAACATACCTGGACCGACACCTCAGTCCCAGGCAGCCAACCACCAAAGCAGTCTGAAGGAGGGACACTGGACACCGCGTCCAACTCTGGAAAACTTTCCTACTCCAGGTCGCTGCCAGCAGACACTCCCCAACCAGCACACCTGCCGAAACACCAAGGAAATGCTGCCAGCAGACGACCAGAGATAGGAACCCTGAGAGGGACGAGGGGTCACCAACATGGACACGGTTAGCAAGGTGGCAGAGAAAAGCCACCAACCGTGCCATAAACGGTGAACCCCACAATGCTCTCCCTCCGGAGAACGCGCATGCACCCCATCAGCCTATGGCGATGCATGCTTCACCCTCTTTCGAGCGGAGGTGTCTAAGTGCATACAAACATGACCTCGTGCACAACAAACAGACAAAGGAAGTGCACACAAACACACGTTGCCAAGGGCAACCGCACGCATGCCTGTTGTCCGCGGCAACCGCACCTGAGGCAAACCACTAAGTGCCCCCAGCTGCGGTTGACACAACACCAAACCGCGGGCAACTGCATGCGGCTCCCAAGGAGTCACGACCATGACCAAGGGTCGTGACAGCTACGTTTAATTCGCTATGCGATTATATTACTTTGCTTTATAAAAAAAAAATTTTAATAGTTAAATACTTGATTATTATAATGATTCTATTTATAAAAAAAAAAAGCAATATAATCGCATAGCGAATAAAACACAGCTGTCTCTATAGTCAACCTTCCTATTTGATTGCTAGAATTAGCGAAGTTGACGAATAGGTAGCTAAAACGAAGATGGAGAATACTTTGTTATCTTCGTTTTGAGGAATATGACGAATACATTCGTCATATTCGCTAATTCTACCAAGCCAACCGTAGTAAACCAGGTCCAAGTTGAAATCGCAATTCGATTATTATAACTTTAATTAATCGAATTGCGATTTCAACTTAGCACTGCTATATTCCATATTAGGCTAGAATTAACGAATATGGAATATAGCAGTACTAACTACTAAGTTGAAATCGCCATGCGATTACTTCGAGTTATATTAATCGCATTGTGATTTCAACTTGATGCTGCTGCTGGGTCTCAACTAAACCAGGTCCAAGTTGAAATCGCAATGCGATTAATTCAAGTTATAATAATCGAATTGCGATTTTAACTTGGACCTGGTTTACTATGGTCGGCTTGGTAGAATTTGCGAATATGACGAATGTATTCGTCATATTCCACAAAACGAAGATAACAAAGTATTCTCCATCTTCATTTTAGCTCTATATTCGTCAACTTCGCTAATTCTAGCAATCATATAGGAAAGTTTACTATAGAGACAGCTAAGTTTAACTCGCTATGCGATTATATTACTTTGCTTTTTTTTTTTAAATAAATAGAATAATTATAATACCTGATAATTATTATAATTATTCTATTTATAAATAAAAAAGCAAAGTAATATAATCGCATAGCGAGTTAAACTTAGCTGTCTCTATAGTCAACTTTCCTATATGATTGCTAGAATTAGCGAAGTTGACGAATATAGAGCTAAAATGAAGATGGAGAATACTATGTTATCTTCGTTTTGTGGAATATGACGAATACATTTGTCATATTCGCTAATTCTACCAAGCCAACCATAGTAAACCAGGTCCAAGTTGAAATCGCAATTCGATTATTATAACTTGAATTAATCGAATTGCGATTTCAACGTAATTCTCAAATCCGACAGTAAATTCTAGTATATGGAGACGTTCCCATGGTGATGGGGACGCTCCAGGAGCACGGAAGTCAGCAGAAGTGGCAACGGGCACTGACTGGAGCAGCCAGGAAGTCAGGAATCCTAAGGACAGGTAAGAACAACTTTAGGGAAGTGGGAAAGAAAAAAATATAACAATTAAAAAAATAATAAAAAAAAAGGAAAAAAACGAATATTCGATTTCGCGAATATATAGAACTATATTCTAAATATTCGCGAAATCTCGAAGTTACAATATTAGAGAAAAAAATTTGCAATTAGAATATTCGCGCTCAACACTACTCTACAAGAGACTCTCCCAGTGTTACTTCTCCTAGGACATATGATCCACAGGGATTATTACAACCCAGATGCATAAATTGTTGATGCCCAATCACTCAGAGTTTTTAAGTCAGTTTATGGACATCTTCCACAGACTGCACAGTAGATTAGTGTCATCTGCAAAAATAGAAATGGTGCTATTAATCCTGTCCTCGATATCATTAATAAATAAATTAAATAGCAGAGGACCCAGCACTATCCACAGCCACCACTCCGTACAAACTTCTACTTCTACTTACCTCACTGTATCCACAGCCACCCCTCCGTACAGACTTCTACTTACCTCACTGTATCCACAGCCACCCCTCTGTCCATACTTCTACTTACCTCACTGTATCCACAAATGTCCCTCTGTCCAGACTTCTACTTACCTCACTATATCCACAGCCGCCCCTCTGTTCAGGCTTCTACTCACCTCACTACATCCCCATCCGCCCCTCTGTCCAGGCTTTACTCACCTCACTGCATCTACAGCCGCCCCTCTGTCTAGGCTTTTACTTATCTCACTGTATCCACAGCCGCCTCTGTCCAGACTTCTACTTACCTCACTGTATGCACAGATGTCTTTCTGTCCAGACTTCTACTTACTTCACTATATCCACAGCCATCCCTCTGTCCAGGTTTCTACTCACCTCACTACATCTACAGCCGTTCCTCTGTCCAGGCTGTTACTCACCTCACTACATCTACAGCTGCCCCTATGTCCAGGCTTTTGCTTATCTCACTGTATCCACAGCCGCCCCTCTGTCCAGACTTCTACTTACCTTACTGTATGCACAGATGTCCCTCTGTCCAGACTTCTAGTTACCTCACTACATCCACAACCGCCCCTCTGTCCAGGCTTCTACTTACTTCACTACATCCACAGCTGCCTCACTGTCCAGGCTTCTACTCACCTCACTACATCCACAGCCGCCCCTCTGTCCAGGCTACTACTCACCTCACTACATCCACAGCCGCCCCTCTGTCCCGACTTCTACTTCCCTCACTGTATCCACAGATGTCCCTCTGTCCAGACTTCTACTTACCTCACTACATCCACAGCCACCCCTCTGTCCAGGCTTCTACTTACCTCCCTATATCATCCATGGCCCCTCTTCCAGGCTTCTACTCCCCTCACTACATCCACAGCCACCCCTCTGTCCAGGTTTTACTCACCTCACTACAAACACAGCCATCCCTATGTCCAGGCTTCTATTCCCCTTACTACATCCACAGCCACCCCTCTGTCCAGGCTTCTACTTACCTCACTATATCCACAGTCGCCCCTCTGTCCAGGCTTCTACTCACCTCACTACATCCACAGCTGCCCATCTGTCCATGCTTCTACTTACCTCACTACATCTACAGCTGCCCCTCGGTCCAGGCTTCTACTCACATAATTACATCCACAGATGTCCATCTGTCCAGGCTTCTACTCACCTCACTACATCCACAGCCGCCCTTCTGTCCAGGCTTTTACTTACCTTACTGTATCCACAGCTGCCCCTCTGTCCAGACTTCTACCTACCTCACTGTATCCACAAATGTCCCTCTGTCCAGACTTCTACTTACCTCACTATATCCACAAATGTCCCTCTGTCCAGACTTCTACTTACCTCACTATATCCACAGTCATTCCTCTATCCAGGCTTCTACTCCCCTCACTACATCCACAGCCGCCCCTCTGTCCAGGTTATTACTTACCTCACTACACCCACAGCCGCCCCTCTGTCCTGGCTTCTACTCCCCTCACTACATCCACAGCCACCCCTCTGTCCAGGTTTCTACTCACCTCATTACAAACACAGGTACCCCTCTGTCCAGGCTTCTACTCCCCTCACTACATCCACAGCCACCCCTCTGTCCAGGCTTCTACTCACCTCACTACAAACACAGCCACCCCTCTGCCCAGGCTTCTACTCACCTCCTCATAAAAACAAATCAGGGTAGTCTGATAGCTTCTGTCCTTGGTAAACTTCTGTCCTTCTTAATCACAATTTGCAAAACTGCAGATTTTGTTTTGGTGCTATAAAGTTTTCTTTAATTTTGGATTTGTATGTTTTCAAGGACATTTCAAGAAAAAATAGCATAACTGTAAGAGCAGAGGCTGGCATCTTGAAATTTCCACCTTAGTGATTCAAGTAGCAGATAAAGCTTGTAATAAAGCAAAAGACAAAACTTCATTGACCTTGACTCACATATGTTATTTGAGCGACTACCGATGCTTTAATTAACTCTAAAATTCAGGAATTCAACCTGAATTAAACAAAAATTGGGTTTGAAAGAATACACATTTTTCGTGATTAATTTAAGGGGTCATGCACACGACCATTGGGTGTTTTGCGGTCTACAAATTGCGGATCCAAAAAACACGGATACAGGCCATGTGCATTTCACATTTTTCAGAACGAACGGCCGGCCTCTAATACAACAGTCCTCTCCTTGTCCATAATGCGGTCAAGAACAGGAAATGTTCTATGATTTTTACTGGTGGCACGGAACAGACTTACAGAAGCGGACAGCACATAAAGTGCTGTCTACGTCTTTTGTGGCCCCATTGAAGTGAATGGGTTCGTATCCGAACCGCAAAAAAATGTGCATTTGATGTGGACCAAAAGTATATTCAAGTGCCTTAGCCCTAAGGGAGTGAGAGAGAGAGAAAGTTTGTAGTTTGTAACAATGGAGACAAATACTGCTGCATAGGAGCTGTATACACAATATAGTAGTGTGCTAAATGGACAGCCCTTCTGGTAGCAAACATCATCTGTTGCGTGATTTAGAGGCAAGTCATATGTCCCCATGATATAATAGATGGCCGGTCCTGTAGCCTATGATATATGTCCCTCCCATAGACCTTACAGGGAAATTTCCAGGTGGGCCTATGCCCAGGGGGCCACCCAAGCCCTCCTCTCTGCTGCTGGCCGGGTACATAATGAACTCTCAGGGCTTGGGTGGTAATTAACGCTAGCGACCGCACATGCTCTTCTGAATTCAACTGCTGTGGCCACATCTCACCTACTACGCCCCCTGCTCCATATATTAATCAGAGACAAATGGAAGAGGACAGAAAATTGCAGCTATTGATGTCCAACACAGAGGGACAGCTTTTGGGGCAATATATTGTGCTGTACTGTGGTATATCGTTCTGCTGGGGTGGTATATTGCGCAATGATATTTTCTGACCCCACTTACTTGTGTTGCTCCACCTTCTGTCAATTTGGACCCCCTTAAAACATGGGGACACTTGTTTTTTTTAGGGCCATTTTAAGTTCCCAGTCCGCCCCTGGTCCCTTCGCCTACTCTGTAGCTTATATTTCCTGTAATGTGATTGTGTGGGTCTGTCAACTACTTTTTGTATAAGGTAACGAAGCCTGTACGTTTCTTAGTCTGGCAAGCTTAGATGTCTACAGGTCCCTTCCTATTTCTGTATAAAGAAGCCTGGAAGCTGACCCGGTGATACTTCTTTCCATTCCTGTCTCATTCTTGTTTTTTTCTAAACCTCCACAGTATTTCAGAATATAACATGGTTATTTGTAACCAAGGAGCCTGTTAGGATTTAATGCTGCCCAGATAACTGGCATTATAAGGTTCCTGACAGGCTCGCATTATTGTATCTCTACAATGTGAGAACATTCGAGAGTCACCTTGGGCCATTCTCATTTTTGAGATAGACAATCAGCCTTGGTTGCATATCGGACTGTATTCTCCAAGCCATAGTCAGCTTTGCCAAAGACAAGACTGGCGTGTAAAGGATCCCTGGTCTTCACACTTAACCCCTGTTTGGAGCACTGGACTTCTGCATGAGAAGCCACAGGTCACAATCCCCATTGCTCATGTATCGGTGGCAATGGTGCAGAAGAAGAAGCATAGTCAGCAATGGACCTGGAGGTTATTACCAGAAGATAATTCAGAATGTGACAAGCTAGAAGATAACCAAAGAGTAGTCGGAGAATAACCAGGAGTGGAACAACAGGCATGAGGCAGACTATGTAGAAGAACAAAGTCAGGTTCCCATGAAATCAGACATCATCTGGATGCAACAGACCTCTTGTGGACATCCAGAAGGAGAGCCATGGTTGAGGATCATCACACGAAAGTAACACAGATAGATGAGCAGGAGCATTTGACACGATGGCCAGAGCTGTGACCACTGGTGGAGACCTAGCGCTGATATTGGAAATGGTGAGTAACAAAACTGATCGTCTATTTATGAATCTATGGTCTTTCAACTGTCAAAGTTGTACTTTCTTACTCTTCTCTTCAACTAGGAATATGCCTCATCTGTACTGTAAGCATTTACTAATAGTGTTGGGCGCGAATATTCAAATAGAAAATATTAATCGCGAATATCAGTAGTTCGAGTATACGCAAATATTTAGAATATAGTATATATATATATATATATATATATTTGTAATTTTGAATATTCTAGATTTTTTTTTCATCAGTAACCTCCCTTCTTGCTTGTGGGCCAATGAGAAGTCTGCATTGTCTTTGTCTGGGCAACCAATAGGAAAATTGCTGACCCCTTACTATATAAGAACCTCCCCAGCAGCCCTTGTATACAGTATTTTGCAGATATGAGAGAGAGAACAGTGTTATTGCTGTGCTCTGTGCTTTCCTTATATTAGATAGTTAGATAGCTTAAATAAATTCCAGAACTTTCTCCACCCTTAATGTGACCTATAAACTGTACAACTCAATTGGAAAACAAACTGAAATCTTTTAGGTGGAGGGAAGAAAACAAAAAAATAAAAATAAAATAATATGTTTGCATAAGTGTGCACACCCTCTTATAACTGGGGATGTAGCTGTGTTCAGAATTAAGCAATCACATTCAGAATCCTGTTACATAGAAGTCAGCATACACCGGACATCGTGTAAAGTGCCTCTGATTAACCCCAGATAAAGTGCAGCTGCTCTAGTTGGTCTTTCCTGAAATGTTCCTAGTCGCATCCCACAACAAAATCCATGGTCCACAGAGAGCTTCCAAAGCATCAGAGGGATCTCATTGTTAGAAGGTATCAGTCAGGAGAAGGGGACAAAAGAATTTCCAAGGCATTAAATATACTATGGAACACAGTGAAGACCGTCATCATCAAGTGGAGGAAATATGGCACAACAGTGACATCACCAAGAACTGGACATCCCTCCGAAACTGATAAAAAGACGAGAAGAAAACTGGTCTGGGAGGCGACCAAGAGGCCTACAGCAACATTAAAGGAGCTGCAGGAATATCTGGCAAGTCCTGGCTGTGTGGTACATGTGACAACAATCTCCCGTGTTCTTCATATGTCTGGGCTATGGAGTAGAGTGGCAAGACGAAAGCCTTTTCTTACCAAGAAAAACATTCTGCAAAAACATTCTGCAAAAACATCTGAAGTCTCCCAAAAGCATGTGGGAAAAGGTGTTATGGTCTGATGAAACCTAAGGGTGAACTTTTTGGCCATAATTCCAAAAGATATGTTTGGCACAAAAACAACACTGCACATCACCAAAAGAACACCATCCCCACAGTGAAGCATGGTGGTGGCAGCATCATGCCAAGGGGCTGTTCTTCTTCGGCTGGAACTGGGGCCTTAGTTAAGCTAGAGGGAATTCTGAACAGTTCCAAATACCAGTCAATATTGGCACAAAACCTTCAGGCTTCTGCTAGAAAGCTGAACATGAAGAGGAACTTCATCTTTCAGCATGACAACGACCAAAGCAGACATCCAAATCAACCAAGGAATGACTTCACCAGAAAAAGATTAAAGTTTTGGAATAGCCCAGCCAGAGCCCAGACCTGAATCCGATTGACAATCTGTGGGGTGATCTGAAGAGGGCTGTGCCCAGGAGATGCCCTCGCAATCTGACAGATTTGCAGTATTTTTGCAAAGAAAAGTGGGCAAATCTTGCCAAGTCAAAATGTGCCATGCTAATAGACTCATACCCAAAAAGACTGAGTGCTGTAATAACATCAAAAGGTGCTTTAACAAAGTATTAGTTTAAGGGTGTGCACACTTATGCAACCAGATTATTTTATTGTTATATTTTTTCTTCCCTCCACCTAAAAGAGCTCAGTTTGTTTTTCAATTGAGTTGTACAGTTTATAGGTCACATTAAAGGTGGAAAAAGTTCTGAAATGATTTATCTTTGTCTCAAAAACCTGACATTTTAACAGGGGTGTGTAGACTTTTTATATCCAATGTAAATATAGGATTCAACAACTAGAAAAAGTCCAGCTTCAATTGCCAAAGTAGAAAAAAGTATCTTTATTTCAGCGACTGGAATAGCTGGACTTTTTCAAGGTATTGAATCCGCGATTGCCAGCACTTTCCAGGTGCTGCGTCTGTGCTCATTGCAAAGGAACACCGGTGAGAGTTGCGTACACACCTGTTTTTCCAGTGATACTGACAGTCAGTGCAGGTTAGATCGTGATATAGTGTAGCTGATCGGTTCTGCTGTCCATATATACATAGTGCTGTGATGTCACTAGTTCACAACAATACTTAGTGCACCAATCACTAATAAGTAGTCAGACCTGTTAAAATGTGAAGTTGCGCGTATTGCGCCAAAATATTTGCATCATTAGTGCGAATATATTGGAGCACTCTATCTGCATATAAAGCCATTGTAATGTTCTGCCGAGCCAACCAGATTCTAGCAGCTTAAAATTTTTGCTATACCGACCCGCGCCTCTATTTCGTGCGCATTACGCGAATATTACATTGCCGCTTTTTCACGATCAAGAAAATAATCTTGAATTCGCAAATATATGATGAATATTATACCAAATATTCGTGAAATGTCGTGAATTTGACTATTGCCCCTGCAGCTCATCACTATTTACTAATTCTCCTCTTTCTATGGAAGGTTAACACAATACATCCCCCTCAATACGAGAAAAGGATGCATCACTACAATGTGAGAATGATCAAACTGGGTCAGTCTCACAATATCATCACACAGTGAGAATAGTCTTATCCATAAGAAGGTGGGATAGACATTAGGGAGAAAATCTACTTTTACAGCTCAGGAAGGAAGAGAGGTACTGACTCTCACCGAAGACACTGAGCAGTGCATGGGAATACAGAAATCTTTTTTTTCAAGCAATGACCCATGGGAAAAAAAAGTAGCTAGATTAGATCATGTCATCCAAACCAGAGACTTATCCAAAAGGAAAAGTTACACCTCTATAGAAGTTATTTTGGGTTCTTATCACTTACCTGCACAGAGTAGCGTACTGACAAGGGACAAGACCAAAAAGAAATCAGCCGGAGGAAGCAATCTCCACTTGAAATCCAAAAGAAATCCCAGCAGTTGGGATTTCTTTTGGATTTCAAAGGGACAAGACCAAGACACAGGTGTCCATAGATGGGTTACTCTTCCTTTGAAGGAGTCTTTAATTTGGCTAACTGTAAAGCCCAGACAGTGCGGCCAGCATCCGGTCTCCAAGGTCACCAAGCCGGGACTCCGTGTACAGGAGTGTTGGCCAATCCCTGCAAACACCAGAACTTCCTGCTGGATGACATCACATGGGTCACATGATCTCGGGTGTCTCACATGACCACTGTGCGGCCCTATTTAAACAAGCAAACTGCTTTCACAGTTTCCTGTGAATAAAGTCATCATCTCATGAGCTGGCATCTTGAATTCCTGGTTCTTAGACCTTGGTTCTGCTTCTGACTACCCACTCTGTGATTGCTCTCCTGGTTTGACCTTGGCTTGGATTCGGATCTGCTTTCGTCTGACGTTTTGGATACTGATTTGGCCGCTCGTGTTTTGACTTCGGCTTGGTATTGTACTGCTGTTTGTCTTCTGATTTTGCTGTGTTTGAACTCTCCTGGTTCTGACCCGGTCTGTCCGACTTGGTGCATTCTGGTTCTGTTTATCTGTGTATCCCATGTGCCTTACCTGTCACTACTTTTATAGCTTTCTACTCTGTGTCTCAATTAAGCAGGGACAGCCGTCCAGTTGTGGTCCACTGCTCAGGGCAGTCTTGCAAGTAGGTAGGGGCACTGTGTGGGTGGTGACTAGGGCTCACTACTCCCTACCACGACACTAACATTTAACATGAGCTAATTAGCATTTTTCCTCATGGAGCATTGCCTGAAAACTGAAGATAAGTCTGTCTCCATACACTGATGAGTCTCCTAAATGAATATCAAGACCTCCCACAGGTGCCTAAGATATCTCTTCGAACCAGAACCCTGGTCTGTACTGATGAGGGGCAGGAATTTGAAGCAGCTGTCTATTGAGGGGTTGCACTTCTTTTTGGAGGAGTCTGCAGTCTGGCTGTTGTGTGATAATTAGCAGGCTTCCTACAGATGTTTCTACCATAGCTGTCAGATACTTAGACGCTTTCATCTGTAAACCACTCGGTTAACCACATCTCCGGTTTCTACAGGCAACTGACAAGGTCCAAAACTCTGCTCCTGTAAGATGACGAGTGAAGGTGATATTGGCTTGATGTAAATTTGGCCTTGTGCTTGCGATGATACCTGCGAAGCAACAGATGTCGACTTGTTAAAGAAAATTAATTAGAGCCAAGAATTAGTTCTAATTAACAATAAAATATTCGTAATGGAATTAAAATCCTGCCTGTGGCAAGAACACACACTGTAAAAAAGCAATCTATATAAAAGAGAAGTGCGATCCATCAAATGACAGCAATCAGAGGGCTGAACGAAGAGACATCAAATCAATTACAAAGTTACAAGCACTTTCACAGGTTGAATTTATTCATATGGTATCAACACCCAGGTTATACCAGCATGGTCCAAATCACTATATACAAGAAGAACTATAACGTATACCAGCTGCACATATATAATTATATACAGGAGATGCCCAGGTTATACCAGCATGCTCCATATCACTATATACAAGAAGATGTATAACTTATACCAGCTGTACATATATAATTATATACAGGAGATACCCAGGTTATACCAGCATGGTCCATATCACTATATACAAGAAGATGTATAACTTATACCAGCTGTACATATATAATTATATACAGGAGATGCCCAGGTTATACCAGCAAGGTCCATATCACTGTATACCAGAAGATGTATAACTTATACCAGCTGTACATATATAATTATATACAAGAGATGCCCAGGTTATACCAGCTGTACATATATAATTATATACAGGAGATACCCAGGTTATACCAGCATGCTCCATATAACTATATACAAGAAGATGTATAACTTATACCAGCTGTACCTATATAATTATATACAGGAGATACCCAGGTTATACCAGCTGTACATATATAATTATATACAGGAGATGCCCAGGTTATAGCAGCATGGTCCTTATCACTATATACAAGAAGATGTATAACTTATACCAGCTGTACATATATAATTATATACAGGAGATGCCCAGGTTATACCAGCATGCTCCATATCACTATATACAGAAGATGTATAACTTATACCAGCTGTACATATATAATTATATACAGGAGATGCCCAGGTTATACCAGCATGGTCCATATCACTATATACAAGAAGATGTATAACTTATACCAGCTGTACATATATAATTATATACAGGAGATGCCCAGGTTATACCAGCATGCTCCATATCACTATATACAGAAGATGTATAACTTATACCAGCTGTACATATATAATTATATACAGGAGATGCCCAGGTTATACCAGCATGCTCCATATCACTATATACAGAAGATGTATAACTTATACCAGCTGTACATATATAATTATATACAGGAGATGCCCAGGTTATACCAGCATGGTCCATATCACTATATACAAGAAGATGTATAACTTATACCAGCTGTACATATATAATTATATACATGAGATACCCAGGTTATACCAGCATGCTCCATATCACTATATACAGAAGATGTATAACTTATACCAGCTGTACATATATAATTATATACAGGAGATGCCCAGGTTATACCAGCATGCTCCATATCACTATATACAGAAGATGTATAACTTATACCAGCTGTACATATATAATTATATACAGGAGATACCCAGGTTATACCAGCATGGTCCATATCACTATATACAAGAAGATGTATAACTTATACCAGCTGTACATATATAATTATATACAGGAGATGCCCAGGTTATACCAGCATGGTCCATATCACTATATACAAGAAGATGTATAACTTATACCAGCTGTACATATATAATTATATACAGGAGATGCCCAGGTTATACCAGCTGTACATATATAATTATATACAGGAGATGCCCAGGTTATACCAGCATGGTCCATATCACCATATACAAGAAGATGTATAACTTATACCAGCTGTACATATATAATTATATACAGGAGATGCCCAGGTTATACCAGCTGTACATATATAATTATATACAGGAGATGCCCAGGTTATACCAGCATGGTCCATATCACCATATACAAGAAGATGTATAACTTATACCAGCTGTACATATATAATTATATACAGGAGATGCCCAGGTTATACCAGCTGTACATATATAATTATATACAGGAGATGCCCAGGTTATACCAGCATGCTCCATATCACTATATACAGAAGATGTATAACTTATACCAGCTGTACATATATAATTATATACAGGAGATGCACAGGTTATACCAGCTGTACATATATAATTATATACAGGAGATACCCAGGTTATACCAGCATGCTCCATATCACTATATACAAGAAGATGTATAACTTATACCAGCTGTACCTATATAATTATATACAGGAGATGCCCAGGTTATACCAGCTGTACATATATAATTATATACAGGAGATGCCCAGGTTATACCAGCTGTACATATATAATTATATACAGGAGATGCCGTTTTGTTATAGGGACGCGGATTGTGGGGATACGTCTCTTTTCGCCATTAGTAAGGTAATAATGTGTGCCGTCTTTCTCCTCTCCCTGCCTTGCAGAGAATGGCGGCACAATGTACCGCTCTGTCAGGAGCGCAGTTCACACTCACTAATTAGACTTAACGTGTTTCAGCAGCTGACAAAAAAAGGAAAGAAAAAACCCCAATTTTCCCATCTGTTCTCATATTCTCTTTCTGTCTCCTGTACGACTTTCAAAGAAAAGCTTAGCGTTAATGGTGAGAACTTAAGAATGATATGCGCTAAATTACACCTTGATGGAGGACACAGTAAGCCGACTCGTCGGAATGAGACCGTCTCATGCTCCGCACATGAAAAGAATATGGAATCAAAGTATTTGGGCTGAAGATTAGGTGCAGCTTTTCATACTCGTGGGGTCAGTTATGTAGAGCGAGACTGAAACGCGGTGCATCAAAAACCTCATCACTGAACTTCCTTATGAGGTTGTGATACGTGGACGCTTATGGCTTCTTTGTGCAGATGCACTTCTTAGCTTTTTAACCTCTTCCTATCCTGCAATAGTAGAAGGTATACTGGTTCTTTACGATGAAGCGCCATGCTGTTACACCACAGATCTCTGCACCGCCATCACTAGCGGATATTGGCTGCCATATAACTATGATTTCCTGCTCCGATCTAGCGGTTCAAAAATCACTGTGATCCTTCCTGGCCATTTATCCCTTTTAAATTCCATAGCGACCATTGCCACCAGGGTAGGGGAGTCAATCTTTCAGCCCACTGATCAACCTGCAATAGTTGAGTAACAATTGGTTAACGTGGTCACCGGGGTCATATGGAAGGCGCCCACGTCTGCCGTCGGTGCAGTTTGTACCTTAGCATGCATTCAGCCATTTTCCAACATATATCTCCATTGGATGTCTCTGACAGTAGGTCACTATGTAGGTAGTCAATGGTATATGTGCAGTGGGCCTAGGAGGAGCCTAATGGGAGTTGGCTGTCATAGTCAATCACAGTGGCTTTCCTCACACCGTTGCTCCCTGGTCCGTGCAGTGAAAGGAGGGCGTACCTCTTCTTCTCCTTTGGCGCTCCCTAGTTCTGGGGCTCCTGTCTGACAGTAGTTTGGGTGCCTGTGATGTTAAGGTTTTATGCAGTGTCCTAAAACACTCTGCTTAATATTGTGATTATGTTTCATGAAAATGTGCTTGTGCCTGAGTTCCCATAAAGTTTCACAGGGTGGCGGAGGTTCTAACAAACCTCCCAGGGCTGACTCCTCCTTGTCTGAGGAAAAACCTCAGCAGCCATTGTAGAAAGTTATCTAAACTCCAGAGTTAGTTCCATGTACCAGCCCATAGAAGGAGAAAGATTACAGAAGATCCAGGCAACCCACAGAGGGAGTTTGTTTATCAGGCTTTAGCATCTTCTGCATTTGGTGGAGAGATTCTAAGCTACCAGCTGCCCACCATAACCAAAGACAAAAAGGCCACCTGTCAGGAGATAGTATTCCTAGAGAGGATACAGAAGTATATGACTGTACAGTACAGCAGGGATAGTCCATCCCTCCAGCCTGGAGAAACAAGAAATGAAAATTGATTGCTATAGAGGAAAATGACCCCATATCCAAATTTTGGGAACTAACCTGCACCATTGTAGAAGCCGCCTTGCTGTAAATAACTTTTGCACACATTGTTGACCTTTGGATCAGCTTCAGTAAAGTACTGGGGATTTATTAGGAGAACTGGTCTCCTTATTGTGCAAATATATCACCTATTTGCGCCCAAGGGTGCTGGCTTTGCGAACACCAGGGACGCTGCCTCACCGGCACCATAAACCACACCGCCGAGGGCACCTCAACCAGAGTTTGCCCCGAAGGAACTGGTGCTGTCCTTCCATTCAGTGCACGCCAGACCAGGGAGCTCTACAGAACTGTGAGTAAACTACTACACCCATAGGTGCACAGCGCTCACATATTGCCCTTACGGCTCAATCGCTGCATTTATATGGATGCAAGGCACGGTGTGTACAGTGCAATGGCCGATGTATACTGCAGGAATCAGTAACCAGGCCAGATTTAGCAGAATAAACTTCTATCTTTACTGTAGTGGAAATTGAGAGTTATATCTTTCTCTAGACTCTTCCTGCACAATCTATGGCAAAAAAATCTCACTTTTTGCAATTGTGCCTGTTGTTTGCAACTGAGAGGCTCAGGTTTTTTTAGAGATAGGACTGGCCAACTTGTGTCCAAGTGTGAAGTGTAGTAACCCAGACCAGGGGATACTACAACTGTAAATATTTTGTATTATAATGTTATGTATTTTATTGTATGCTTCTGGCCGTTTGTTCGAGCAAGGAGTGGATGCAATTGTTTCACAGGAACTGTGGTAACCTCCCTGTCCCCCCCCCCTTTTGGGATGAGTGGGCTGGTCCTGCCAGTAGGGGAAGTTCCTGTCCAGAGAGTGGAGAGGAAGTTAAAGTCAGGGCTCCTGCTCCGGTAAAAGATTCTCCAGAGAGAACTATCTTTCATCTTCCTCAAGGGAAGTCGTGAGACTCTAGACAGCAGAGTAAACTACTACGAACAGCATTAAAGACATTGCTGCAAGGCGAGGTATTACAGCTGAGACACTACTCACCTAGAACATTACTCGGCCAGTATGACCTCAGTGCTAAATTGAGTAAATAGAGAAAAGGGTCCAGCTTGATTAAAATGTTACCTTTATTTTTCAGTGCAGATAAAAGCCAGTTACACTCCAGTCTACATGTTTCGGATCAGGGACAATAGCGATCCTTCCTCATGACATACACATACTGAGGAGGAGGTTGGATATATAGCGCCTCCACCTAGGAGCAGGTGGACGCACTAACTACAAGCTCCTCCTTTAAATGAAATTGACAACACATGCTAAAAGGCATGATAAATTAAAGCAAAAGAACACACACAGATCATGAATCAAAAATTCAATAACGTAACATCAAGTCGTGTTTCCAATTAAGTCCACTTGGTGCGGTGGACCCCATTTTGAAGATCCAGAACGACTCACGATTCAAAAGCTTCTTTTTATAATTACCACCCCTTGATGGTGGAGTAACCCTTTCCAAGCCTTGCACAATTAAACCCTCTGTTTGTCTGGGTCTGGACAGGGCCTCCTTCTGGGCGCGTGCTAAACCGTGCTGGGAATATTGTTTCATGGAAAGGCGAAAGGCCGCAGAGCGCATCTCCATGCGGCATGTTGCATCCTGAGTGCAGTTTAGTCTAATGCGAATAAACTCACCCTTGGGAATATTTTTAGCAACATGAGGAGAATGGCAAGACGCCGCATGGAGAATTGTGTTGCCCGCAGTTTCTTTGCGAAAGGTGCGGGTATTAATTGAATTAGTGCGCGCGTCGCCCTCCAGAGGCAAATCCAGAAAGGAAATACAGGTAGCATGAAAATGCACGGTAAATTTCAAATTGCACATGCTGCAATTTAAAAACTCCTCAAAGAGTGGTATGGCCGCCACATCGCCCGACCATATAAACAGCAGGTCGTCGATGTAACGGCCATACCACTCCAGCGAGGGTGCCCAAGGATTGGTCGGGGAGAATAAAAATGCCTGTTCCCACCAAGCCATATACACGTTGGCCAGGGAAGGGGAGAATTTAGCTCCCATGGAAACTCCCGAAAATTGCAGGAAAAACCTGTCATTGAACATAAAAACATTGTGTTTCAAGCACATCGCACACGTAGCCCTGGAAAGGAATTGAAAAATCTGAATTATAGCAAGGAACCAACTTAGTGCCTTAATGGCCAAATCATGTGGAATAACGGTGTAGAGGGAAGTCAAGTCTGCAGTGATCCATGCAAATCGTGACTCCCACTTCAGGCTATAGAAAGCCTGTAGAACACTCCTTGTATCTGGCAGGAAACCTGGTATTTCCTGCACCAGAGGCTGAAGCAGAGAGTCAACCCAGGCTGAGAGGTGTTCCGAAAACGAGCCAATGCCCGACACAATAGGACGCATGGAACGAGGAAAACCTCCCTTGTGTATCTTGGGAAGGGAGTGGAAAATGGGGATCACTGGAAATTGGACAAAAATAAAATCCCTTTGACGTTGATTCAAATAACCACTTTCCAAACCCTTCTCCAAGAGGCATTGTATTTGTTGCTGAAAGAGAAGAGTGGGATCACCTGGAAGCTCCTCAGAAACAGAGTTGTCTTCTAACATTAATACATTTTGTAATTTATAGATAGCTTTATCCAGGATGACCACGGCTCCCCCTTATCAGCCGATTTATAGAAATGTCGGGCATTGACTCGAGTTCGGACAAGGCTTGTCGCTCTGTATATGACAGGTTGTTGAAAGCAGTTGCCCTAGGCGATTGCATGTCCCCTTGTAGAGCAAATAAATCACGTATAACTAATTCCTGATAATGGTCCAGGGCAGGAGTGCGTGAATGGATGGGATAAAACCCAGGATTATGAGTAGTGAACTTGTGTGCAAAATCACTGCCCGGATCAAAGTCAGGAATAGTACGGGATAGATGAATGACATAACTCATCAAAACCATCTACACCAGCATCACACACAGGCAAGGTAGACTCATTGGAGAGGGCTGGGGTGGAATCCTGGCAGTCCGCAAAATGTTTTTTCACAGTCAAGCTCCATGCAAATCTATTTAAATCTATAATGGTGCGGTAAATATCCGCCTGACAAGACGGGGAAAATGAAAGGCCCCTGGATAGAACATCTAGTTGTGACTGTGAAAAAACCTTTGCGGAAAGATCTAAGACCTGGATATTCATCTCATTCTCCTGTTGCGTGAGGGATGTCGGCCTCCCTTTAGAGTGTTTACGTCCTGCGCGCCGTTTTTTGATTTCTTAGTAGAAAGAATGTTGCCAGCAGCACCGGACGTATCATCTGATTCAAAATCTGGGGCTCCAGATGGTGTGGGCTCCGAAACAGAGTCGGAAGATTCCGGGTCGGTGGAGCTGAAAACCACGCTCTTTGGGAGCGATGATGTTTTTTCATGATAGATCGTGGAATGCAAAATTTTTGGTCAGACCAGATATAGACTGACTGCATTTTATAGTCCTGGAGATCCCGGTTGAATGTTGCTTGTTTCACGGAGATGAGACTATCCTCAAGTTTGCATAGATTTTGTTGCAATTTAGAGTCCAAGTCCGTGAACATAGATGTAGAAGAGAGAGGAACGATAACTTCCTGTGTAGCTTTAATTTCCTTACGAAGTGTTGCGAGCGTATCCTCTTCATGTGAGGTAATCAGGCTCATCCATTTCAGGGAACAGTCGGATAGAATATCCTGCCATTTGGTAACGAAGGCATCAGAGTACACCGTGGTGGTTTTTTTCCTCAAACGGAGTCCACGAGGTATCATGGAGCGATCCATTTATTTCTGTAAGGTGGTGAGGTCCCATCAAGTTCTCATTTCCTTCCCCAGAAGCTTTTCCAGAGAAGCCATATGCATTTGGAGATCCAAGGAATCTTGAGCAGATTTATCGTCCATGTTAAATATGGCATCCATTTTTTATAATCTCTCATCGCAGTTATCAATTTCACGTAGTGAGGAGTGTAACATATTTTTGGCTTAAAAAATATACAGTAATGCACTGGTAACAAAAGGCTGAATACAGGGGAGCAGCACCTGGGTTCACAAGCACAGGTAGGCAGAAAGAAAAAATATAGGCGTGCTCAAACCCTGTCACACCGAGCACGGACCATGCCAGGAACCACGGCGTTACTTGAGTAAAAAGAGAAAAGGGTCCAGCTCGATTAAAATGTTACCTTTATTTTTCAGTGCAGATAAAAGCCAGTTACACTCCAGTTACATGTTTCGGATCAGGGACAATAGCGATCCTTCCTCATGACATACACATACTGAGGAGGAGGTTGGATATATAGCGCCTCCACCTAGAAGCAGGTGGACACACTAACTACAAGCTCCGGAGCCCACACCATCTGGAGCCCCAGATTTTGAATCAGATGATACGTCCGGTGCTGCTGGCAACATTCTTTCTACTAAGAAATCAAAAAATGGCGCGCAGGACGTAAACACTCTAAAGGGAGGCCGATTTCCCTCACGCAACAGGAGAATGAGATGAATATCCAGGTCTTCAATCTTTCCGCAAAGGTTTTTTCACAGTCACAACTAGATGTTCTATACAGGGGCCTTTTATTTTCCCCGTCTTGTCAGGCGGATATTTACCGCACCATTATAGATTTAAATAGATTTGCACGGGGTTTGACTGTGAAAAAACATTTTGCGGACTGCCAGGATTCCACCCCTATTCCCAAGGGTGAGTTTATTTGCATTAGACGAAACTGCACTCAGGATGCAACATGCCGCATGGAGATGCGCTCTGCGGCCTTTCGCCTTTCCATGAGACAATATTCCCAGCACGGTTTAGCACGCGCCCAGAAGGAGGCCCTGTCCAGACCCAGACAAACTCACCATAAGCGCACACGTCGCTCTGATAACTCAAATCAGTCACGGCATTCCCGTTTGCCTGTTTTTGTCACTGCCTATAGTACACAATACTCGCAGATCTGTAACATACAGTAGTAAGAAGGCACTTACCTGTATTGTCAACAGATGACCAATGGCGTAGTGTCTTGAAAGGTGGCATCTTGTGCTCAGCCCGTAGATCGCCCACGCTGGGCAACAGACTCTGCCCCTCTTTGTATTCTGAGGGGGCACGAGCCTCTCCAGTGTGGCTGCGGTTTCTTGGCAGCTATAAATGTGGGCATAAAATTTGTACGTGTTGCTCCTATATGCGACCTGTCAAGGAAGTCTTTTCCTACGCCATGAATCAAAGTTTTTCCATCAAACAATACATCAACTGTAACAGCGCTCATGTGGTGTATTGTATTTCATGTTCCCTCCAGTACATTGGTTGCACCACCAATGGCCTCAAGGTTAGACTGTGCAGCACATCTCTGACATTCCTCATTCACATGCCAGGAACGTGTCTGCAGTCAGCCTGCATTTTTCAGCGGGGCATGGTGGTGACACAGAGGGTTTAATTGTGCAAGGCTTGGAAAGGGTTACTCCACCATCAAGGGGTGGTAAGTATAAAAAGAAGCTTTTGAATCGTGAGTCGTTCTGGATCTTCAAAATGGGGTCCACCGCACCAAGTGGACTTAATCGGAAACACGACTTGATGTTACATTATTGAATTTTTGATCCATGATCTGTGTGTGTTCTTTTGCTTTAATTTATCATGCCTTTTAGCACGTGTTGTCAATTTCATTTAAAGGAGGAGCTTGTAGTTAGTGTGTCCACCTGCTCCTAGGTGGAGGCGCTATATATCCAACCTCCTCCTCAGTATGTGTATGTCATGAGGAAGGATCGCTATTGTCCCTGATCCGAAACATGTAACTGGAGTGTAACTGGCTTCTATCTGCACTGAAAAATAAAGGTAACATTTTAATCGAGCTGGACCCTTTTCTCTTTTTACTCAAGTAACGCCGTGGTTCCTGGCATGGTCCGAGCTCGGTGTGACAGGGTTTGAGCACGCCTATATTTTTTCTTTCTGCCTAAGTGCTAAATTGCCGCCATCCAACCTGCCTCCATAACCCTTGCTGGTGCCAGAGAAGATTTGCGCTAGGGGTCTGCTGCTACTGAATGTATTAGAAGTTCTACGTTGCGCTTACAGATGCATCCATTCTTACGTATTCGGTCTCCTGATGCACTTTGTGATTAACAATGGTGCATTAAATGTACTCTTGCTTAATAGCTTTACAATGGTTTTTGTTGTCTTTCATGAGGAGATACCGCACCACGCTGGCTTACAGAGACCAATTGAGAATGGATGCATCTGTAGTAATAAGACCTTCTTACGTTTAATTCTGGCCTCATTCTTCAATACCATATTTACACTGCCCCGATCCCCAAGGAGTAACAAATGTGAAAAAACACTGCTTCAGGGCCACTACCACTCCCATCCTCCACAACGGCTCTCCTGTGGTTGGGTGTGTTAATAGCATCCCACTCACTGCAGTAAAGTCTGAATAGCTTAGGTACAGTGGCGTACCGCCCATAGAGGCAGACCACGCCATTGCTATGGGGCCCGCGGCACTGGGGGGCCCGGAGCGCAGAGAAGGCCCCGCCCACACTATTTGGCCCCGCCCACTCATGATGCGGCTATAGCGATATGCGGCTGCTTTTATTCTCAGCCTGCCCTGAGCCAATTATTCTACCCCCCCAGGGCCCCCTCAAGCCAGGAGAAGTAACTTAGAACGCAGCCGGCCAGCCGCAGCTGAATAACTAAAATAAGATTTACAGGGGGCGGAGCGGAGGCCGGCGAGAGGAGAGGCCCTGCGTGACGCGCACTGTGCAGGGCAGCTGGGCAGGCGAAGTGAGGAGGGGCCGGGGGAGCGGCTTCAGTTGAGGTGCGACGCAGGACTTTTAGTCACGTACCTCACTGTGACCTCCTGTGTCGGATCTCGCGAGATGACGCGATGACGCGGCGCAGGAAGGCACAGTGAGCGATCCTGTACCAGGATGTCACAAGCTGTCCTTAGAGAGGTAAGTATTAATTATTATTATTTTTTTATGTACCCTAAGTTCTACCCTTATTGTAGAGGCACTGGGGGCACGAGAGGAGGACCACTGACAGTACTCAGTCAGTGGACATCATAGTATTAATAAGAGTGGAGAGACGACCATTATATTAATAATAAAGAGGGGGACATTATATTAACAACGAGGGGGACATTACATTAATAATAAAGAGGGGGCCATTACATTAATAATAAAGAGGGGCCCAGGGGGCCATTATATTAATAATAAAGAGGGGGCCATTATATTAATAATAAAGAGGGGCCCAGGGGGCCATTATATTAATAACAAAGAGGGGGCCATTACATTAATAATAAAGAGGGGCCATTACATTAATAATAAAGAGGGGGCCATTACATTAATAATAAAGAGGGGGCCATTACATTATTATTATTAATATAATGGCCCCCTCTTTGTTATTAATATAATGGCCCCCTCTTTATTATTAATATAATGGCCCCCTCTTTATTATTAATATAATGGCCCCCTCTTTATTATTAATATAATGGCCCCCTGGGCCCCTCTTTATTATTAATGTAATGGCCCCCTCTTTGTTATTAATATAATGGCCCCCTCTTTATTATTAATATAATGGCCCCCTGGGCCCCTCTTTATTATTAATGTAATGGCCCCCTCTTTGTTATTAATATAATGGCCCCCTCTTTATTATTAATATAATGGCCCCCTGGGCCCCTCTTTATTATTAATGTAATGGCCCCCTCTTTGTTATTAATATAATGGCCCCCTCTTTATTATTAATGTAATGGCCCCCTCTTTGTTATTAATATAATGGCCCCCTCTTTATTATTAATATAATGGCCCCCTGGGCCCCTCTTTATTATTAATGTAATGGCCCCCTCTTTGTTATTAATATAATGGCCCCCTCTTTATTATTAATGTAATGGCCCCCTCTTTGTTATTAATATAATGGCCCCCTCTTTATTATTAATATAATGGCCCCCTGGGCCCCTCTTTATTATTAATGTAATGGCCCCCTCTTTGTTATTAATATAATGGCCCCCTGGGCCCCTCTTTATTATTAATATAATGGCCCCCTCTTTATTATTAATATAATGGCCCCCTGGGCCCCTCTTTATTATTAATGTAATGGCCCCCTCTTTGTTATTAATATAATGGCCCCCTCTTTATTATTAATGTAATGGCCCCCTCTTTGTTATTAATATAATGGCCCCCTCTTTATTATTAATATAATGGCCCCCTGGGCCCCTCTTTATTATTAATGTAATGGCCCCCTCTTTGTTATTAATATAATGGCCCCCTCTTTATTATTAATATAATGGCCCCCTGGGCCCCTCTTTATTATTAATATAATGGCCCCTCTTTGTTATTAATATAATGGCCCCCTGGGCCCCTCTTTATTATTAATATAATGGCCCCCTCTTTATTATTAATATAATGGCCCCCTGGGCCCCTCTTTATTATTAATGTAATGGCCCCCTCTTTGTTATTAAAGAGGGGCCATTATATTAATAACAAAGAGGGGGCCATTATATTAATAACAAAGAGGGGCCATTATATTAATAATAAAGAGGGGCCCATCATATTAATAATAAAGAGGGGGCCATTATATTAATAATAAAGAGGGGGCCATTATATTAATAATAAAGAGGGGCCATTATATTAATAATAAAGAGGGGGCCAATATATTAATAACAAAGAGGGGCCATTATATTAATAATAAAGAGGGGCCCATCATATTAATAATAAAGAGGGGCCCCATCATATTAATAATAAAGAGGGGCCCATTATATTAATAATAAAGAGGGGGCCATTATAATATACAGGGGGAATAATATTATGGGGAATGGGGGACTATCTGTCTGGCTCTAGCACAGTATTGGGGGGCAGCAGGATGAGTTGTTGAGACACCAGGAAGGAGAGGTTTATAGTAAAGTGAGGGAAAAAAAAATTCTGTGAAACTCTGCAGAGACGAGAAGCGGCAGAAAGAAGGTATCACGGCGGTCTTATCTCTGGATGAAGACGTTGAGAAAAGGAGACGTCACTGGATGTAACAGGTATGGTGCGACATTCTCCTGTAATAATATTATCCATGCACATATCTGTTTCTCGGTAGGGTAAGGGGTATATAGAATTTGACCCACACTGCCTCAGCCCGGCCCCAGACTTGAGGTCACACTGTGTGTGTTCTGAATTCTGGGGCCTCACACCCATCTACATTATCTGTACTCAGAGAGTTATCACTGTGTTACATAGGACTGCTAGTGATCTACTACAGTATTTGTTAAAAGGGGCGTGCCCGGGGTGGGGGGGGGGAGTAGGAAGAAAGCACACTGTCCTGAGAATTTTTTGGGGGGGGGCATTAGGGGTTGGGGGGGCTGATAGAGGACAGTGTGCTTTCCTCCTACACCTACTCCTTCCTAACAACCCCCCCCCCCCCCCGGGCATTTTGGAGGGCATTAGGGGTTGGATATTAACCCCTCTAACTCCTTGCTGCTAATGCTGAGTGTGCACATAGCCACCAAATGATATTTCACCAACCAGCCAAACCACCCCCCCACACACAAACACATGCGCATATGTGCACACTCAGCAGCAAGGAGTTAAAGGGGTTTGGGGTAAGAGAAGTGATTACAAAATGGCGCAGGTAGCAAAGGGGTTAAGATGTGGGGGATGGCTTACGTCCGGCTTTAGCACAGTGGACAGAGGCAGGAGGAGTGATGTGTATGCGCTCCTGCGCTGCACTCGCTCAGTTGTGTGGCATACATATTGCGCCCTGTGTCCACTCTGCTAAAGCCTGGCAAGTGACATGCCCATTGTATAAAAAAATAAAAAAAATAAAAATGTTTATCCCTAACAGTTTCTGTAGGTCATGTATACATTTATCTAATGGGGGGGGGGGGGGGGGGGGGGCATGGGAGGAGCCAGGTCAGGAAGTGGGAGGGGCAATGGTGGGTAGTGGGCGGGGTTAAGGGGCCCAATTCAGATTTTTGCTATGGGGCCCAGTGATTTCTATGTACGCCCCTGCTTAGGTAGCAGGATACCTTATGGACATCAATGCTTAGCCAAGTAGATTTCTTTACCTTCTTGTCTCTTTTACTCTTTCTTCCTTTCTGTAGATCATCCAGAGATCATTGAATCTCTATAGCTTTAGGAGAATAGAGTATATGGAATTGCTTCCTCACTCTTCCTCTTCTAGCTAACTCCACGCTAGAACTCTCTAGACAACACACTCTAGGATCCACACCCAAGTCTGGAGGGACTGTGCTATAGTTGATTAACTCTTGTCACTTACATCCTTTACCATACTGGGTATACAAAGCATAAAATGACATATAATAACACGACAAGCATTAAACAGCAAACAATTACTACATCCATTTCATATAGACTCCCATGTTAAAAACCATATTCTATACCATAGTCTATTTTTAGCAGATACCCCTAATAATAATAGGAAACACAACTATATTATTTTATACAGCAAGGGCACACTAACATACAGTACTGAGCAAAACTGTCTAAAAAAGTCTGAAAAGCAAGAATGATTTCTAAAACTGAAGTGTTTTTTGTAGGATTATAGTCAGGTTTATGAGTAACCAAGTATACCAAACAAGTCATAATGATTAGTGTTGAGCGAGCATGCTTGACCAAACTGCTGTTCGGCTCGAGCATCGCTATGCTTGGCACATTGCAGTGCTCGGCCCAATACTACAGTACAATTTAATACAATGAAAGTCAATGGAAGATCCGAGCATCAAACCAGGCACTGCCTGCTCTGAAGAAGAGAGGGTGTCTGGTTCACAAAAAAAAGGTTAGAAATTGATGGAAACCCCATCAAAATGGTTTGGAAACAGCATTAAGAGAATGGCTGGATGCGTCTTAGCCTCCTATTATTTATGACATACAATAGACAACCACACAAAGGCTATATGCCAAAATCCAGGTATGTGGAAGCCAACAATCTATTTATGAGACCGACAACAGTCCACATGCCTTACAATGTCAGCCTTGTGCACTATGAGATTTTCCAAACAACCATCTGACTGAGAGCCAGTAAGTCTCAAAGTTTCTTCACATCTGTTGGATGGCTTGGGTGGACCTGTGCACCTAGATCAATATCATTAGGGTGACAAAAAGTTTTCTGATTGTCCTAACATAATATTCAATAACCTTTCTACACAGTTTTGTCATGTAAAAACTAATTTGCATAAATATGGGCATATGGGAAAGACATGCAAATGAGCAGAATATGCCTTGTTTTTCAGCTGAAAAACCATTTGCATGGAAAATTTGCGATCTACACTACTCATGAACAGCGCCATCTATTGGATTAATAGTCTTGTCATAACACTATGAAACCAATAGATGGCGCTATTCATGAGTCATAAACAGTGCCATCTATTGGTTTCATAGTCTTATGACAAGACTATTAGACTATGAGTCTTATGACAAGACTATTAGTCTTGTCATAAGACTATAAAAAGCAATAGATGGCGCTGTTCATCTTGTTGGGGCGCTAGTAAGGGGGGCACCCTGCTTAACAGAGTCTACACACCTTGTAGCACTCATCCTTTTGCATGGAAAATTCACAATAAAAATTTGCGATTAGAATATTCACGATCTACACTACTCATGAACAGCACCATCTATTGGATTCATAGTCTTGTCATAAGACTATGAAACCAATAGATGTCTCTGTTCATGAGTCATTACAAGCAGGGCAATAGTCCTTAAATACACCCTAGCAAGCTTATATTACCGCAGATAAAATGCTAGAAGATGTGTGAATGATGGCAGCAATCTGATATACACCTCATTGTTAGCACAGGCTATTTTAGGCTGAGTGCTACACGGTGTGTAGACTGTGTTGAGCAGGGTGCCCCACTTACTAGCGCCCCAACAAGATGAACAGCCCCATCTATTGGTTTTATAGTGTTATGACAAGACTAATAATCTTGTCATAAGACTATTAATCCAATAGATGACGCTGTTCATGAGTAGTGTAGATTGCAAATTTTCCATGCAAATGGTTTTTCAGCTGAATATTATGTAAGGACAATCAGAAAACTTTTTGTCACCCTAATGATATTGATCTAGGTACACAGGTCCACCCAAGCCATCCAACAGATGTGAAGCAACTTTGAGGCTTACTGGTTCTCAGTCAGATGAGAGCTGGTTTTTGAATGTCTCATAGTGCACAAGGCTGCCATTGTAAGGTATGCTGACTGTTATCTGTATCATGGATAGATTGTTGGCTTCCACATACCTGGCTTTTGGCATATAGCCTTTATGTGGTTGTCTATTGAATGTCATAGATAATAGGAGTCCAAGATGCATCCAGATATCCTCTTAATCTTGTTTCCAAACCATTTTGATGGGGTTTCCATCAATTTCTAACCTTTTATTGTGAACCAGACACTCTCTTCTATTCCGAGCACGGGGTGTCTGGGGTTCTCCCATTGACTTCCATTATGCCCGGGTGCTTGGTAGAGCACTCGAGCATACTTCTCTGTTCGGCCAGAGCACACAATCACTTTGGTGCTCGATCAACACTAATAATGTTCTTTATTTTCATATGTAGGTTGATAACTGAAACAGAAACAGCTGTGTAGGAGACTGGGTGAGGAACAATCAAACTCTGCTACAAAGGTGAGGTTGTAGAAGACAGTCTCATGTCACAGGCCATACACCATGGCAAGACTGAGTTAGATTTCAATTGTGTAAAATCTAAACCATGACGAGTTTTGACAGTCTATAGTTGAGGGAGTAGAAGGAGCTCAAAGGTACTTTCTCCAATGTTGTGTATCTACAGTATGCAATAAAGAGTTATATTTGTATATGCAATGAAGAGTTCTATTTGGATTACCTTCATTGGCTCTGAACTCCAGTTCAGACAAACTGTTGACACATAAAAGGTCTCCCTGAAATACTGATGCTGAGGAATCATGTTGTTATAGGGAAAATTAAGGCTGAAGAAATCAGTGGGCCGACCATATAATGCTCAGTCAGAGGAGCAAGATCTCGTGCAATAGCAGCAAAACACTGTCCCAGCAGAGAGGCTTTTATTATTCTCAACAATTAACTGAACCAAGAAAAGTGGTATCAGCTAAGGAGAAGTCTCTGGTCTAAATCCAAGTATTGCAGCAAGACTGCATACCATGTTTTTCATAAGGTATATAGGCATTCTAGATACCAACTGACTTTTTGGTGGGGGCACTGGGGGGCCTACCGTATTATGCAACTAATTGGTATCAAGGGTATACATACCATAGAGCAGCCAATATGACGTCTTTAGGGCACATGAAGAAAGGAAGCTTAAACAAGGTTGTCCTAACCATGCTCACCATGGGTGGTGTGATCTGCACAAGGCACCTTCTTCAGAGGATCCTTCACATTAGCAAACAAGTGAAGGAACTAACATCTGAAGTACACTGCTCCTCTTAATTCTGGAAGAGATGGGTAGGATAATCAACAGGCAACTGATTGTCCTGTTAGTCTCCTCTGTATCCACTCCCAATTGTTAGAGTGACATCAAATCTGGATATGAAGATCATTATGTACAAACCTTCTCAGAGATGATGTAGACCAGGGTTTAACAACCTCCGGCACTCCAGCTGCTGTGAAACTACAACTCCCAGCATGCACGCTTACTGTGCTGTTCTTGTAACTCCCATAGAAGTGTAAGGAGGATTCTGGGAGTTGTAGTTTCAGAACAGCTAGAGTGCCCGAGGTTGCTGATCCCTGGCGTAGACGTTGCACAAAGTGGAGTTACCATATACTGTATGCTAATAAAAATACATGTTTCCTATTTCAGACCACCTTACTTACTGAAAATTTTGGGAAAACAAGGCATGAGCCCTAATCTGAAGAGAACCTGACCTGATGAGACCTTCTCAAGAACCTTTTAAAGTTTCTTTATAGACACAGTTGTACTTTCCTTCAGATGAGGCAACATTTCAGATCGCTGTCCTAGCTCAAGGCAAAGTGATCTTTAGGAACTTTCCCACCCTGGCCCCTTGCGCCCAGGGCACAAACCATCAGAGTTTTCCGCTGAAGTTTTGGCTATAATGATGACATTATCTTCTGTATTGACCTCTAGCTTTGCACATTCTATGTTGGTGTGTAGATCGGAATCTACTGGGTAAGGCCTCCTGCACACGACCTTATGAATTTTTTTGTATTTTGTGATCCGCAAAAAATACGGATGATATCCGTGTGCATTCCGTTTTTTGCAGAACGGAACATCTGGCCCCTAATAGAACAGTACTATCCTTGTCCGTTATGCGGGCAATAATAGGACATGTTCTATCTTTGAACGGAAAAACGGAAATACGGAAACAGGAGCCATACGGAGTGCCTTCCGCTTTTTTTGCGGATCGATTGAAATGAATGGTTCCCTATACAGTCCATATACACATCGCAAAAAACGGAATGTAAATGGAGTTCTGGCGGAGACACGGCAGCGCACGGTGAGAGGCTGCCGGAATAAATGTCGGACATGTCATAGATTTATTCCGGCAGCCTCTCGCCGTGCGCTGCTGTGCTTCCGCCAGAACTCCGCCCCAATTAAAGTCAATGGGGACAGAGCAGCAGTCCGGTGGCACACGGTCACTAGCAGCAGGATGGATGCGACAGGCTGTTCACCCGACGGAACAGCCTGCCGGAGGTCCGTGCCGCTAGTGTGAAGTAGCCTAAGGCCTCCTGCACACGACCGTATGGCTTTTTTAGTGTTTTGCAGTCCATTTTTTACAGATCCTTTGTTCCATTTTTTTGTTTCCGTTGTGTTTCTTTTTCTGTTCCGTTTATCCATTCCGTTTTTCCGTATGGCATATACAGTATACAGTAATTACATAGAAAAAATTGGGCTGGGCATAAAATTTTCAATACATGGTTCCGCAAAAACGGAACGGATACGGAAGACATACGGAGTACATTCCGTATGTGGTTTTTTTGCGGACCCATTGACTTGAATGGAGCCACGGAACGTGATTTGCGGGCAATAATTGGACATGTTCTATCTTTCAACGGAACGGAAAAATGGAAATACGGAAACGGAATGCATATGGAGTACATTCCGCTTTTTTTGCGGAACCATTGAAATAAATGGTTCCTTATACGGACCGTATACGAAATGCAAAAAAGGCCCAGTAAATGGAAAAAAAAACCACGTTTGTGTGCAGGAGGCCTAATAGTGATTCAAACAAAAAAAAATATCGCCGCCCGGCGCCCTCCAATAATCTTTATGTGCTGTAACAAAACTTGTTTTCCGACTTCTCATCCTGCCCTTGGATATTGTACACGAGATATAATCCACTTATTAGTCACTCAACCCGCTGACCTTAAAGCACACAACAAGCTGGCTCAAGAGCTCTCCTCCAAGACACAAATTGCACTCACTGATTGGATTGTTACAAGAGACCCAAAAAGGTCTTTTTATATCGTGCATAAAATAAGAAATGTTCTTCAGTGGATTTCAGCTGGATATGCTGGCAGATTTAATGTTGATAAATGCTTCACCCTTCAGCGCTAGCACAGGACATGTTGGGCACGATGAACCCAAGACAGGGTGACGTCAGGAGGGAGGACCAACAGTCTTAATGTGCATGGTGACACACTAAACTGGGAAGAATATTCCAGTGGTTGGACGTCCCTGGTCATATACTTCTTAGGGCCTATAGGGCATATGGACACAATTGGTCCCCTGCTGGGGACACCACTAAAGAAGCAAGAGAGTAGCTTTGTGATAGAGGTCCCACTGCAACATGCCGCCCCCCCAGGGCCCTATCGCATACCAGGTTTTAGTGGAATGCCGAATGGTGTGGTGCAGCCTATATGTGTCACGGTGCTCCTACCTGGATACAGCGACACACAAGGCTTAGGCTCCGAAGCAAATAAAGGGGAATAGTTTAGTTAGTGGATGAAGAATAACTTGAGTCCAGACCTTGGTAAACTTTAACAGCAGCTTTACTTGGGTAAGCTTGATTCCAGACAATATTTAGGCTTTTCTTACATTCAGGCTTTCTCTTGGTTCCAGCAGGCTTTGGCATAAACTGGCAGGCAAACTTGGTAACTCTGCGTTCTCTCTTTCTCTGCTGGGATGACACGCACACTTGATAACTCTGATTTCTTTCTCTCAGCTGTGCTAAACTCTGCTTGGGTCTAGTTACTAGACTTTTGGTCAGTTCTGGTATCCTTAGATTGGGGTGCCTTCGACTGTTATCCCCCTCCTGACACTCAATAAAGTAAATTAGCATGGAGTCTGGGTGCTCTGCAAGCTACTTCACTTTTGTGGCTCCTGCTCCAGCCAAAGAAAAATTTCCTCTGGCTGCTATTACTTTCAGGTCATCTCGGCTCCAATATGAAGTCTAAACTGGAATTAACTAGAACGGCAACCCCTCCCTTCTGGTAGGAAGCAGGATTCACCCACTTCTGCCCAGAAGGAGGAGAATAGAATGGTAAGTTCCATTCTATCTAAACATAGCTCTGCCATACACGCTGCCACCTGCTGGTGAACCAGGCATATTACATGAACACAACAGTTACAAGATAGTAAAATCAATGCACACTTGAGAAGGACCTGGAAATAAATACAAGAATGACATTGGTGTTAGCAATAAAAGACAGTAGTGGAGTGAGCGGCCACAGCCTCCATCAGCGATAATGCTTGACTCGATGGATGGGTTGTTCAATCAGGGTCTTCTTCATAAAACAGGCACGAGGTCTCCATAAAATTCTTACCATGAAAAACAAGGAACACAGTGCAACAGCACTCTGAATACACAAAAAAAAATATATATACTAGAGCCATACTCACTAATGCTATATAAATGTGAGATGCAAATATAAAGCTGAAGGTGGGGTGTGCTGGCTAACTAGGTTTTTTGGGCATAAAAAAACGGACCATTTCAGGCAAAGCTCAAAATACGATTAGATCTGTGGATGACACACTGTTATGGGAATTCTGTAGATGACACAGTTATGGGGAACTGTGGATGTCACACTGTTATGGGGAACTGTGGATGTCGCACTGTTATGGGGAACTGTGGATGTCGCACTTTTATGGGGGATCTGTGCATGACACACTGTTAAGGGGGATCAGTTATTGACTGTTATGGGAGATGTGTGGAGGAGACACTGTTATGGGGGATCTGTGGTTGACACACTGTAATGGGGGATCTGTTAATGACACTGTTATGGGGATCTGTGAAAGACACACTGTTATGGGAATTCTGTGGATGACACTGTTATGGGGAACTGTGGATGACACACTGTTATGGGGAACTGCGGATGTCACACTGTTATGGGGGATCTATGGGGGACACACTGCTATGGGGGAATCAATTGATGATACTGTTATGGGGGATTTGTGGAGGACACACTGTTATGGGGATCTGTGGATGACACACTGTTATGGGGAACTGCGGATGTCACACTGTTATGGGGGATCTGTGGAGGACACACTGCTATGGGGGATCAATTGATGATACTGTTATGGGGGATTTGTGGAGGACACATTGTTATGGGGATCTGTGAAAGACACTGTTATGGGGGATCTGTGCATCACACACTGTTATGGGGGGATCAGTTATTGACACTTTTATGGGGGATCTGTGGATGACACACTGTTATGGGAGATCTGTAAATAACACACTGTTAAGGGAAATATCCCGTGGATGGCACACTGTTGTGGGGGATCTGTAAAGAACACTGTTATGGGGATCTGTGGATGACACTGTTATGGGGGATCTGTGGATGACACACTGTTATGGGGGATCTGTGGCTGACACTTTTATGGGGGATTTGTGGATGAAACACTGTTATGGAAGATCTGTGGATGGTACACTGTTGTGGGGGATCTGTGGGTGACACTGTTATGGGGGATCTGTGGATGACACACTTTTATGGGGGATTTGTGGATAAAACACTGTTATGGAAGATCTGTGGATGACACTGTTGTGGGGGATCTGTGGGTGACACTGTTATGGGGGATCTGTGAATGACACACTCTTATGGGAGATTTGTGGATGACACTGTTATGGGTGAACTGTGGATGGCACTTTTATGGGGATCTGTGGATGACACTGTTATGGGGATCTGTGGATGACACTGTTATGGGGAATTTGTGGATGGCACACTGTTATGGGGGTTCTGTAAAGAACACTGTTATGGGGATCTGTGGATGACACTGTTATGGGGGATCTGTGGATGACACTGTTATGTGGATCTGTGGATGACACTGTTATGGTGATCTGTGGATGACACTGTTATGGGGATCTGTGGATGACACTGTTATGGGGATCTGTGGATGACACTGTTATGGGGATCTGTGGATGACACTGTTATGGGGATCTGTGGATGACACTGTTATGGGGGATCTGTGGATGGCACACTGTTATGGGGGTTCTGTAAAGAACACTGTTATGGGGATCTGTGGATGACACGATTATGGGGATCTGTGGATGACACTGTTATGGGGGATCTGTGGATGACACTGTTATGGGGATCTGTGGATGACACTGTTATGGTGATCTGTGGATGACACTGTTATGGGGATCTGTGGATGACACTGTTATGGGGATCTGTGGATGACACTGTCATGGGGATCTGTGGATGACACTGTTATGGGGATCAGTGGATGGCACACTGTTATGGGGATCTGTGGATGACACTATTATGGGGATCTGTGGATGACACACTGTTATGGGGGATCTGTGGATGACACATTGTTATGTGGGATCTATGAATGACACACTGTTATGGAGAATCTTTGGATGACACTGTTATGGGGATCTGTGGATGACACACTGTTATGGGGGATCTGTGGGTGACACACTGTTATGGGGGATCTGTGGAAGACACTGTTATGGGGGATCTGTGAATGACACTGTTGTGGGGGATCTGTGGATGTTACACTGTTATGGGGGATCTGTGGTTGACACTGTTATGGGTAATCTGTGGATGACACACTTTTATGGGGGATTTGTGGATGACACACTGTTATGGTGGATCTGTGGATGACACACTGTTATGGGGATCTGTGGATGACACTGTTATGGGGGATCTGTGAATGACACACTCTTATAGGAGATCTGTGGATGAAACACTGTTATGGGGGAATTTTGGATGGCACTGTTATCGGAGATCTGAGGATAATACACTGTTATGGGGGATCTGTGGATGACACACTTGTATGGGGGGATTTGAAAATAACACATTGTTATGGGGATCCGGGGATGACACTGTTATGGGGGATCTTTCGATTACACTGTTATGGGGGATATGTGGATGACACACTGTTATGGGGGGATCTTTGGAGGACACACTGTTATGGGGGATCTGTTGATGACACTGTTATGGGGATCTGTGGATGACACTGTTGTGGGGGATCTGTGGATGACACTGTTATGGGGGATCTGTGGAGGACACACTGTTATGGGGGATCTGTGGATGACACACTGTTATGGTTGATCTGTGGATGACACACTATTATGGGGATCTGTGGAGGACACTCTGTTATTGGGGATCTGTGGATGACGCACTGTTATGGGGGATCTGTGGATGACACTGTTATGGGGGATCTGTGGATGGAACTGTTATCGGGGATCTGAGGATAACACACTGTTGTGGGGATCTGTGGATGACACTGTTATGGAGATCTGTGGATGACACTGTTATGGGGATCTGTGGATGACACACTGTTATGGGGGATCTGTAAAAAACACTGTTATGGGGATCTGTGGATGACACTATTATGGGGGATCTGTGGATGACACTATTATGGGGGATCTGTGGATGACACACTGTTATGGGGGATCTGTGGATGACACACCGTTATGGGGGATCTGTGGATGACAATGTTATGGGGGATGTGTGGATGGAACACTGTTTTGGGGGATCTTTGAAGGACACTGTTATGGGGATCTGTGGATGATGCACTGTTATGAGATATCTGTGGATGAAACACTGTTATGAGGATCTATGGATGACACTGTTACGGGGGATCTGTGGGTGAGTTTTATTGTCTGTGGATGACACCTTTGTGATCTCTTATCAGGTTATCAGCTTCTCCATTGGTTTGAGCTGTGGTAATGATGGGGGTCACGATGCAGTGAGCCAGGGCCTTTCCCCTATCACCATTTCTTGTATTGAATCCAGAATGTGCCGGTCCAGTACTGAACACACCGCACGGGAAACCCCTGCCTGATGCTGCAGACATCACAGTTGCTGCCGCCACCTATATCCCCCTGGTAGAGAGGCCTGTATGCTGCTGTCAGTGTTAATATTCTGAAAAGATCAGACAATAAAGACTGAAATTCTCTGGAAAAAACAGAAGCAAAAGAAAAAAACAATCAGGTCTGGAGGATCCAGTGAGCTGGAAAGACATCAATCTTAATAAGGTCTCGATTTTGGCTGCGTCTTCCACTCCCTTGGTTCTAGATACCGATGAATAGTTCTTTAAAATCTTCCATATTACTTTCAGATCCATAAATTGGAGTTATAGTACTCAGGAGTATAGCGTATAACCTCATACTTACTGTACCGCCTACCGTGCCCAGAATACTGTAGAAACTACACCCACATTAACCTTCAAGTACTAGAAATCACATGCTGAGTATCTCCATAATTGTCTCATGTTATGTGGAAAAGATGAGAGGGATATATATTACACTCATTGTGCATTACAGTATTGTACTACATATGCAGAGTATGATCATATATCGCTTAGCACTGCATGGCGGTATTAGTTGGGCTCATTATGCTGCTACGCTGCTCTTTTTACGTTTCTGCAAATAAAACTTTTTTCTGGAGCTGCAGATTCAGAGTCCAGTGGACATTTTCTTAAAGCTGCTCTCTCCTTTCTCAATGCTCTAATCAATGGGTGGTATACCCATGGCACATGTTAAACAATTGTACATCATGCACCATGCTGCCCCCCCCCCCCCCATGACAACACCCACCAGAAACCATTTGCTGTGTATTATTTGGGCATGCTGTATTTATTAAGCCCATCGCCAGTTATGATTCTCAGCGCAGGAAGTGAGTTATATCTAGAAACTCACCTATGGGAAGCTTTACTGTCAATGAGGGCTGTTGCCTTTTGTCCTCCATCGAGGCAGAATACATTGATGTTCCTTTTTTTCATATCGCAGCCTGCTGTGCTATAGGTAACCATCCAATTAAAAATTATACAGTATGATATAGTTTTAACATAGGAGAGCATGGGTGATGTACTGTATGGCACTGTATGTATTCCAATACAGTATGTCAGTGGCATCCAACAGAAAACCTTTGAACTGGGTATCTCCGAAATACACCGCAAACACAGTTATTAGGACACGGTAAAGTTGCTTATAGTTTAGCGCTATATTGTATGGTCACTTGACTGAACATCATACAAAGGGGCGCCAACAGTACTTACCATACAGGGTATCATTCTGGTCCAGGTGGGGGTCAGCAAGAAGCAGGGGGTACCTGCCAATCATGATCAGACTGTGCACAGGGTATGATCGACATCAATAACTATGGAACAGCAGCTGCATCAACATAAGTCTGCGTGAGAGCTGCATACCAAAGCGCGAAAAAGGCATTTTTCTATTTCATCGGCCCATTTTTTCTTTTTCTTTTTTTTTATTATTAAATAGCAGCAATTCATTCTTGGGGTGTGACTATAGCTTTTCCAATTTTGCAATGTTTGTTTGTATTTTTGTATCTTTTTGTAAACAATAATGGGAAATCGTATACAAATTAACCCTTACCATTGTTACGTCGCCTCCTCGAGAACGGAACCGCAGCTGCTGAAACTAATGACTCCATCATCCCACCTGATTAATTGTCAGATGTCGATTCCACCCGTAGATCAGCCAGAAATGAGGGAACAGAATTGAAATTTACATTCAAATCAGCTGAACGGGACCTGGCGATAAAGTTCATGAATAATTGAAGTCTAATAAAATATCAACGTATTCTAACCCAAACCGGCTGAGAAAGCACATTGCCTGTTTGAGTCTTGTCCAACCTTATAACTGAGAATTATATTTTTTATTTTTTTTGAGAAATATATGAGCCGCGTTTACTGCCAATAACCTTTAGATCGGGTCACCTTCCGAAATCATAGAGAATGAGGTACAAGATAAATGAAATGGGCTAATGGAATCATCAGAGCTCGGCCTAATGTATATTTACTGTTCTCTGATCTATAAATTAATTTGTGCAGCTCTTTTATTTTATTTCAAACACTGTTCCCCATTGATTTTTATTTAAGGGCTGTAACTCATACTTAAAAGGGGAGTTCGCTCTCGTAATTTGTTTTTTCTGGAAATCTCTATCCCTTTCACACGAAATAAGCTATGCATGTTATTTTTTTTTCATTCCTTTTGGCAATTATTTACATATTTTTAAATCAAATGAATGAGTTAATGCATTTAAATAAATATAAAAAATAAAAATGTAAATGGATTATGTATGAATAGGATGACCTCTCAGTTCCACAAAATTAGAGGTGTGAAGGATGTCTGTAAACACTGGAATATGGGTGAACAGGGGTCTCCATGTCGGCACTCCATAGAGCTGCTTGGTAACAAAGCTTGAAATCCGATCTGTTTCCCCAATCTGTGTCGCCAATCGTTTTTTCCACCAGATGTAGGATGCAGGAGTTTCTCTAACATGTGAACCTTTATACAGGAGTTTAAGGAGCAAAACAGCTTTATGATCTATCATTAAAACACACTAATAAATTCAGTAAAAAAAAATAAAAAAATATAACTATTTCCCCCCAAATTTGGATGCAATAGTAATGCACTTTCCACGAGCCTTATCTATAATTGATGACCTTCTATTTAAACACCCGGTGAGACCTTGTACAGGATCTTTTCAGCTCATGAGTGGTAATTGTAGCTCCTTCCTAAAGCTGGCGGATGGAATCAAATGGAGACAGTGTTACTGGAAAATAAAGGCTTTCTCTGTTAAACTTGAGGCAACAAACTTGACAGTTACAATATTTTTATAAAGAACAGCAGGCTTAGTGGTTACAGTCCGAAACTGTGGCTTAGTCAGAGGCAATCAGCTAAATGGTCAGCATTGAAAATGTTTTTAATGCTTTACAGGCCAAGGTAACTCTGTACGTGGCTCAGACCATATACTCTGCACTGCCGCTTCCAGGGTGTAGTATCTCGTTCACCGCTCAGCCGTCTGAGTACAAAAAAAAAATGCAACCTTTGGTTCACCCTAATATTTGGCAGCCATCAGGCAGCCTCTGGTCTTCTCTTCCAACTCTGTTCTTGCCAAGATCCAAAGGGAGAAGTCACCGACTATCTATGTGGAGAAAACAAAAAAGAACCAAAAAGTAGGGCATTGACTAACACTGGGCAAAAGACTGATATTGCAATATTGTATAATCTTCTAAAACCTCATAGAGAATATGGCTGTAATGCTGGATATAATAGAGTGGTGCTTTTTTAAAGACAGTCCTTCATAAATAAGTATTGTGGATGGTGACCGTGTCGTTCCAGGATGTGAGTAGTGGTGATCAGGATTGTTCCTGTAGTGTCAGGAATTATTCAGTTCACACCAATGACAGGATTTAAGATGTGATCAGAGCAAATTTAAGATGAAATCCGCCAAATGTCCTCCCCACAAAAACAATGCCATGGATTGTGCTCTTAACAACACATCTGTCACAGATGTTATTGTGACAGATGCCAGGAGATCTGTGAGACTGGCAACACGTGGTTTGATCTCATAGGTTCCTTGTGGATCAATTCGTGTCTGTGTTGTTTCTGGTGATGGCCTCACCTCTTGCCTTCAGGTGTTACTTATGTGGTCATTTATCCTTCCCTATTTATTGTGGCTTCTCCCACCTGGCTGTGTGGTTTATACCTTCAGTCTTGTTTTGGATGGCTGGTGTCTGGATCTCGGCGGAGTTCCTGTGCTTCTATTGCTATTTGTAGTTAAGTGTCTACTTTCCCTTTTGTTGATTGTTTGGGTTATCTTGTGTTGCTCTTTTCCCTGTCATTTATGGTTAGGCCTGAGGGAGACTCCTGTTCATCCTACCATTTGTAGGAACAGGTTTTCTCTTGTTCTGACATTAGTACCAGGGTCCTCTAGGGTGAATTAGGACTTTAGGTTCCTGTGTATGAACTCACCTACCTCTGGGGTCAGTTCATATTTGCAGTCAGTCAGGACTTTGGTTATGGTTTCTCTAGGAGGTGACCAGCTCCTTTCCCTAGTTTCCAGGCCTTTTCCCCGCACCTCTTTCCCTCCTATGTTCGGGGTGAGTTTTCCTCCCACACTGAAACGTGACAACATTATGGCCTCCAATTCTACCACAACTGACCTTATAAAAATGGAAAACGTAATGTGAAGTTCTTGGTTCTCGATTTAAAATCAGAGACTTTGGGACCACTCAGGAGCTGGGTCTGACCACCACTGTACCACTTCAGTCCCTATTATTATGTTCCTAATGAAAAACTATTCAAGTCACAGATCGAGATATTTCTGTAATGTGGGAGGAAACCAGAAAACCTTGAGGAACATGCGCAAACTCCATGCTGACCTTGATCAGGATTGTTCCTGTAGTGTCAGGAATTATTCAATTCACAGTAATGACAGGTTTTAAGATGTGACCAGCACAAATTTAAGATGAAATCTGCCAAATGTCCTCCACACAGAAACAATGGCATAGATTCTGCTCTTAACAAAACATCATGGCCTCCAATTCTATGACAACTGACATAAAAATAACATGAAGCTCTTGGGTCTTGATTCAAAATCAGAGACTTTGGGTTTGACCACTACTGTACCTATTCACCCCCTATTACTATGCCCCTAATGAAAATCTATAAAATTCACAGATGGGGATGTTTCTGAATTGTGGGAAAAAAACTGAAAACCTTGAGGAACATGAACAAACTCCATGATGTGGGATTTAAACCCAAGACATCAGTATTACAAGGCAACAGTGTTAACCCCTCAGCTGCCATGCAGCCCAATTACTGTGTACATTTAATTCATGTGATTTTTAGGAGACAAAACTCTTCGAATATGTACTATCAGGGAAGGGTAAATTCTTTGGCGTTTCTCCAGGCAGCTGTGTCTGGCATTGAAGCTCATCCTCATCTCAGCCCTATTCTCTTGTGTTGAGATCTGCAGTGGCAACATATCCTATAAAATCCCTTTAAATGTTATAATATGGATGCATCTGCACGGTTGAGCAATAGAGTCAGTAAGTTATTTGCTGTTTATGGCTGATGGAGACTTTACTGCAGTGAGAGGGACATTGTTAAAACACTCTTAGACATGGTCTGGCCAGCCGTATCTTAATCCCGTGCCCCTCACCTGGGCATTACAGCCGCCAATGCAAGAATAATATTGCCAGCCTTAAATTCTGCAGAGAGAGACTTTGGAGAGATAGAAGGAAGGAGTACTATAATCCCCATCCTGGCTTTTATAGCCATACATTGCTATCTGGGCAGATTTGGCTTGGAACTGTGTTGCGGATAATTTTGGATGTTCTACAACTCCCATTCTGCACTTTAGTAAGACAGACTTGTCTAGTTTTTTTAATTATTCAAACAAATGCCCGGCTCTCAAGTAATCAATATACATTTAATATAACATTAAAAATAATTCAAATTCTCTAAAAATACCTAAAATCATAGATATAATATAATTGATAATCGCAAACTTTGTCACAGTCACGGTCCCTCTTGTATTTTTAATTGCGGAGCTCACACAAATTCAAGTTAAGTTCAGTTCACAAGGTGCGTTATATATAGTTAATTCCTCATATATATCTTTGATTTATATCTGATGTGCAAAATAATGTCATTCCAAGCTGATATTTTGTACTTGGTCTGATGCAATTGCCGTTGTACAGTTAACTGTAATAGCAGAAGAGAGGCTCTATATTTAATCACGCAGGGTGAATCGCAAGTGGATGAGGTGAATGATTTTTTTTTTAAACCCAAAAGGCCATATTGCACTAGTGTATTACCGTTTAACGGCCGGTGCACTTCTGTCTAAGTGGCCGTTAAAAATGGTCCAACCGATTGATAGGCTGAATAGGGTTTTAACATAATGATTCGTGTCAAATTAATTTGTAACACATTGAATTTCTTGTCAAACTTTGGTGAAGCTGCCAAATTGAATTTTTCAAAACTTCGTTCATCTCTACATATGTTGTATACAAAAAATGACGATAGTCTATGTCCGCAGCTCAACAGTCATGGATAAATTAATACTCCTACAAATTTTGAGCACGCTGCAGGCTCTAGTGATGGGTAAATTGGTGTGGACAACCCATTAAGTTTGTTGGTTGGACACACTACATTCATCAAAGTTGGGATCTTACAGCTAGGAATTCTCTTGGCTGATCAGTATCTGTTGAGGAACCGCAATGTAAAAATTTGGACAGCAAAGCATGACAGGACATTCTGTCGAAAATCAATGACCCTCCATTACTTTTATTGACTTCTTTTAACACTCCCTCAAGACTGAGAGCTTTTGGATTTAGTTAATTGAATGAAGACTCCTGCTTAAAGGGTGGACCCCAAGGGTCGTCTAGGCTTACAATAAAAAAAAAATACATTAAGTGATTGAGTATGAATAGCCTCCATTTCCTTCTAAGCAAATCTGCCTGTTTTGTTATTGACCAATGTCTTCGAAACACTCAACGTAATAAGTTAGCTATATAGTAGAGATGAGCGAATTTTGTTATGTGTCCAATTAGTAGAATTTTTAAGAGAAAAAATTGATTTGCAGCCAGATTGCTTCAACACAAATAAATGGTGCTCTAATTGCCCTAAAAATTGGTATATAGGTATATAACACTCTGAGGTCTCCTAGGAAATGTGATCGTTCTCACTTTTCATTATTTTTTTTGCTAATTTTCATTCTGTCCCTTCCATTTAAGCTCTTGAGCGCAATGACAGCAATAGAAAATGATGTCTGAGTGACACTGACATACATAGCTGTGGGTAAACACATGGTTGATGGTGTTAATGAAGAGTATATTTAAAAACACACCACAATGTCACATGTGTTATGCTTTTTCATATTAGGAAGCTTCCAAAAATTGTAGCTGGCAGATGGTTTTTAAATACACATGGTGTTATTGGAAAAAGACAGTGGCTTGTTGGCACCAAGCATCCAAAAATTATTTCTCAACAGGGGCAAATCCCAGCCCTGTTTATACACACACAAACACATGCGTTAGGCCTCATGCACACGACCGTTGTGTGCATCCGTGGCCGTTGTGCCGTTTTCCGTTTTTTTCGCGGACCCATTGACTTTCAATGGGTCTGTGGAAAAATCGGAAAATGCACCGTTTTGCAGCAGAGGCCGTGATCCGTGTATCCTGTCCGTCAAAAAAATATGACCTGTCCTATTTTTTTGACGGACAACGGTTCACGGACCCATTCAAGTCAATGGGTCCGTGAAAGAACACGGATGCACACAAGATTGGCATCTGTGTCCGTGATCCGTGGCCGTAGGTTCCTTTCATACAGACGGATCCGAAGATCCGTCTGCATAAAAGCTTTTTCAGATCTAAGTTTTCACTTCGTGAAAACTCATATCCGACAGTATATTCTAACACAGAGGCGTTCCCATGGTGATGGGGACGCTTCTAGTTAGAATACACTACAAACTTTGTACAAGACTGCCCCCTGCTGCCTGACAGCACCTGATCTCTTACAGGGGGATATGATAGCACAATTAACCCCTTCAGGTGCGGCACCTGAAGGGGTTAATTGTACTATCATATCCCCCTGTAAGAGATCAGGGCTGCCAGGCAGCAGGGGGCAGACCCCCCCTCCCCAGTTTGAATATCGTTGGTGGCACAGTGTGCGCCCCCCATCGGACCCCCTTCCTCCCTCTATTATAATAAATCGTTGGTGGCACAGTGTGCGCCCCCCGTCAGCCCCCCCCTCCCTCCCTCTATTGTAATAAATCGTTGGTGGCACAGTGTGCGCCCCCCATCGGGCCCCCCCTTCCTCACTCTATTGTTATAAATCGTTGGTGGCACAGTGTGCGCCCCCATCGGCCCCCCTCCCTCTATAGCAGTAACAACATTGGTGGCCAGTGTGCGGCCTCCCATCTCCCCCCCACCCGATCATTGGTGGCAGCGGAGTTCCGATCGGAGTCCCAGTTTAATCGCTGGGGCTCTGATCGGTAACCATGGCAACCAGGACGCTACTGCAGTCCTGGTTGCCATGGTTACTTAGCAATAGTACAATAGTAGAAGATTCATAGTTACCTGCTTGCTGCTGCGATGTTCGTGTCCGGCCGGGAGCTCCACCTACTGGTAAGTGACAGGTCTGTGCGGCGCATTGCTAAAGAACTGTCACTTACCAGTAGGAGGAGCTCCCGGCCGGTCACAGACATTGCAGCAGCAAGCAGGTAAGTATGAATCTTCTACTATTGTACTATTGCTAAGTAACCATGGCAACCAGGGCTGCAGTAGCTTCCTGGTTGCCATGGTTACCGATCGGATCCCCAGCGATTAAACTGGGACTCCGATCGGAACTACGCTGCGTCGCTGCCACCAATGATCGGGGGGGGGGGGAGATGGGAGGCCGCACACTGCCACCAATGTTGTTACTGCTATAGAGGGAGGGGGGCCGATGGGGGGCGCACACTGTGCCATCAACGATTTATTACAATAGAGGGAGGGAGGGGGGGGGGCGATGGGGGGCGCACACTGTGCCACCAACGATTTATTACAATAGAGGGAGGGAGGGGGGGGCGCACACTGTGCCACCAACGATTTATTACAATAGAGGGAGGGGGGCCGCACTGGCCACCAATGATATTCAAACTGGGGGGGGGGGCTGCCCCCTGCTGCCTGGCAGCCCTGATCTCTTACAGGGGGATATGATAGTACAATTAACCCCTTCAGGTGCGGCACCTGAGGAGTTAATTGTGCTGATCACAGCCCCCTGTAAGAGATCGGGTGCTGCCAGGCAGCAGGGGGCAGTCATGTACACAGTTTGTAGTGTATTCTAACCTGAAGCGTCCCCATCAACATGGGAACGCCTCTGTGTTAGAATATACTGTCGGATCTGAGTTTCACGATGTAGCACATATCCGACAGTATATTCTAACATAGAGGCGTTCCCATGGTGATGGGGACGCTTCAAGTAAAATATACCATCGGATTGGAGAAAACTCAGATCCGATGGTATAATAGGGACTCCTGACTTTACACTGAAAGTCAATGGGGACGGATCCGTTTGCAATTGCACCATATTGTGTCAACGTCAAACGGATCCGTCCCCATTGACTTGCATTGTAAGTCAGGACGGATCCGTTTGGGTCCGCACGGCCAGGCGGACACCAAAACGACTTTTTCTTTATGTCCGTGGATCCTCCAAAAATCAAGGAAAACCCACGGAAGAAAAAACGGACACGGATCACAGAACAACGGAAACCGTTTTTGCGGACCGAAAAAAAACAACATCCGTGTGCATGAGGCCTTATCCCGTAGTTTCTAAAATGGGATCACTTTTTTGCAGTTTCTGCTGTAAGGTGCATCAGGGGAGCTTTAAATAGGACATGGCATCTAAAAACCAGTCCAGCAAAATCTGCCTTCCAAAAATCATACGGCGCTCCTTTCCTTCTGCTCACTGCCGTGCGCCCTTACATGAGTTTACGACCACATGTGTGGTGTTTATGTAAACCGCAGAATCAGGGTAATGAATATTGAGTTTTGTTTGGCTGTTAACCCTCAATGTGTTAAAGAAAAACATTTATTAAAATGGAAAATCTGCCCAAAAAGTTAAATTTAGAAATTTCATCCCCATTTTCCTTTTATTTAATTCTTGTGGAACACCTGAAGTGTTAACAAAGTTTGTAAAATCAGTTTTGAGTAACTTGAGGGGGTGTAGTTTCTACAATGGGGCCACTTCAAACCTGAAAAGTGGGTTTTGGAAATTTTAAAGGGTTTCTACCACTTGAATATCTCATATTTGGTGTTCAGACACTAGCGATTCGCTAGTGTCTGTTCTTGCCTACAAGCTAATTATGACATTAATCCGGGCTGCCGATACCTCAAAAAACGCACTTATATCTTTATGCAAATGAGCCTCTAGGTGCTATGCAGGCGTTTTTCTAAGCACCTAGAGGCTCCGTCTACCTTGTATTTTGCCGCCCTGCGCCTCGCTCCAGCACGCCCATCTCTCACTGTAATCGATCCTCCCCCTGCTTCAGCCTTCCGAAATCCCGCGCCTGCGCCGTCCGTCGCGGCATTCGGCGCAGGCGCAGTCAATGTCTGACCGCTTGCTGCTGGGCTTCGTCTGTCCCACGGAGCTCTGTGACGTCATCGGCGCAGGCGCAGTTGAAATGTCTGAGCAGGGAGCGGTCAGACATTGACTGCGCCTGCGCCTATTGCCTCCGAATGCCGCGACGGACGGCGCAGGCGCGGGATTTCGGAAGGCTGAAGCAGGGGGAGGATCGATTACAGTGAGAGATGGGCGTGCTGGAGCGAGGCGCAGGGCGGCAAAATACAAGGTAGACGGAGCCTCTAGGTGCTTAGAAAAACGCCTGCATAGCACCTAGAGGCTCATTTGCATAAAGATATAAGTGCGTTTTTTGAGGTATCGGCAGCCCGGATTAATGTCATAATTAGCTTGTAGGCAAGAACAGACACTAGCGAATCGCTAGTGTCTGAACACCAAATATGAGATATTCAAGTGGTAGAAACCCTTTAAGCCTTCTAATGTCCTAAAAAAAAAATAATAACATTTATAAAATAATAAGTAACAATATTGACTGCCCTGCAGCCTATCAACAAGCTTTATTAAATGGCCAAACAACGAACTCGAACCCAAACTTTTCCTGAAAAGTTCGGGTCCGGGTACCCGAACTCGCAAAGTTCGGTATGGACCCGAACTTTACAGTTCGGTTTCGCTCAACCCTAATGCCTGATTTATTTTTGACAAAAGTGATATTTTGTATACTATATATTTGGGAGTAGTGATGGATGAACATCTGCCGGGACAGTTCGTGAACACGATCGCGCGAACACGATCAAATGTTTGCGGTGGGTCCCATTCATTTTAATGGCAGGCGAACCTGAAAAACCTTCAGCTCATATTTGCAGCCAAGAAATAATTACTAGAAGTGCACAGATAGTCCCACAACATGGACAGTGACACCGGATGTATCATTGGAATTTGCGATCTCCATTCATAATTTTTTTCAATGCGAAATATCGGCAATGTAATTTTTCGTACGCGCATGCGCAAATGCACTATACAGTACCCAAATGCACTATAAAGAAAGTATATTGGTATATAACACCCCGCTTCAATCTGTTTTTTTGGGGGGGCGACTGGTATATCAGACCAGTAGAAATGATTTGTCCCAGTAACGCTTGTCCCTCTATATACCTGCAGTATCGCAGCAGAACCGCACACAACTGCCGCACAATATAAATGCACTATAATATACCGTCTAACATAGAAAGTATATTATAACATTGTACACGGAAGGCAATCCATTAGAATATACATAAAGATAAAACGTAACCTTTAATAATTTTACTATGAGGGTCCATTCACACGTCCGTAAGTGTTTTGCGGATCGGCAAAACAAGAACACCGGCAATGTGCATTCTGCAATTTGCGGACCGCACATCGCCGGCACTATAATAGAAAATGCCTAATCTTGTCTGCAATTGCAGACAAGTATAGGACATGTTCTATTTTTTTGCGGCAACGGATGCGGAAGTGCGGATACGCAAATGCGGATGCAGACAGAACATTCCGGCCCCATTGAAAATGAATGGGTCTGCACTGGTTCTGCAAAATTGCAGAACAGATGTGGACCCATTTTGCAGCCGTATGAATGGAAAAGATATCCCTCAAAATGAAAATAAATTAAATTATTAAAGTTAAGCAAAAAGCATAGATGTGGTCGGCAATAAGAAGTGCTCGACGGCACTAAATCAGGTGCTCGACGGCACCAAATCAGAAACCATATGTCCTAACACAATCCGGGGGGTTTCAGTGCACATCCATGAATCCCGGAGGGAAAGCAAAAAACATCCATCCCTGGGCTAGATGATGATGTGGTATTGAAGGACAGGGTGGGCAAAGAACTGTCCCTGATATTGCCCTACAGGGGGGTGCTATTCTGGCCCTGATAGCCTAACCACAGACCACCCGCCCTGATACAGACACGTACTGTCGCCAGTCTCCACCGTAAGCCGGTCGATTCCCTTCCAGATTCAGCAGAGATCTTTCCTCCTGGTTTCCAGCAGCACCAAGCACAGCCTCAGTCTGCTCACTTCCTGCTTCTCGAGGAACCTCCTCCCCTTTCAAAGGGAGAGTTTGATGCAATAAGTCTTTCGCTAAGTGCATTGCATATTCAGTTTTCTATTACACTTGTAAGGGTCCAAAACAGCCCATAAATTAGCTATTTTCCAACTTTGCAAACAAAATAGGTTCTAGTATTCCTCTGATAGGCAGCTCCAATGTAGACTTTTATCATCTTATCCTTTGCTGCCATCTACTGACCAAAGTGAGATGTTGCAGTAATTATACAATTTACAACATAGCAGCATAATACATTTAAAATCTCTTGCCCCACATCCTTACACAGACAACTCACCAAAAGTACTAATGCCATACAGCAGAATTACATTTGGGTGACAATGCCACCTGCCTCACTGAATACCTTCTCTGAGATAACACTGTAGGCTGGAGAAGACAGTACAGAGAGAGCAAACGGTGCCAGTTCCAGCCACTGTTCCAATCTGCCTCCCCAGAAGTCCATGGGATCAGGCCACAGTCATTTAGAAAACTAGACAATTAAAAAAATATATACATTTTTTGGGGGGGGGATATCATACAGCAGAATTCAATTTTGGTGAAGGCACAGAACTGCTCCATATTTCCACAATGACAAGAAAATTTTACTGACGCTTCCTGGCAAAAAGTCCAACTGATGCCACAAAAAGAATTACATTTTAGTAAATTTTGTCATTTTTGAAAATATATATTTTTTTTTAATGCACAGAACTATCCCACTATGGACACCTGGCCAAAAGTTCGATGGATGGCATAGAGGAGAAGGATTCAATTTTACAGAAGAATTCAAGTTTAGAGAAGAATTACATTTTGGGGAAGGAGTGAAACTATGCCTCAGTTACCACAACTAAGTGGTACAGCAGCAACTGCACTGTCAGCAACTTGGCAGTAGGAGTTCATCTTGCTCACAAGCAGATTGCTAAACGCATAGAGTTGTTTTCTGGCCACACATTCCATTACTGATGACAGATTACAGAACGAAGGAGGAGAAATCTGAGTGGGAAAACAAGTAACTGAAGAGGACGGTGAAAAGGACACTGTACTGATTGTGGACATGGTCTGGCTTCCACAAAGAGAACTAGGAAAAGAGGACAGACTTGTTCCAATTGCTGTCCAGTTCTGTTTTTCCACTGGATTTGGTGATGCCCCTCATGTACACAGAAATGCGCAAGATGCGGAGCTGAGGCTAACTGTCGGCAGCCCCCGCCCCCACACAGACCAGAGGTGTAGAGAGTCGGCAGGGGGAAGGGATGATGGAGCAGGGAGCCGATGCCGTCTCTCTGCTTCATCATAATACAGGCAACTACCTCCCCCGTACCGGGACGAAATCCGAGACTGTCCCGCCGGATCCACAGTCATCATCAGTGAAGACTATCTGGAGAATCTTCCATAGCACATGGAGTTTTGTTGCCTCTTCTTTGGAAAGGCATCCCATTGGGAAGGGGCAGTGAAGACAGAAAAATATTCTTGCAGGATTCTGTAATGCAGAACCTTCCAGCAAGCTGCACGAAGTAAATGAGACAGTGACCAGACCACTCTGTGCTAAGCTTTCTTTGATAAAACTGTAAAATGTCCCCAATTTTTGGTGTCTGGTGTCTGCCACAACACATCCTATCACATCCACAGCTGAAAAACGAATGGTGTCGGGCCTGTTCTGAGCAGAAGGACCTCAGCCGCTGAGCCAATTAGTGCAACCCCCCCCCCCCCCAGGTTCATGTCATCCGCCATGCTTTTCCTTCCCTTCATTTTTCAGGCCAATTACCACAGTGAAATGGAGCTGGGTGCCATTTTTGCACAATTCATTCAAAACGAATCCCCAAAATGTCATATTACTTTTCACTTAGCGTGAGCGTGAACATCTTACATAGGAAAGGAGCTGGACACACTCCTAAAACCAGCACACACCTACAGTACCCTGAGATAAGTACTGGCATTTTAGAGAAGAAAAGCAGCATGACACATAGAAGCAGCAAAGCGGAGAAAGGTATTTCAACGTATACAGTACGAGTGCGACACTTCTCATAGTCGATACAACAGTGGAGATAGATGTAGCATCGCGTGGAACCTTCTGCAGAGTTTTATGATTATCGAAGTGCTACAATATGTCCAGCCTGGGGAAAAACTCAAAAAATATTAATCCTGATTTCTCAAAACCTTATCAATTAGTCTTAAAAAGTAATGGGAGAGAAAAACTAAAGAAAACCTGCAATAACAGTGATAACAATCCCGAGTGCCGAGTGCATTAGAGATTGAGAGCATGGAAGAGGTGGCTGAGGGACGTGGGCTGCATGTGTTGTGGGAGAGCTGCGGTAGGGTGCGAGCAAGTGGTGATCAGTTATCTCGATGGCATCATGACAGTGTAATAATTGCATTGGCATAATAACAGAAAATAAATGATTCAGGAGGACCGTTTCCTATTACAACTGCCAGAGCACAAAGCAGTCAGATGTTTTCTGTGACGTGCAATTCCATTGAAGGAAGTCAGAAAGAGGACAAGTTTGCTGCTCATTAGAGGAAAACTAAAAGAGTATGCCCCACCTGGGCTTCTTGGAACCAGCAGAGGACATGATTCTGAGGAGTCTTCTTCTGGTGGATCTTTGTGGCCCACAGGATCCAATGGTACTTTCCCTTCCTCGAGACTGGCATGTACAGTATGTTAACCTTCAAACACAAGATCTCTGGAGCATCACCAGATGTGTGGTTTATGCAGTGGCCTGTACTGGGCGTACGATTTCTCATCATTACATTGGATCCATTTTGTGCCCCTTTCCCCTATCCTTTGGTCATAGGCAAATAGAAGTGATCTGTTTGATGGTTTGCTAGATCACTTAGGTAAAATACATGGAGGCACATATGGGGCAAACACAACTCCAAAGGTGGCAGTCCATGTAGGTTGCAGTCAACAAATGGACCTCTCTCTTCCCTATAACCAAGTGATTACCCTTGGAGGATGACCTTAGACCTGTTACAAGTTTCAGGGAAGGTCTTGTTTGTGTAACAATCTGGATCCTGCAATAACCATTGATTGAACAGTTGGACAAAACGTTGGTATGTTTAACCACAAATGAAAAGAAAGCTACAGGAAGGGTAGTGGGAAGACGGGAAAAAATTCCAAATAGGGTGGAATTAGGAAAAAAATGCAATTCTGCAACAGCTTTATGGGTGTTGTTTTTAAAACTGACACGTCTACAAGTCAGTACGATTTTGGCCGCACCACATTTATATAGTTTTTCTTGTGTTTTAATACTTTAAAACATAAAAACTTTGAATTTTTGATTCTTGATTCTTTGCTTCGCCGTACTCTGACCCACATCTACAGCGCTGCATAGGGATAATTTTTTTTATGAGATAAACTTTACTTTTTTGGTAGCATATTAGAATGTGTATGAATTTTTTTAATCACTTTTTAGTACATTTTTTTGGGGGGGAGAAGAGAAGCAACTCATTAATTTAATAGTTTTCTTCCTGTTCCAGCATTCACCACATGGGATAAATATGTTTAAATTGTAATAGTACAGGCGTCCAGGGATGAGACGGTGCAAATGATCTTTATTTTTTTTATTGTTTATTTTTCAAATAGGGAAATGGGGTGCTTTTAATTTTGATTTCTTTCTATTTTTTATATTTATTTTTCTACTCTAGGGGACTTTCTCCCCCAGAGATTTTTTTCTTTTTTGCATTTTTGTTTTGGGTTCCCTGCCTTTTCAGAGCCATAACCCTGCCTTTTCCGTGCTAGTATTTGGCACAGAAGCCTTTGTTTGCAGTTACAGAGGTCAGACGTTTCGTGTAGTTCTTGACCAGGTTTGCACACACTGTAGCAGGGGTTTCGGCCCACTCCTCACACAGATCTCCTCTACATCTGTCAGGTTTTGGGGATGTCGCTGAGCAACACAGAGTTTCAGCTCCCTCCAAAGATGTTCTATTGGATTTAGGTCTGGAGACTGGCTAGGCCACTCCAGAACCTGGATATGCTTCCTCCTTGGTTATCCTGGCTGTGTGCTTTGGGTCGTTGTCATGTTGAAAGACCCAGCCACGACCCATCTTCAATGCTCTGACTGAGGGAAGGAGGTTGTTGCTCAAAATCTTGCAATAAATGGCCCCATTCATCCTCTCCTTAATACAGTGCAGTCGTCCTGTCCCCTTCGCAGAAAAGCACCCCCAAAGCATGATGTTACCCTCCCCCCCCCCATGCTTCACAGTAGGGATCGTGTTCTTGGGATGCAGCTCATCCTTCTTTTTCCTCCAAACACGACGAGTGAAGTTTAGACCAAAAAGTTCTACTTTGGTCTCATCCGACCACATGACTTTCTCCCATGCCTTCTTCTGGATCATCCAGATGGTCATTGGCAAACTTCAGACGGGCCTGGACATGTGATGACTGGAGCAGGGGAACCTTCCGTGCAATGCGTGATTTGAAACCATGACGGCGTAGTGTTCTACCGACAGTGACCTTTGAAACTGTGGTCCCAGCTCTCTTCATGTCATTGACCAGCTCCTCCCTTGTAGTTCTGAGCTGATTCCTCACCTTTCTTATCATCAGTGATACCCCACGAGGTGAGATCCTGCATGGAGCCCCAGTCCGAGGGAGACTGACAGTCGTCTTTAGCCTCTTCCATTTTCTAACAATTGCTCCAACAGTTGATCTATTTTCACCAAGCTGCTTGGCAATTGCCCCGTAGCCTTTCCAGCCTTGTGGAGGTCCACAATATTGTCTCTGGTCTCTTTTGACAGCTCTTTGGTCTTGCCCATGGTAGTAGTTGGCGTCTGACTGACTGTGGGGTGGACAGGTGTCTTTAAAGAGCTCAGACAGGTGCTACTAAGTTAGATTAATGAGTGCAGTAGAGGTGGACTTTTTAAAGGCGCAGTAACAGGTCTTTGAGAGCCAGAATTCTTGCTGTTTCTCAGGTGTTCAAATACTTCTGTTCAGCAGTGCAAGACAAAGACATTACTTAAAAATCATACAATGTGATCTCTCAGAGTGGGAATGCACCTACAATGTGAATGTCAGACCCCTCCATGGTTTCTAAATGGGAGAACTTGCAAAATCGCAGGGTGTTCAAATACTTCTGTTCCTCTCTGTATATGTGCAGTTTTTCTTGCGTTTTGATACTGATAAAATAATTAAAACTTAGAAAAAAAACTGTTTTATTTTTTTTATTGCCATATTTTGAGCCCTATAACTATTTTGTACTTATGTGTACGGAGCTGTGTTAGGGCTAATTTTTTTGCGGGGCGATCTGTACTTTTCATTGATACAATTCTGGGGTGTGTATGACTTTTTGATCACGTAAAATGTAGAACAGATAACCAGTGGCACTACTCCAAACCTAAATTTATCAGGATGCGACTGCCGAGGAGTGGTGCCTCACGGAGGTGCTCAGCTTGTCCGTTGCTAGGCAGGTGAGTGCCGCTCGTTTTGTTCTCTTTTTCCTTTTATCATAAATGACTTTTTGATCACATTTTATTAATTTTTTTATGGGAAATGAAGCGATCAAAAACGGTGGATTGGCCATTTTGATGTTTTTTCAAACTTTTTTCACACGTGGTGATTTTTTTTAAAACTTTGTTTGTTTTTTACACTTTTTATTTATGGTTCCCATTAAGCAATCATTAGACAGCTATTCTCATAGACTCTACTGCATTAGCATTGGAGTCTATGAGAAATGTACTAGTTTCCTAGGAGCCCTCCTACAATCAGGAGCTCCATAGAAAACACTTTGCAGCAGCCTCCTGTCATTCTCACTGACAGGGGATGCCACATACACGCTTCAGTTCCTCCGATCGCCGCATAGGGGAGCGGATGCATACCCGGAAGTGCGCGCTTCCAGGTTTTCACGCGCTTGGATGCTGTGGTCAGGACTATGCAGTGCTTCTATGGCATTTCTGTCTGTGCCTCTGCACCGCACAAAATATTTAAAATGCTGTATATTTTTGCTGTGTGGACGAATCGCGGACCCATTTAAGTTGAATGGGTCTGCATCCGTCAGCGCTGGCCTCACGGGCGGTGCCTATGCATTGGAGACCGCAATTTTCCCTGAAAGGGCACTTAGGATTTCACCATGACCCCAGTATCTAAGGGATTAAAAGTCTGTGATCAGTGTTATCGCTGATTGCATACAATGCCTCCAGGTGTCTGATGTGTAAAACAGCGGTCACCCAGCGTTTACTGCGCCCGCTCAGCTTCTGGGTGGGTGACATGTTTAAGACACAGCCTTTTTACACCTTAGGACCAGGCCATTTTTTGCAAATCTGACCAGAGTCACTTTAAGTGCTGATAACTTTAAAACGCTTTGACTTATCCAGGCCAGTTCTGAGATTGTTTTTTCGTCACATATTGTACTTCATGACACTGGTAAAATAAAGTTAAAAAAAATATTTTTTTTGCACCAAAAAATACCTAATTTAACAAAAATTTGGAAAAATTTGCAAATTTCAAAGTTTCAGTTTCTCTACTTCTGTAATACATAGTAATACCCCTAAAAATTGTGATGCCTTTACATTCCCCATATGTCTACTTCATGTTTGAATTACTTTGGGAATGATATTTTATTTTTTGGGGATGTTACAAGGCTTAGAAGTTTAGAAGCAAATCTTGAAATTTTTCAGAAATTTACAAAAACCAAATTTTTAGGGACCACTACAGGTCTGAAGTCACTTTGCGAGGCTTACATAAAAGAAACCACCCAAAAATGACCCCATTCTATAAACTACACCCCTCAAGGTATTCAAAACTGATTTTACAAACTTCGTTAACCCTTTAGGTGTTGCACAAGAGTTATTGGCAAATGGGGATGAAATTTGAGAATTTCATTTTTTTGCCTAATTTTCCATTTTAACCCATTTTTTCCACTAACAAAGCAAGGGTTAACAGCCAAACAAGACTGTATCTTTATTGCCCTGACTCTGCCGTTTACAGAAACACCCCATATGTGGCCGTAAACTACTGTACGGCCACACAGCAGGGCGTAGAGTGAAAGGTGCGCCATATGGTTTTTGGAAGGCAGGTTTTGCTGGACAGTTTTTTTGACACCATGTCCCATTTGAAGCCCCCCTGATGCAACCCTAGAGTAGAAAGTCCATAAAAGTGACCCCATCTAAGAAACTACACCCCTCAAGGTATTCAAAACTGATTTTACAAAGTTTGTTAACCCTTTAGGTGTTGCACAAGATTTAATGGAAAATAGAGATACAATTTCAAAATTTCACTTTTTTGGCAGATTTTCCATTTTAATATTTTTTTTCCAGTTACAAAGCAAGGGTTAACAGCCAAACAAAACTCATTATTTATGGCCCTGATTCTGTAGTTTACAGAAACACCCCATATGTGGTCGTAAACCGCTGTATGGGCACACGACAGGGCGCAGAAGGAAAGGAATGCCATACGGTTTTTGGAAGGCAGATTTTGCTGGACTGTTTTTATTGACACCATGTCCCATTTGAAGCCCCCTGATGCACCCCTAGAGTAGAAACTCCAAAAAAGTGACCCCATTTTAGAAACTACGGGATAAGGTGGCAGTTTTCTTGGTACTAGTTTAGGGTACATATGATTTTTGGTTGCTCTATATTACACTTTTTGTGCGGCAAGGTAACAAGAAATAGCTTTTTTGGCACCGTTTTTTTTTGTTATTTACAACATTCATCTGACAGGTTAGATCATGTGGTAATTTTATAGAGCAGGTTGTCACGGACGCGGCGATACCTAATATGTATACAATTTTTTTTATTTATGTAAGTTTTACACAATGAATTAATTTTTAAAACAAAAAAAAGTTTCTGTCTCCATAGTCTAAGAGCCATAGTTTTTTCAGTTTTTGGGCGATTATCTCAAGTAGGGTCTCATTTTTTGCGGGATGAGATTACGGTTTTATTGGCACTATTTTGGGGTGCATATGACTTTTTGATCGCTTGCTGTTACACTTTTTGTGAAGTAAGATGACAAAAAAATTGCTTTTTTTACACCGTTTCTTTTTTTTTTTTTTTACGGTAGTCACCTGAGGGGTTAGGTCATGTGATATTTTTATAGAGCCGGTCGATACGGACGCGGCGATACCTAATATGTATACTTTTTTTTATTTATGTAAGTTTTACACAATGATTTCATTTTTGAAACAAAAAAAATCATGTTTTAGTGTTTCCATAGTCTAAGAGCCATAGTTTTTTCAGTTTTGGGGCAATTATCTTGGGTAGGGTATGATTTTTGCGGGATGAGATGACGGTTTGATTGTTACAATTTTGGAGTACATACAACTTTTTTGATCACTTTTATTAACTTTTTTGGGAAGTAAGGTGGGCAAAATTTCAATTTCATCATAGTTTTAAATTTTTTATTTTTATGGCGTTCACCGTTTGGGTAAAGTAACATGACCGTTTTATAGATCAGGTCGTTACGGACGCGGCAATACCAAACATGTGTAGGGAATTTCATTTTTTTTATTTTTAATCAGTGATAAATGTGTTTTTTGATTTTTACTTTATTTTCACTTTTTTTCACTTTCTTTTTGACCCAGACCCACTTGGTTCTTGAAGATCCAGTGGGTCTGATGTCTGTATAATACAGTACAGTACAATATATATTGCACTGTACTATATTTTACTTACACTGAACAGATCTATGCTTTCAGCACAGATCTGTTCAGCACCATGGACAGCAGGACGCCTGAGAGGTTATGGTCAGAACTGCGCAGACGGGGAAGGGTAAGGACGGGGCTTGGGGGGCTGCCTGGGAGCTCTCTCCTTCTCCATTCGGGGGGGCTGCAAAGGTACAGCAGCCCCCCAATGGGAGAGGGAGGGAGCTCCCTGCGCTGTTAACCTTTTCCATACAGCGGTCCGTACGGACCGCGGTATGGAAAGGGTTAAACGGCTGACATCGCAGCACAGATGTCAGCCGTTTATACCAGGGTGCCAGCAATGTGCTGGCACCCTGGTATACCCACTAGACGCCAACGATTACGCAATGGGAGGCGGGCGGGGGATCGCGATCCCGCCTGCCGCACCGCCCGCCTCCCGCACCGCCCGCACCGCCCGCAACCCTCCCCCTGCACCTCCCACCGGGCAAAAATCACTAAGGGGTGCAGGGGGGGGGGATACAGATGCATTTCAGGAATACTAAAGTTTCTGATCCCCGCGGTCAGGGACCGCGGGGATCAGAAACTGCAGAAATCGCAGCAAACCGCAGGTCTGAATTGACCTGCGGTTTGCCGCGATCGCCGACATGGGGGGGTCACGGGACCCCCCCGCGCATTTAGCCTAGGTGCCTGCTCAATGATTTGAGCAGGCACCGGGTTCCGATCACTGCCAGCCGCACGGCAGTGATCAGAAATACACAGGGCGTACATGTACGCCCTGTGTCCTTAAGTACCAGGGCACAAGGGCGTACCTGTACGCCCTATGTCCTTAAGAGGTTAATGTGCGGACTTCTACTGTACATGTACGGCGGAGGTCCCTAAAGGGTTAAAAGATAAGTTTTAAAGGAGACACTCTTAAGTTGTTGGTAGGGATAAGGGAACTTCAGTTTTTGAAGTTCAGGTTTACGTGTAATTGCTTTATGGATTCTGTTACCACGGAACATAATGCAATTCCATGCCGGAATGCATAACGGAATGCCTTTAGTGGACTCTCCTGCATAACGGAAACCGGACGGATCCGTTCTGCTAGCCATAGACTTCTATTAAGACGGAATGCATAACGGAATGCCTCTAAAGACATTCCGTCATGGAATTGCGTTATTGTCCGTGGTAACCTAATCCATAATGCAATTCAGCGTAAGCCCAAACCCAAGCTCTTAGAACTGAAGTTCTCTCATCCCTGGTTGTTGGTTAGCCTCTCTATAAACCCAGGGCACGCGGTGGCGGTGTTTTGTACTTCTGTTTCACCACTCGTTCTGTACATTATCCTCACATTCCAGGCGCTGGTATTCAGGCTTTGTAGTCATGTATTATGTTGTGCTCTCTTCTTCACACCGTGTTGGGAACATCAGACATTGAAGGTTACAGGGGTGACCTCGCTCAGCTTCTGCAGCAAGCTTTGTGCTTCTTCCATTCTAGGTAACATACAGGTAAACAGAATTAAAATGATAGTTTGGCTGAAGGTCGTGCAAACTACAGGCATTTTTCGAAAGACATCTGCCCTTGTTAACGTGGCTATTGCTCCAGTCTGCAGACCTCTGTACCTAGAAAATCAAAGGAAACACCCAAGAATGCAGAAAATTGCAGGAATCCAATGGCAGAGCCACCATCCAGCTGGAAGCAGAACTACGCATTTCGAGACCGTTTCAACTTAATTTTTATTGACCTTCATTTTTTGCATTCTTGGATTACTGGAGACGCATGTATGTATTCATATGTCAATGTCAACGCCTTCTTATTTCTTACCTTTTCTACTTGGAATTAGAGGCCTGTATACAAAGAATACTGAAAAATACATAAAAGCTGCAGTTTTCTCTCCGGCTAGGTTCACATTTTCAGGGGCTGTGCTGCAATTTGTAAGGGAAAGATAATACAATGTATGTCGTCAATAACGTGACAATATCTTCAAATGGTCACATTTTCTGCAGTGATGAGCGGCAACGGCAATATTTGAATTTGTGATATTTCGCGAATATTTGGTTGATTACTCATATATTCGCAAATTTGATAATTTGCTATCTCCAGTCATTATTTTTTTTATTGCAAAAATCGGCAATCGGAAAATTTGCAATAAAAATTTGTGATACAAAAATTTGCGATCAACACTACTCCTAATGTCAAAAAATTGCAGTCTTCTCATTGGCCGACAAGCAAGAAGCATATAGCACTATATTCGCGATTATGAAGATATAGCACTATATTCTAGAAATTCGCGAATTCTCAAGTGCCAATATTCACGATCAAAAATTGGTGATTAGAATGTTCGTGATCAACACAAATTTTCAGACATGTCTGATTTAGAAACTTCTTGCATGTCCCATGTAATGCTCTGCTATTTTGCACCCCAGTACTTCCCCTATAGTGCCTTGCATTAGAAAATGCCCCCTATAATGCCCCTATAGTGCCTCCAGTAATACTTATGTCCCAGTCCTATTGTTCCCTCTGTATTAAAAGAAAACTCATAGTGCCCAGAAATGTCCCCTTATTTTCCTCCAGTATTAAAATTGCCCCTATAATTAAAAAAGTCCCAATACTGGCCCTAGTATTGCCTCCAATGGTTCATCCAGTATTAAACATGCACCTAAAATTAAAAATATCCCCATAGTGTCCCAGTAATGTCCCCATATTGTGCACCAAGTATTAAAAATGCCCCTATGGTGTCCCCAGTATCAAAATGCCACAATGTCCCCCGTAATGGTCCCTAAAATGTTCATAGTATTAAACATGCACTCCAGTGCCCTCAGTAAGTATTGACCCCAGTATTATCACCTGTATTGACCCCAGTATTAAATGCTTCATAGTGCCCCAATATTGCCCCTTATAGTTTTCTTAGTAATGCTCCCTATAGTGCTTTCCATGCCACCCTCTATAATACCCCCTTCTGGCCTGTAGCCTGAGACTTCCCAGTGCAGGAGGTTTCAATGTTGTATTCGTGCGACCTAATACCCGATGCAGGGGGGGCAAGTGGCCATCAGCTCCCATGATCTTCTGCAGTATTCAACTGTAGCGTCACTAGCAGAAAACATAACTCCCTAACAAACTCACTGATGGGAGACAGGAACCAAATGCCGATGATCCAGCAATGTAGTGGATGGCACATGTATGGCCAACAGGTGCATAGCAGACAAATGGAGCAACACAGAAAGTTCCTATCTGAATTCCGCTCAGCAATTCATCCAGAACAGTAGACCAGCACAGCAAGAGACCAACCTCAAACACAGCAACACACTAAACTCCCAGAATGCCAGAATATATTCCAGAATGTACAGAAAATATATTAGACTACAATTATATCAATATAACAGAACATGGAAGGAAATGCACATAACAGTTTAACAGTGAAGTGAGGCTCGGATAAAAATAGACTCACAATCAGCACTCCACCCTTATCAACCAGACAAGGCGAGAAGACAACTAAACCAAGCTTTATATGCAAGGCAGTTGAATACCGACTGTCCGAACAAATTTAGTAACTAGATGAACCTGAAGCAGCAGCACAGCCCTGCTGCTGGTAACACCAGGCAACTTATACGGTGCCCAGGAGATTTGCTAACTTTTCTGGGAGCCTGTTATGACCAGCTGCCCCAAGTGACCAACTACCTTTGAGGGCGATGTATAAGCACACCCCTCGTTCTTCACACGATACCTCTAATCGTCAGGAGAGACTTTCCCAAGGGGTTACCAGGTGCTACTTGAGAGGGGAATTGGAACACGAGGGAATTGGGACCTGAGTGTGAACCCACTGGACTGATCTCCAGGTGACACAATACACCGAATGGATGCTGGGAGGCCAGAGGCTGATCAGACAGAAACGTAGTCAGGGTACAAAGCAGGAGTCAGGGCAGGCGGCAATCAGGAAAATACTAAAAACATAGATCAAGGTCCGGGCAGGTGGCAATCAGGCAAAGTCCGTAAAACGTAATCCAAATGACAAGAGCCAACAAAACACCTTAGCTTAAACAGGAAACGAGACTAGCTAGGAACCTAAGTTGATCAGGTGCCTTCCTGTAGAAGGAGGCGTCTCTAAATAACTACTACAGGCCAGCCATATACTAGGGAAGATGGGAGGCGTGCACATGCTGCCTCACATGAGGAAGAGAGACACGCCGGCACACACCCTAAGAACACACATAGAACTCTGAGCCATAGTACAAGCTCTGCTCAGAGCCAGGATGGAGATGCTGATGGTAGGAGTGCAGACAACAGCAAAGAACCCCGCTGCCCACGCTTGTCAACATGGCGTGCAGAAGCAGTTGGAGTGAGGCCCCACAAGACACCAGTATTATAACTGGCACATGGTATTTTGGGGTTCCTGTTTGCATTCAGGCTCAGGATCTATAGGTTAAGCCTCTGGAGAAATCTGTGGACAATTCTGTTTTGGAGTTGTAGATCCTCATCGGTCTAGTATCAGGTTCTAGTTTGGCATCATTACCAGAATTACTAGAATTTCTTTAAATTTGACCCGGATCTAGTTTGGCCAAATTGGCTATCCAATTAGTTGCAGGTCCAAATAAATTTGACCTAAATCAAAACTGTTATGATTGACTCGAAAAATCTCTCTTTCTCTTTTTGATTTTCCTGAATCGAATCATACTGTCACGAACCATGTGAACCCACTGTGCCACGCATCCTACATCCTATAAGGGCGTTGTCTAAGTGAACCCCTCGTTTCTTCACAGTACCCCTGATGGTGGGGACAGACTTTCCCGAGGGGAACACCAGGTCGCTACCTCTTGATGAGGATAGGCACATGAGGCAGCTGGTCCAGGCGAACCAGGAGATACCTGAAAAAGGTACCAGAAATACAAGCAATGTTTGCAGGTGGGGTCGTTACAAGGAGCAACAGCGCAGGACCGAAGGATGAGGCAGAGGCGTAGTTAGACAGACGGCACAAGTACAGGTCAGGCAATCCGGTTCGGCAACAGGAGAGTCAAGGCAAGCAGGCAGGGATCAGATGGGTAGCAGAATCCAGAACCACAATACCAGTCAGGAACACAAGTGGTTATCAGGAACTTAACAGGACACAAAGACCTTGACACTGAGGCATCTGGGAAGGAGGTTGAGCCACTTATATATGTGCAGGAGGGCTAGGATTGGTCAGCAAGGTCACATGATCTAACTCATAAAGCCCAAGAAATGGCACGCGCCGGTTCTTAGGGAAGTGCTGCAAGAAACAAACAGCAAGCATGCTGTGGCCAGTGCTGAGAGTAAGCTGTGGAGCAGATCCCAGAACAATAGTAGCTACACAGACAGAGCCCAGGACTGCAGCGCTGAATGGGAAGCACCGGCCACAGATCACCGCTGAACACATCGCCCGGGACCTTGGCGGTAAGCAGGGGAACAGCGAAGCACAGCAGCCGCTGCTACACATACAGATGTAGCAGGGGTAACACACACACACTCTTAACTCAAATTTCTTAACTCATTGCGTTATCTTGAAACAAAAGCCATTGAAAAGCAATTGCTTAACGCATTTAGTTTAGATAACATGTCTCATAAAGCATGTGTGTTAACCCTGCTACATCCATACAAAATTCAGGTTTGGTAGAATCATAATTTTTTTTAAAATTCAGGTTGAATTTCCAAAGTTTTCAATCCATTCACTCATCACTAGTCATTACCCTAGTGATTGTCCTTCTCATATACCTCATTTGCATTAATAGTCCATCCGATCCGGCATTCGCCTTATCTCATATGTATTGTTGTAAGAGTTAGTACACAGAATACAGAGAAGGAATACTTTGGCCTGACTGTCGGCGGTGTGACTATACATATTCATTTCCTTGCTCGGTCTTTCTTCAGTTATCTGCACATTAAATCTCTGTTTTCAACATAACTTTTTCTAAATCCCCTTCATGTTGAAAAGCACGTTAAAGTATAAAAAGGATCATTTCCCTTTGAACAATCATTTATGAAGCAAAGAAAGTCCAAGGAATAAAGATTCAGAGCTTCCAAAACCAAGAATTTAATTGCCATAATTCCTTGCTCTGAAGGTGGCTGCTCATTCCCTGGTGGCCACCCAGTTGTTCTACTTTAATTTCTCGTAGAAAGGACAGAACTGTGCCATTATCCGAACCTGGCAATGCTTCAAAACCGAAAAGTAGACGTGATGCTTTCATAGTCTCCTCAGTAATGACTGAGGTAAACCACGTCTAACAAAAAATTGATGTCCATGTACATGATGTGTCTGGCAGGGCACAAGTTTTGTTCTTGGGGAGTTCCACCTTAAGGTAAAATGTTATAGAGACAACTCTCATGGTAGACGTTTATTCGATGGAAATGTCACCTGCCAAAATATCATGTCGCCTAGGTTATGTATTGAACATTGATATGACACTATAAGGTGGGAAATTGTGGTTCTGTTATCTGATGTCGTGGAAGTGTCCACCAACATGGAACTGGGGAGAAGACTGGCTTCTGATTCCATGTTGGAAGGAGAACAGTAGTGAGCATCCATACTGCGCAAGTGTAAAGTGCCGTACTCCCTATTTGGGTCCCCATTTTTTCCTGCCGCAAGCAGGTGAACTTATGCAATGAGCAGGACACTGGGTCAGTGGGGTTGCTATGCAGTGGGTCAGTTTATATGTGTAAAAGTTTGTGACGCCAATTGAAGCTTGCGCAGGTATTGTAGCAGGGCCCTTTAAGATGTTACAGCTCATACCAGGCAAGGAATGCCAGAGGGGGATAATGTCTCTGTGTAGTGTCAACGGTGTTTCCTACCTTGGTACGGCTGGACTCCTGTATCCTGGCTCACATGCAATAAAATTAGTGTGGTTAATAGGAGTTTTGATGGAATAATTAAGATCCAGACAGGAGATATAGTCCAACTTGTCTTTACTTAATGGCAGCTTGGAATCCGTACAAGTTACAGCTTTAGTCTTTAGGTCCCAGCAGGTATTGGCAATATGTGGCAGGAATTTATATGTATTCTGCTTCTTATCATATGCCTAGTAGATCTGGCAGGTATCTGTCTTCTGCTCTGTCTGTAGTCTGCTTAATAATGGGTCCTGACTAGCTGAGGAGGTACTTATCTTCTCCTGGACTTGGGAATGTACTCACAGCTTGGCTCACAGGGTATGCTTCTTCCTGGAGGCTGGAGATGGCTGCTTCTCTGGTCGACCAGCTGAGGCGGATAGCTCAAGCTGGGAAGATGGATCCTGGCCTCAGCCGAGGCGGGATCCAGGGTTGGGATCCCTGGTTCTGGGATCTCCTAACAACACAACCTACCCCGGCAGGGGTGGCTGGTACACTGCCTAGAACTTTCCTTCCTCCCCATGAGGTAGGAAGTGGGAACAATCCACTCCTCCTCAGAAAGGGGGGGGGAGCTAGCCTGGAATGGACTATTCCAGCCTAGATATACTAAACTGTCTATAGACTGCCTACACATTGCCGCCACCTACTGGTGTACATGGAGAATTACAGCAATTTATATAAAACAGACATAGGAAATCCATATAATGGAAAATGCAATGTAAGATTACACAGGATGATAACACATATACACTTAACATCATGTGACAGTAGTTTTAGTTACATACTTCAGGATGTTACACATGCCCTTGTTTAGTGGTCGCAGATGGTCCAGTGATGGATTTTGTAAATACTGTGACCAGCAGATCTTATGGAGATGCTGTAAAATGTTAGCATACTGAAGCGGCAGCAGGCCAACTAGGCAGTAAGCTAAGGGAAGCTATGGAACCAGCAGCTAGTGATCCTGAGTGACCAATGGCGAGCAGCCATTGAACTGGCATCCTGAGTATTGTATAAAGTAAGTTTTGTTATCTATTTACCTTCTCATGGAACAATCAGCGTGCCTCGATTATTGTGCCAAGGTCCGTCAATCACTCTTGTGGTTTACGTTCACATTACACTTATCAAAAAGCTCTTGCGTTAATGAATTATCCTTAGCGCGCCATCTAATGCTGAAGGAGTTCTTTGCAGGCCTCTAGGTTGGTGAATAGGCAGAAGTCCAAGCTGAGGGCTGCTTAATTAGTCATGCAGGAATTTCTGATCGTACCGCCCACTGGACTCTTAATCATGGGAAGCAGGACTTACAATAATTAAATACACGTTTTACTATCAGGTTCCCTAATTCATGCATCTGAATATCTTGGTAAAAGCTCTTTTTGTTACTCAGCACCCTGGGCACATGCCCCCAGCGATGCTCCTGAGTTAGACATTGATTGGGCTGTCCCTTCAGGATAAACATTTTCCCAAATAAAGCCTCCCCCTGCGATATCTGGTATTCCATTCCATCAATATACGTGAATGGGTGGCCATGTAATATTTGGATGCACCAAGTACTCCAAAAGCAGAGATACTCTTTCGGTTGGCTATTCTTTCAGGTTAATGAAGTAAGTTTCAGATTAGGGGCCACTATAAATGATGTCTATTCTCTATTAAATGAGAATTAAATGTCATATTAACATGACGAAAAATAAATGTCACGATAACTGCAATGGGGTCCAGAAGGATATAGAGAAGATCAATCCCTTTTGAAGTGCCATTAATACAGGTTTTCCATGCAGGGTCTGAGGTCATGGGTCCCTCAGTAACCATTTCTCCTGCAAAACCTACTCTGGGAGCTTCAACGCCTGGCTTGTCATTGTAAGACTGTGATCTGGGGAGAGACCCCCAGGATACAGCAAATTCATGCAATAAGGAAAGCGACACGGACACCAGCTCCTGATGCAAAAAACAGAAACTTTACTGAACAGTGGTATTAACAGTAATTACAACAGTAGTTACAGAGAGTATATATCACATACAGTATCAAATACAATGAACAACACAACGTCACATTGCCTTCTCTTGCCCCCAAACAACACTGTTTCATGTGCCCTCAATACTCCCAGCCTAGATGCTGGAGTGGCCTTGTAGTGTAGCAACAACAGAGTGTCCAGAATACCCTATACCCCAGGCTCAGAGTCACGGTACCAGCCCAACTGAACAACCTTACCCAAGGCGGCGTACACAGCAGAGCCCGCAAGTCGATACTGTGCCACAGGGTAACGGACCTGACCGATGGCGCACACGGCAGAGCCTACAAGTCAATAACTGTCCCTCTAAGTCATTGACCTGGGTATGTCCTGTATTCACTGGTTGCTCCAAACAGACAGCAAGTCCCTGCCACAACATGTGACCCTGCAGAACCTGTAACTATAACCCTCTGTTCCGATCAGCTTCTTGACGCCGATACTCAATCCAGCGAACAGAATCCGGATCCACGCGGTTCTCTCATGCAGCTCACAAAATGGCGGACGACTTCTTCTCCAAGCTGAGCAAATCCACCTCTCCTGGTAGATCCAACCGTTCCACGGCTCAGTCGCTTCTGACAGTGACTTTGACCGCTCCAAGTTGCACAGACCTGAGGATGGCACTGGATCCTGTCTTCAGCCTCTGCACAAGCATGTCTCCTCATGTCACCATTTTCTCTCTCTCTCTGGCACACAGCAGCATGAGTCATCAGCATGAGTCATCATCTGTTTTGCATATTCTAATCCCAGAGTGTGCTGGCTGTAGCTGCAAAAACAGTGGCCTTTAGTGCCCAAAATGTCAAATGACAGTTTCAGAAACAGCATTCAAGAATCAGTGGCTGTTGCTCCATCTTACATCATCACCAAGCATAATCCAAGAGTGGGATGGATGTAAAGCACTCTGCCACTGGTTTCTGGGGCACTGGACATGTCTCCTGTTGAGCGACCCATCAAACTTCTCTATCTGGCGGGCTGATGGACAAATCTGCTGAATACCAGGAGAACGTTGCCTGCCTGTCTTCATTGTGGTAGCTGTAAAATTTGGTGAACAGGGATAATGCTATGTTTTTTTGTTTTTTTGCAAGGTTTGGCCCTAGCCCCTTCATTACAGTGAAGGGAAAACCTAATGCTTCAGCAGACCAAGTGATTGTAGACAACTTTGTGGGAACAGTTTGGGGAAAGCCCTTTTGTGTTCCTCCACAGAGACCTGACCTCAACTTAATCCCCTAACTTTGGGAGGAACTAGAACAGAAATTGTGAGCCAGGCCCTCTCGTCAAACATCAGTGTCTGGCCTCACAAATGCCCTTCTTAGATAAATGGGCAAAAACTCCCAAAGACACCCTCCAAAATGTTTTTCAGAAAAGCAAAAGAGAGACCAACCTCATATTAATGACCAGGGCCGGCTCCAGGTTCATGTGGGCCTTTGGGCGATAAAGTCTCAGTGCTTTGGGCGATAGTCTCAGTGGGCCGCATTGTGGCATTTTGCACAGCGCTTACAGCAATGAAACTGCATGTATTATATATGAAATACCTTAAACAGAGCATGCTACAGAGCGGATATATGCGAATTAGTCCTTATGTGCCTACTTTTATTTTCTACCCATTGTTTCAGTCCTTCAGGTCTACTCAGAGATATGTGCCCCCTTCATAGTAGATATGCCAAGATATGTGCACCCTCACAGTAGATATGTCAAGATATGTGCCACCTCACAGTAGATATGTCAAGATATGTGCCACCTCACAGTTGATATGCCAAGATATGTGCCCCCTCACAGTAGATATGCCAAGATATGTGCCCCCTTCACAGTAGATATCCCAAAATATGTGCCCCTTGCAGTTGATATGCCAAGATATGTGCCCCATCACAGTAGATATGCCAAGATATGTGCCCCCTTCACAGTAGATATCTCAAAATATGTGCCCCTTGCAGTAGCTATGCCAAGATATGTGTCCCCTCACAGTAGATATGCCACGATATGTGCCCCCTAACAGTAGATATCCCAAAATATTTGCCCCTCGCAGTTGATATGCCAAGATGTGTGCCCCCTTCTCAGTAGATATGCCAAGATATGTGCCCTCTTATGGTGGATATGCCAAGATATGTGCCCAGTGCCCCCTTCACAGTGGTTATGCCCAGATGTGCCCCCTTCACAGGAACTGAAAAAAAAAAAAAAAAAATTCTCCTGCCCTCAGTCCCCTGGCTCCTCCCATGATCTGCGCTCCCCATCAGCAGCAGCAGGATACTATGACTACGCTGACGGCTCAATGGTGAAGCAAATAGTTCCCTACTTCAGTGGCGTGCCTAGGGTGTTTGGCACCCGGGGCGGGTCCTTTCTCTAGGACCCCAACCCCCCCCCCCCCCCCAAGACTTTAAAAAATGTTTTACCCCTTCACAGTAGTATTGCCCTTATTGTGCAACCTTTACGGTAGTTTTGTACAGATGTGTGCCCCCTCACAGTAGTAATGCCCTATCTGTGCCTCTTTCACAGTTGTAATGCCCTATCTGTGCCCCTTCACAGTAATAATACCCATTGTGCGCTCTTCATAGTAGAAATCACCATTGGGCCCCCTTCATAGTAATAATCCCCATTGTGTCCCCTTCATAGTAGAAATTACCATTGTGCCCCCTTCACAGTAATAATACCCATTGTGCCCCCTTCATAGTACTAATCGCCATTGTGCCCCCTTCACAGTAATAATACCCATTGTGCCCCCTTCATAGTAATAATCCCCATTGTGCCCCCTTCATAGTAATAATCCCCATTGTGTCCCCTTCATAGTAGAAATTACCATTGTGCCCCTTCACAGTAATAATACCCACTGTGCCCCCTACACAGTAATAATGCCCACTGTGCCCCCTTCACAGTAATAATGCCCATTATGCCCCCTTTCTAGTAATAATCCCCACTGTGCCCCCTTCACAGTAATATTGCACAATGGGCCCCCTTCATTGTAGTAATGCCCTCTGGCTCTGTGCCCCCTCCATGGTAGAAATGTCCATTGTGCCCCCTTCACATTAGTAATGCCCTCTGTGCCCCCTCCATAGATATAAAGACCACTGTGCCCCCTCCATAGTAATAAATAGGGATGAGCGAACTCGAACTGTATAGTTCGGGTTCGTACCGAATTTTGGGGTGTCCGTGACACGGACCCGAACCCGGACATTTTCGTAAAAGTCCGGGTTCGGGTTCGGTGTTCGTCGCTTTCTTCGCGCTTTTGTGACGCTTTCTTGGCGCTTTTTGAAAGGCTGCAAAGCAGCCAATCAACAAGCGTCATACTACTTGCCCCAAGAGGCCATCACAGCCATGCCTACTATTGGCATGGCTGTGATTGGCCAGAGCACCATGTGACCCAGCCTCTATTTAAGCTGGAGTCACATAGCGCCGCCCGTCACTCTGCTCTGATTAGCGTAGGGAGAGGTTGCGGCTGCGACAGTAGGGCGAGATTAGGCAGATTAACTCCTCCAAAGGACTTGATTAACTGATCGATCTGCAGCTGTGGATCATTGAGCTGCTGATCCTCAATTGCTCACTGTTTTTAGCCTGCACAGACCGTTTGTCAGTCACATTTTTCTGGGGTGATCGGCGGCCATTTTGTGTCTTGTGGTGCGCCAGCACAAGCTGCGACCAAGTGCATTTAACCCTCAATGGTGTGGTTGTTTTTTGGCTAAAGCCTACATCAGGGTGAAGCTGTCACACCAAGTGCATTTAACCAGCAATAGTCTGTTCATTTTTTGGCCATATACAAAATCAGGGGCAAGCTGCGCCTGTCACCAAGTGCATTTAACCCTCAATGGTGTGGTTGTTTTTTGGCTAAAGCCTACATCAGGGTGAAGCTGTCACACCAAGTGCATTTAACCAGCAATAGTCTGTTCATTTTTTGGCCATATCCCAGTCTAATTCTGTCACTAAATCCATACCGGTCACCCAGCGCCTAAATACTAGGCCTCAAATTTATATCCCGCTAAATCTGTCCTTAGTGCTGTAGCTGGGCGAGTTATTTAGTGTCCGTTCAAGCACATTTCTTGTTCTGGGTTGAAATACAATTCCCAATTTAGCAATTTCATAATTTAGTGGTTTCTGCTATATCAGAGCTATTTGAAATCTATCCCTAAAAGGGTATATAATATTCAAGGTGCACATTGGGTCATTCAGAATAACTTCACACACCCGCTACTGTGTATTTCCAAGTCTAATTCTGTCACTAAACCCATACCTGTCACCCAGCGCCTAAATACTAGGCCTCAAATTTATATCCAGCTAAATCTGTCCTTAGTGCTGTAGCTGGGCGAGTTATTTAGTGTCCGTTCAAGCACATTTCTTGTTCTGGGTTGAAATACAATTCCCAATTTAGCAATTTCATAATTTAGTGGTTTCTGCTATATCAGAGCTATTTGAAATCTATCCCTAAAAGGGTAGATCATATTGAAGGTGCACATAGGGTCATTCAGAATAACTTCACACACACGCTTCTGTGCATTTCCAAGTCTAATTCTGTCACTAAATCCATACCGGTCACCCAGCGCCTAAATACTAGGCCTCAAATTTATATCCCGCTGAATTTGAATACAATACATTGGGCCAAATAATATATTTGTTGTTGTGGTGAACCATAACAATGAGAAAAACATCTAGTAAGGGACGCGGACGTGGACATGGTCGTGGTGGTGTTAGTGGACCCTCTGGTGCTGGGAGAGGACGTGGCCGTTCTGCCACATCCACACGTCCTAGTGTACCAACTACCTCAGGTCCCAGTAGCCGCCAGAATTTACAGCGATATATGGTGGGGCCCAATGCCGTTCTAAGGATGGTAAGGCCTGAGCAGGTACAGGCATTAGTCAATTGGGTGGCCGACAGTGGATCCAGCACGTTCACATTATCTCCCACCCAGTCTTCTGCAGAAAGCGCACAGATGGCGCCTGAAAACCAACCCCATCAGTCTGTCACATCACCCCCATGCATACCAGGGAAACTGTCTCAGCCTCAAGTTATGCAGCAGTCTCTTATGCTGTTTGAAGACTCCGCTGGCAGGGTTTCCCAAGGGCATCCACCTAGCCCTTCCCCAGCGGTGAAAGACATAGAATGCACTGACGCACAACCACTTATGTTTCCTGATGATGAGGACATGGGAATACCACCTCAGCACGTCTCTGATGATGACGAAACACAGGTGCCAACTGCTGCGTCTTTCTGCAGTGTGCAGACTGAACAGGAGGTCAGGGATCAAGACTGGGTGGAAGACGATGCAGGGGACGATGAGGTCCTAGACCCCACATGGAATGAAGGTCGTGCCACTGACTTTCACAGTTCGGAGGAAGAGGCAGTGGTGAGACCGAGCCAACAGCGTAGCAAAAGAGGGAGCAGTGGGCAAAAGCAGAACACCCGCCGCCAAGAGACTCCGCCTGCTACTGACCGCCGCCATCTGGGACCGAGCACCCCAAAGGCAGCTTCAAGGAGTTCCCTGGCATGGCACTTCTTCAAACAATGTGCTGACGACAAGACCCGAGTGGTTTGCACGCTGTGCCATCAGAGCCTGAAGCGAGGCATTAACGTTCTGAACCTGAGCACAACCTGCATGACCAGGCACCTGCATGCAAAGCATGAACTGCAGTGGAGTAAACACCTTAAAACCAAGGAAGTCACTCAGGCTCCCCCTGCTACCTCTTCTGCTGCTGCCGCCTCGGCCTATTCTGCTGCTGCCGCCTCGGCCTCTTCCTCCGCCTCTGGAGGAACGTTGGCACCTGCCGCCCAGCAAACAGGGGATGTACCACCAACACCACCACCACCACCTCCGTCACCAAGCGTCTCAACCATGTCACACGCCAGCGTTCAGCTCTCCATCTCACAAACATTTGATAGAAAGCGTAAATTCCCACCTAGCCACCCTCGATCCCTGGCCCTGAATGCCAGCATTTCTAAACTACTGGCCTATGAAATGCTGTCATTTAGGCTGGTGGACACAGACAGCTTCAAACAGCTCATGTCGCTTGCTGTCCCACAGTATGTTGTTCCCAGCCGGCACTACTTCTCCAAGAGAGCCGTGCCTTCCCTGCACAACCAAGTATCCGATAAAATCAAGTGTGCACTGCGCAACGCCATCTGTGGCAAGGTCCACCTAACCACAGATACGTGGACCAGTAAGCACGGCCAGGGACGCTATATCTCCCTAACTGCACACTGGGTAAATGTAGTGGCAGCTGGGCCCCAGGCGGAGAGCTGTTTGGCGCACGTCCTTCCGCCGCCAAGGATCGCAGGGCAACATTCTTTGCCTCCTGTTGCCACCTCCTCCTTCTCGGCTTCCTCCTCCTCTTCTTCCACCTGCTCATCCAGTCAGCCACACACCTTCACCACCAACTTCAGCACAGCCCGGGGTAAACGTCAGCAGGCCATTCTGAAACTCATATGTTTGGGGGACAGGCCCCACACCGCACAGGAGTTGTGGCGGGGTATAGAACAACAGACCGACGAGTGGTTGCTGCCGGTGAGCCTCAAGCCCGGCCTGGTGGTGTGTGATAATGGGCGAAATCTCGTTGCAGCTCTGGGACTAGCCAATTTGACGCACATCCCTTGCTTGGCGCATGTGCTGAATTTGGTGGTGCAGAAGTTCATTCACAACTACCCCGACATGTCAGAGCTGCTGCATAAAGTGCGGGCCGTCTGTTCGCGCTTCCGGCGTTCACATCCTGCCGCTGCTCGCCTGTCTGCGCTACAGCGTAACTTCGGCCTTCCCGCTCACCGCCTCATATGCGACGTGCCCACCAGGTGGAACTCCACCTTGCACATGCTGGACAGACTGTGCGAGCAGCAGCAGGCCATAGTGGAGTTTCAGCTGCAGCACGCACGGGTCAGTCGCACTACAGAACAGCACCACTTCACCACCAATGACTGGGCCTCCATGCGAGACCTGTGTGCCCTGTTGCGCTGTTTCGAGTACTCCACCAACATGGCCAGTGGCGATGACACCGTTATCAGCGTTACAATACCACTTCTATGTCTCCTTGAGAAAACACTTAGGGCGATGATGGAAGAGGAGGTGGCCCAGGAGGAGGAGGAGGAGGAGGAGGAGGAAGAGGGGTCATTTTTAGCACTTTCAGGCCAGTCTCTTCGAAGTGACTCAGAGGGAGGTTTTTGGCAACAGCAGAGGCCAGGTACAAATGTGGCCAGACAGGGCCCACTACTGGAGGACGAGGAGGACGAGGATGAGGAGGAGGTGGAGGAGGATGAGGATGAAGCATGGTCACAGCGGGGTGGCACCCAACGCAGCTCGGGTCCATCACTGGTGCGTGGCTGGGGGGAAAGGCAGGACGATGACGATACGCCTCCCACAGAGGACAGCTTGTCCTTATCCCTGGGCAGCCTGGCACACATGAGCGACTACATGCTGCAGTGCCTGTGCAACGACAGCAGAGTTGCCCACATTTTAACCTGTGCGGACTACTGGGTTGCCACCCTGCTGGATCCACGCTACAAAGACAATGTGCCCACCTTACTTCCTGCACTGGAGCGTGATAGGAAGATGCGCGAGTACAAGCGCACGTTGGTAGACGCGCTACTGAGAGCATTCCCAAATGTCACAGGGGAACAAGTGGAAGCCCAAGGCCAAGGCAGAGGAGGAGCAAGAGGTCGCCAAGGCAGCTGTGTCACGGCCAGCTCCTCTGAGGGCAGGGTTAGCATGGCAGAGATGTGGAAAACTTTTGTCAACACGCCACAGCTAACTGCACCACCACCTGATACGCAACGTGTTAGCAGGAGGCAACATTTCACTAACATGGTGGAACAGTACGTGTGCACACCCCTCCACGTACTGACTGATGGTTCGGCCCCATTCAACTTCTGGGTCTCTAAATTGTCCACGTGGCCAGAGCTAGCCTTTTATGCCTTGGAGGTGCTGGCCTGCCCGGCAGCCAGCGTTTTGTCTGAACGTGTATTCAGCACGGCAGGGGGCGTCATTACAGACAAACGCAGCCGCCTGTCTACAGCCAATGTGGACAAGCTGACGTTCATAAAAATGAACCAGGCATGGATCCCACAGGACCTGTCCGTCCCTTGTCCAGATTAGACATTAACTACCTCCCCATAACCATATATTATTGGACTCCAGGGCACTTCCTCATTCAATCCTATTTTTATTTTCATTTTACCATTATATTGCGAGGCTACCCAAAGTTGAATGAACCTCTCCTCTGCCTGTGTGCTAGGCCTAAATATATGCCAATGGACTGTTGCAGTGGTGGCTGACGTGAAGCCTGATTCTCTGCTATGACATGCAGACTAATTCTCTGCTGACATGAAGCCAGATTGTCTGTTACGGGACCTCTCTCCTCTGCCTGGGTGCTGGGCCTAAATTTATGACAATGGACTGTTGCAGTGGTGGCTGACGTGAAGCCTGATTCTCTGCTATGACATGCAGACTGATTCTCTGCTGACATGAAGCCAGATTGTCTGTTACGGGACCTCTCTGCTCTGCCTGTGTGCTAGGCCTAAATATATGCCAATGGACTGTTGCAGTGGTGGCTGACGTGAAGCCTCATTCTCTGCTATGACATGCAGACTGATTCTCTGCTGTCATGAAGCCAGATTGTCTGTTACGGGACCTCTCTGCTCTGCCTGTGTGCTAGGCCTAAATATATGCCAATGGACTGTTGCAGTGGTGGGTGACGTGAAGCCTCATTCTCTGCTATGACATGCAGACTGATTCTCTGCTGACATGAAGCCAGATTGTCTGTTACGGGACCTCTCTCCTCTGCCTGTGTGCTAGGCCTAAATATATGCCAATGGACTGTTGCAGTGGTGGCTGACGTGAAGCCTGATTCTCTGCTATGACATGCAGACTGATTCTCTGCTGACATGAAGCCAGATTGTCTGTTACGGGACCTCTCTGCTCTGCCTGTGTGCTAGGCCTAAATATATGCCAATGGACTGTTGCAGTGGTGGGTGACGTGAAGCCTCATTCTCTGCTATGACATGCAGACTGATTCTCTGCTGTCATGAAGCCAGATTGTCTGTTACGGGACCTCTCTGCTCTGCCTGTGTGCTAGGCCTAAATATATGCCAATGGACTGTTGCAGTGGTGGGTGACGTGAAGCCTCATTCTCTGCTATGACATGCAGACTGATTCTCTGCTGACATGAAGCCAGATTGTCTGTTACGGGACCTCTCTCCTCTGCCTGTGTGCTAGGCCTAAATATATGCCAATGGACTGTTGCAGTGGTGGCTGACGTGAAGCCTCATTCTCTGCTATGACATGCAGACTAATTCTCTGCTGACATGAAGCCAGATTGTCTGTTACGGGACCTCTCTCCTCTGCCTGGGTGCTGGGCCTAAATTTATGACAATGGACTGTTGCAGTGGTGGCTGACGTGAAGCCTCATTCTCTGCTATGACATGCAGACTGATTCTCTGCTGACATGAAGCCAGATCCTCTGTTACGGGACCTCTCTCCTCTGCCTGGGTGCTGGGCCTAAATATATGCCAATGGACTGTTGCAGTGGTGGCTGACGTGAAGCCTCATTCTCTGCTATGACATGCAGACTGATTCTCTGCTGACATGAAGCCAGATCCTCTGTTACGGGACCTCTCTCCTATGCCTGGGTGCTGGGCCTAAATTTATGACAATGGACTGTTGCAGTGGTGGCTGACGTGAAGCCTCATTCTCTGCTATGACATGCAGACTGATTCTCTGCTGACATGAAGCCAGATCCTCTGTTACGGGACCTCTCTCCTATGCCTGGGTGCTGGGCCTAAATTTATGACAATGGACTGTTCCAGTGTTGGGTGACGTGAAGCCTCATTCTCTGCTATGACATGCAGACTGATTCTCTGCTGACATGAAGCCAGATCCTCTTTTACGGGACCTCTCTCCTCTGCCTGGGTGCTGGGCCTAAATTTATGACAATGGACTGTTGCAGTGGTGGCTGACGTGAAGCCTCATTCTCTGCTATGACATGCAGACTGATTCTCTGCTGACATGAAGCCAGATCCTCTGTTACGGGACCTCTCTCCTCTGCCTGGGTGCTGGGCCTAAATTTATGACAATGGACTGTTGCAGTGGTGGCTGACGTGAAGCCTGATTCTCTGCTATGACATGCAGACTGATTCTCTGCTGTCATGAAGCCAGATTGTCTGTTACGGGACCTCTCTGCTCTGCCTGTGTGCTAGGCCTAAATATATGCCAATGGACTGTTGCAGTGGTGGGTGACGTGAAGCCTGATTCTCTGCTATGATATGAAGACTGATTCTCTGCTGACATGAAGCCAGATTGTCTGTTACGGGACCTTTCTCCTCTGCCTGGGTTCTGGGCCTAAATTTATGAAAATTGACTCTTACAGTGGTGGGTGACGTGAAGCCTGATTCTCTGCTATGATATGAAGACTGATTCTCTGCTGACATGAAGCCAGATTGTCTGTTACGGGACCTTTCTCCTCTGCCTGGGTTCTGGGCCTAAATTTATGAAAATTGACTCTTACAGTGGTGGGTGACGTGAAGCCTGATTCTCTGCTATGATATGAAGACTGATTCTCTGCTGACATGAAGCCAGATTCTCTGTTACGGGACCTCTCTCCTCTGCCTGGGTGCTGGGCCTAAATATATGACAATGGACTGTTGCAGTGGTGGCTGACGTGAAGCCTCATTCTCTGCTATGACATGCAGACTAATTCTCTGCTGACATGAAGACAGATTCTCTGTTACGGGACCTCCCTCCTCTGCCTGGGTGCTGGGCCTAAATATATGCCAATGGACTGTTGCAGTGGTGGCTGACGTGAAGCCTCATTCTCTGCTATGACATGCAGACTGATTCTCTGCTGACATGAAGCCAGATTCTCTGTTACGGGACCTCTCTCCTCTGCCTGTGTGTGTGCTGGGCCTAAATATATGCCAATGGACTGTTGCAGTGGTGGCTGACGTGAAGCCTCATTCTCTGCTATGACATGCAGACTGATTCTCTGCTGACATGAAGCCAGATTCTCTGTTACGGGACCTCTCTCCTCTGCCTGTGTGTGTGCTGGGCCTAAATATATGCCAATGGACTGTTGCAGTGGTGGCTGACGTGAAGCCTCATTCTCTGCTATGACATGCAGACTAATTCTCTGCTGACATGAAGACAGATTCTCTGTTACGGGACCTCCCTCCTCTGCCTGGGTGCTGGGCCTAAATATATGCCAATGGACTGTTGCAGTGGTGGCTGACGTGAAGCCTCATTCTCTGCTATGACATGCAGACTAATTCTCTGCTGACATGAAGACAGATTCTCTGTTACGGGACCTCCCTCCTCTGCCTGGGTGCTGGGCCTAAATATATGCCAATGGACTGTTGCAGTGGTGGCTGACGTGAAGCCTCATTTTTTTGCTATGACATGCAGACTGATTCTCTGCTGACATGAAGCCAGATTCTCTGTTACGGGACCTCTCTCCTCTGCCTGTGTGCTGGGCCTAAATATATGCCAATGGACTGTTGCAGTGGTGGCTGACGTGAAGCCTCATTCTCTGCTATGACATGCAGACTGATTCTCTGCTGACATGAAGCCAGATTCTCTGTTACGGGACCTCTCTCCTCTGCCTGTGTGTGTGCTGGGCCTAAATATATGCCAATGGACTGTTGCAGTGGTGGCTGACGTGAAGCCTCATTCTCTGCTATGACATGCAGACTGATTCTCTGCTGACATGAAGACAGATTCTCTGTTACGGGACCTCCCTCCTCTGCCTGGGTGCTGGGCCTAAATATATGCCAATGGACTGTTGCAGTGGTGGGTGACGTGAAGCCTCATTCTCTGCTATGACATGCAGACTAATTCTCTGCTGACATGAAGACAGATTCTCTGTTACGGGACCTCTCTCCTCTGCCTGGGTGCCGGGGCCTAAATATCTGAGAATGGACTGTTCCAGTGGTGGGTGACGGGAAGCCAGATTCTCTGCTATGGAACCTCTCTCCAATTGATTTTGGTTAATTTTTATTTATTTAATTTTTATTTTAATTCATTTCCCTATCCACATTTGTTTGCAGGGGATTTACCTACATGTTGCTGCCTTTTGCAGCCCTCTAGCTCTTTCCTGGGCTGTTTTACAGCCTTTTTAGTGCCGAAAAGTTCGGGTCCCCATTGACTTCAATGGGGTTCGGGTTCGGGACGAAGTTCGGATCGGGTTCGGATCCCGAACCCGAACATTTCCGGGATGTTCGGCCGAACTTCTCGAACCCGAACATCCAGGTGTTCGCTCAACTCTAGTAATAAAGTCCTCTGTATTAAAAACAAAAAAACACAGTAACTACTCACCTTGTCCCGTTCCTGAAGCTCACAGTCCTCTCTTCCCTGCAGACACAGATCGCTCCGCAGCACGGTGTGGGCGGAGCTTATGCAGATTTCTGGGCTGCAGGCTCCGCCCAGAGAGGCTGTGTCTGCAGGCTGAATGGTGGCGTGGGGAGAAGTCTTCCTTCTTCACCATTCTGTGCGCCGCCGGCGTGAAGGAGGGGAGGAGCGCGGGGAGCTGAGTGGTGAGGGGCAGGTCCCAGCTCCCTGCGCTCCAGCAATGAGCGCTTCCATCTGTATTGATGCAAGCGCTTATTGCTTCTGGCCTCTGGCAGCTGTGCTGAGGGCCCCGGGTGCTGACGCCGGCCTTGTTAATGACTATGGATGTAGAATGGGAGGTCATAAAAGCTGCTGAAGGTGGGACGTGTAGGTGGCCAGTACTTTTCTCAATATAGTGTATATAAGATTTTGAAGCCAAGAAGAAGAAAATCCAAAGTGAAGCGTCTGAGCATAAAGGAGCTGCCTTAAAACAAATGCGATTGTGCCTTGTGCCTTGAGTCTACAGCAGAAGGTTTCATAATGAGTCCATTACCACCTCTAGGACATCCACCCGGCACAATGATTCACTAGATTTCTATTAAAGCATTGAATATGCATTTTAAGTCTATTATGTTGATAGTTTTCTTAGCAAAAATAAAATGTGCAAATCCAGCAGAGCCCAGAAGTTGCTGATGTGTCTCAGCTATTTGCATAGTAAGCTATTCCGGGGAGTCAGTACATTCACCATCCAGAGACGACGCTCGGGATCATAGGAACGTGAGATCAGAAAGTGCTGAAAGTCACTGCTGATCTGCTGCCAAGTGTGCTGCACATGATCCAAAGTGACTGACAGAGGATTCATCGGGAGATTAAATTCATTTATTACTTGATATTTATAAGGATACAATATTCCTGAAAGAGACACGTGCAGCCCTGCAGCAGATGGCAGATAAATAGATAAAAGATATATAGACAGACAGACAGATAAATAGATAGCTGTGCAGCTGGGAGCCACTGTTGAGCTGTTAAACTTACCTGGCCGGCTGGACCAGCCTCCTGCTTCCATCCTATGGTTGGGCCTGGCTGCCCGGCCTGCTCTTTTCCCTAACACAGGCTGTGACCTGTTGGCCGGCTAGGCTTTTCCCTCCATGCCCATAGGAAGCATGGACCTTAAGGCTTTTAAAGGGCAAGGTGCACACATGCATCTTTACCAGCCAAAGGCCAGGCTACCCGAGGGAAAGACATTTTCTCTTATTGGAGGGTACCTGAGCAGTAGGTGTCTTAGCTTGCTAAGTTCCTGCTAGGTGTGCTGTACATTGTTGTCTGCCCTTGTACTGGCTTCTGCCCATTTACCTGTATTTGGCCCCTTTCTGCCTGACCTGACCTCGGCCTGTCCTGGACTATGATTCGTGGGTGGTCTGTTAACCACACAGAGACTGCTTCAGGAGGCAGTGGCCTGGTGGTTCCCCTGCAGTGAAGTCCAGATTCCTGTATAGGGGTTAAAGGGTGAAAACCAGGGAACTGCCAGGATAACGCCCTTAGGAGTAGCCCAAAGTCAAGCCAGTTTGTTAACACCGTGGTTCAACACCCTCTGCTGCAACACCCATTGCCCATCTATCTATTAGACATGAGCAAAGTTTAGAAAACTTCGATTCAGCTGCTTTGCTGAATTTCACAAAGAAATTTCTTTGTGAGTAGTGGGTGCAATGACGGGAAACGGTTATTAGCCCCCCCCCCCCATCATTGAACCCTCAGATATCGCGTTCATTGCTGATTGCTACATCTAAAAAAAAATTAGGGCTCTCTGGGGTTAATCTGTGTTAAAAATTTATAATACTCATGTTATTCATTCGAGCGTGAAGAGGCCACTGCGGCCATCTGCCATCTTGATTGAAGATCCCTCTCAAAATCTTGTGCGGGGAGTGATGACATCATCACACTGGTTGGAATGGTGATGTCATACACCACTGAGCACGAGATTTCGTGTGGAATCCTCAATTAAGATGGACGCCGCGGCCTCATCACACTCAAATGGATGAGATGAGTGTTTTTTTTTTTTTTTACCGCCATTTCAGGGAAAGTTGATTCGTTACAATGAAGCACGAGGAAATTCAGATTCATGGAAGATCGAGTTTTCCCTAAAATTCGAATCAAAGTCTATTTTGGATATTTCGATTCACTCAACAGTATTATCTATCTCCCTATCTATCTATTATTATATATTTACTGTATTTATACTGTACAAAGTTCATAAACTTTAGAGGAAACGTCCACAGAATTAGCAGTGCTTGCAGTTCTTCCCATCATGCACAGCTTTCTGAACCCTATAGCTGAGAGCTTCTGAGGCTTTCAGCAGATGTTTAATGTCCAGATGTAGGAAACAACATGAAGAGTGCAAGAAACAACTACAATTATTAACATAATCATGACTACCGTGTTTTACAGTCACAAAGGTTCTGTTATTTTAATTGCTTGGAAGAGCTAAAATATGCACGGAAGCCCATGAATGTGAGGGCGGGAGCCCGGGGAGTAAGCCGCTCGGCGTCTTCATCGTCAAATTTACTGCTTTCTATAAAAATTCAGGATCCGTGTGTGGACAAGAGAACTGGGACTGAAAGGAGAGAAAAAACCATTATCCTGCAGCATAAAGAGCAGACGATAATTGGATCTCAACTGAGAGGACTCTTGTGGGCGTCCATCTTGTTTTAGCCTTATTAAGTAGGAGTCTTCACATTTACCATAAGAATTACAGTCACAGTACTTTGGAGCTAGGGTACTTTGGATTATGGACATTTGTGGACATTTATCCCTATTGCTGCTACCAAACCCATCAACTCACCACTTTAGTGCACCTAGAAGGGTTAACTTGCACTATGATTTATGCAGTTGTTTACACTTATACTGTTATATTGTTAAACTGCATTTTATAGGTTTATTTTACTATATCCTGTTTATTTGCACTGTTCTCACTCTATATCTGCACCGCACTGTGGAAAACCAGCTAATACTGAGAGACTTTGGGACTTTATATCTATGCACTGAGAAGTTTGAAATCTTCCACAGTTACTATAACAGACTATGCAAAGTTTTTGAGGAAAAAATACAGACACACTGACCTTTTGAGATTAGCTCTGCTGTTTACGAGTAAAGACTTGTTCATATCTGGAAAAATTGTGCTTAGTTATTCCCACAGACTTGTATTAAAACTCTATACAACTCTATGACATGCTGAAATTGCAACATTGTTTCTCTTAAGGCTGCATTTCTTCACTCCACCCCTCCCAAAAGTAGGTTCTAGTTTAGTTAAAAACTATATATAAGGAGGGCACTCAGAGCCCCTAGTTGTCTGAAAATAGGGACCAGTGTTTAGGATGAGAGACTCTGCCAGAGTGCACGAGTGATCAGACGAAGACGCTGAAATGGAGGTACTCAGCCACAGACCCTGGGTCACCAATGTTTTTTGCCAGGGTACCAACTCAGTGCCTTGCCTGTATTATTTTGCACTTGATTAAAGAAGCACACTGGGTTTCTTCAGACCCTGTCTCTCTGGACTTATTTTCCAATATGGTGCACCACACTTTACCATGCCCTCCAGAGAGCAGCAACATGTGGTGATCCCTCAAATTTGTTCCGGGGACCCGGCAATGCGTTGGGACCACCTCAAACTTGGCCACTGCACAGTACAGGGTGGAAAACAAAATATGGTGACATGGTGAAGAAGAAGACCGCAATCTAATATTCTCTAGAGTGGGATCCAGGTGAGGCTGTAAGGCAATTGTGATATTTGTGGCCTAGAGGAGGGAGTGGTGCTATTAAAGGGGTCTTCTGGGACCTATTCGGCCTTGAAAACCTACCTTACTTATATCTTGCCTGTGGAAGAAAGTTTCTAATGTACATACCGTCTAGACATTGTTTGGATTGGCTCGGAAACCTGTTCACATGGCGCTTCTCTTTTGAAAATGTGCTTCCGCTGACATCATGTCCGTTACCAGGTTTCCAGCCAGGGTTATGTGAGGGTTAAGACTCCATGTTGTGTCCTCAGCCTCCGTGTTTGTATTTCATACTGCCATTTTACATTAATGAACTGTGAGCTTCTTGTGGAAAGTTACTGTAACTTCAAGATCACTCGTTGCCCCCACCAACGCTCATTAGAAAGGAATCTTAACAAGCGTCAGGAGTACTAGCATGTGGCTAGCACCCACAGTTAAGATTGAGGAGACGGTCTGGGCGTATAGTCAAGAGATGCTCATTTCAGATTGTGTTTTCAATGAGTTAATGATGTAAATGTTTAACTATGTCTTCAGATGGAAATGATCCAGAAATGTGCTTTATAACTCTGCTTTTTTTCAATAAAGATACACAGACCTATGCATGTGTTGGTTTTGACTCTATGGATATTCATGACTTCTAATTCGGAGTCCACCGCTCATCCGACAATGTTTTTTTTGCCTCAACAGTTACTAACACAAAACTCCATGGTGGATGCGCTTCAGCTGCACATGTGCCAGGGAGAGGAGCAGGTTTGGCCCGTCCACAGTGGGAGTGATGCTGCATCCTTTGACTACACCAGAAACCTGATAAAGGATGTGATATAGCGGAACTTGGATTTTCAGAAGAGGAGTGACTGGTGTCCATGTTTCTGAGAGGCTGAGCCACACAACTTATGAACAGTAGATATATTAAAACTGTCTTCTACAGGCGAGATATAAGTAATTAACATGGGTTTGTGCAGTCTTCTGGGTCCTGGAAAAGCACTTTAAGACAGTAAATGAGCTTCATAGTGGCCAGTACCCTGTCCTCCCCAGGGTGCTGACACATAATAAAAATGGAGGCTCTACACATATTGTTTGGCTAGATGATACAGATGTGCAGTGTAGCCCCCAGATGTTAGTGGCCCAGATTTATTGGAGAGGCAAGAAAGAGTCGGGAGAGATTGCTGTCAGCAGAACATTAGCTCGGTAGATATCCTTTGACTGTGAATCGTCATTGCCTTAAAGAGGTTTACATTAAGTAGAAGATTGATGACCTATCCACAGGATAGTGGCCTAGACCAAGCAGCAGGTAGCCATCTTCATCACTGCCATTAAGAGGGCGAGTCCAGGGCAGAGTTTTTGACACTGATTCAATTGTCTGCAACACCAGAGGAGAAAGTAAGTCTATTGCCACCAAGAAGAGACTTTGAGACTGTCAAGCCTGCTGAGTGGGTACAACACAAAGACCAGAGCTCATTGCCATGAGCAGGAGAAAGCAGGATGCCGTCAGGCAGAGACATTAATCCCATTGCCTCTTTTGAGACTCAAGTTTATTCCTAACGAGTTCAGTAAATCTGGTATTTCCAAGTGTCCACCTAATACCTTCCACCATCCTTTAGTGGGGAGCCAGGTATACTGCTCTCTGGCCAAAAAGATCCTAAGTACAAGCTGCTAACTTCTCCTACTACTCAGCAGAACTCAACACAATTAAAGACACAGCCTAGTTTATTACTTATGATTTGCCATTACTATTTAAAAAAAATTCTGTCAACATACGAGGGCTTGTTTAATGTGGGGCACATAGTATATTTTTAATAGCACCATTTTGAGGTACCTTAGATGAATTGTGTAACTTAAAAAAAAAAAGAAACTTGAGACGCTGCAGTTTGAAAAAAGATTTTCTGATTTCTGCCATTGGGTTTAGGATTTAGTTTTTCTGCACGGTAATAACGTTACAAATGGAAAAACGTTTTCTTTTTATGTTTAGCATTTTTTTATCTGTTTTTATTTTAGAAAAAAATTAAAACTTTATAGAACTTTTTTTTAGTCCCGTCATTCGTCTTGAACCTGCAGTCTGTTACAGTTGTGGATCCACTGTGCCAACCACCAGGAGTGGTCAGCTGCTACCCACAGGGATTAGAGACACCAATGTGATGCACCAGGGGGTAATCAGGAAATACTCATAGTCTAGTTTCAGGCTGAGGTCAGGGCAGGCAGCGAGAAGTCCATGAATTCAGCAGAAAGTCGGTGAACAGGAGCAAACAGGTTTTAGCTCTTTCAGCAAAGCCTAGCAGAGCCAGAGTGGACCTGGCAGACCAGGCAATGAGTGGAACATAGAGACACCTTATATAGGGGAGTAGATGAGTCCATTAGTCAGCAGGTGGAAAGCACCTGCCAACACATTCTATAAGGAGAGAAAGGGTGTAACCACTGCAAAGCTGAACCTGAGGTGAGATACATTGAACTAAGCTCCTGTTCACACATACACACTGGACAGACAGACACATGGCAAGTGGAGTGTGTAGAGCAGTCCTCTGGTGGCTTGTACTGTACACTGCCAAGCTCCAGTATTGCAGTGCATAGTGATTTTGTCAGTGGCAAGATGCTTAAGTGGCTAGGAAGTGGCATGTCTGGGACCCTTCAAATACCCCCTTATCATCCTGTGATTGCATTTGCCGGGTTCTGATTGAGCTTCCTCCCTCGGTCTAAATTCCTAGATGCTGTGGTCACTATTAAGGGGTTGAACTGCTGGGATCGGAGTCATCTCTGATCCCCACAATGAAGACCTGGTTATTTTTTAACTAACTCAAGTAGCAGTTTTATTGTCTATCCAAAGCCCTTGTAAATACGATGCAGGATTCAGACTCCAGAGAGATGTTATTATTCATGACATCTTCATTTTCCGGCTTTGTACAAATATTGTCAGTTCACACAATGCAAACATTTTTTTCTTATGGTTGTGATTTGCATTAAGCGCTGTACACAATAGTCGAGCTGGTTACTCCCATTTATATGTACATACATTACACCGCCTGCAAAATAACAGTAATAGCATCAACTCTCAGCTCCTCTCCTGGTAGTTGAGCTATTAACCCATAACAGAAATCTCATGTATATATGAAGAGAGAAGATAGAAGGGTCGACATGGTCAAAAGTAAAAGCCCCTAGAGGAGGCAGTAATGTGGTACTGTCTTCCAAAGGAGAAGAAACCACAGGGAAGTCACAAGATGAGTGGGGAATTAGTAGGGTGAACTGAAATGTACAGGAGATGTGAAGTCTCTAAGCCACAAATGGTTTCACTCTGCCTAGATCGGGGATTGATGTCTGAGGAATCTCTTGATCTTCACGCTCAAGGGGCTATGGGCTTTCTTGGTCGGGTTCTCAGTTCACAGTAGTAACATAGAAACATAGAATGTGTCGGCAGATAAGAACCATTTTGCCCATCTAGTCTGCCCAATATACTGAATGCTATACTCAAGGATGGAGCCAAGGGCCACCACCAGGAGAATGGTCAGGATATGGCATGCCAGTGGCCAAGATTGGATCCTAGTCAGAAATGGAACAAAGGGCCACCGCCAGGAGAGCAGTTAGGACGTGAGAGGCCAGAGGGCAAGACGGGGACATTGTCGCAAATGGAGCCAAGGGTCATCATCAGGAGAGTGATCAGGATGTTGTAGGGCAGAGGATGACACTAGAGAATAGTCACAAATTAAGCCAGGGATCTGAGCTAGGAGAATTAACAGGATGTGACAGGCCAGAGGACAAAATGAAAAAATAGTCACAAATGGAGCCAAACAGGGTGAGGCAGAAGCAGTATCCAGGACCACGGTTGAGGTCTAGAACACGGTCAATCAGGGTTCTGGGAGAGTTGGCATGTACACATAATACAGAATTCTGAGGGAGGACCTCTGTTCAGGACCCTCATTTCTTGTCCAGAGCGGAGAGCGAGTGCAAAGAGCATTTCTCACTCTGTAAAACCTGTCCTGTCCTGCGTTACACAGAGAATTGTGTAATACTTCATTTCTCCTGTGGGGACACTGAACACACATTTCCCCATAGTTGATCACTGGTAGTCCCAGCAAGAAGATATCTGCTTGTTGTCCTTAGTAGTGTTGGGCGCGAATATTCGAATAGCGAATATTAATCGCGAATATCAGCACTTCGAGAATTCGCAAATATTTAGAATATAGTGATATATAGTCGTAATTTGGAATATTCTAGTTTTTATTTTCATCAGTAACCTCTCTTCTTGCTTCTGGGCCAATGAGAAGGCTGCAATGTCTTTGTCTGAGCTTAGCAACATCCCTAACAACCAATAGGAAAGGTGCCGACCCCTTACTATATAAGAACCTCAAATAGGGACGATCAGCACTCGACCTTTTGTGCCCGCACGAGAAAAGAGCGCACTCCAGACCAATAGCAAGGAAATCTCAGCGGACCACGGCTTCTTCTATTCATATGCTTAGTGTTTTATTCCATAAAATACAATTACTGTAAGGATTTATGGAATAAAACACTAAGCATATGAATTGAAGAAGCCGTGGTCCGCTGAGATTTCCTTGCTATATAAGAACCTCCCCAGCAGCCCTCGTATGCAGTATTTTGCAGATCTGAGAGAGAGAGAGCAGTGACATTGATGTGCTCTGTGCTTTCCTGTGTCATTACATTAGATAGTTAGTTAGTTAGCTTATATATATAATACAGATAGTGGGAGATAGTCAGTGTAGGTAATTTTTAGGAACGGTTTTCCTTTAAGATTGAGAAGCAGCAACTTTTTTGGCTCTTGATTGTGCTTTGTCCCTAGATGCAGACTGTACCAAACTGATCTGTCTTACAAGTGCCTTGAGCATACACGGGACGTGGCCATGAATCTAACTCCGTTGACCCAGTCCTGGCTCGCTCACCTGCTCTGTCTTAGGCTGTGCTGACTGTTTCCCTCCGAACACGATTTGCTTGACCCTCCATTTTTCAGTTACACTTTCAATTTGCGGTAAACAAAGCAGATTAATCACCTGAATTCCAGTTGCTTGTACTTGTCATTACGGCTTTAGATGGATGAAGGGCTTGCAAATGTTCCTTTTAAATGGAACCTCTAAGAGAAACCTCTCGGCTGGCGGTGGCCGCAGTCTATTGTTCTGTCCCCTGTGTCTAAGTTATAAGAACGCTGTTAAAATGCCACAGATGGCCTGTCCCTTCCCGATTGTTTAGATGAGGGTTGAAGGCTGCAGTACATTGTGATTCGGATGACCCTGAGGCCATGACACATATTGATGGCTGGATCTGGCAGTGTTATATTGCCGGCCTTTTAGATGGAGCCAAGCGCAGGTTGCTACAAAGCTTTGTGTGCTTATCGCTCTACGGGGGTCGGGGATATTGAGCTTGGCCAATGACGGAAGGTAAAAAAGAACACACAAAGAGCTGAGCTTTTGGCCTTTGTACAATACAGAAATCTGGATGGTGACCCCAAGCGAAAGAGTCTTTGATGAGCTCCGATTTTTGTGAATAGGCTCTTAACAAAGCAAAATAATTAAAGCAATGGAAACATCTCTTCTTCTCTACGTTGGTCAACTACATAAATCCACTGCAGACATCGTGGAGCTCCATGTGAAGAACAGAGATACTAAAATTCCTTAACCCTTAAACAGAATATGTCAGCAGGATCAACCCAATTAAACAAGGCATGCTGCTTGGGTTGACGGTGCCGAGGTAAAAGATTACACAGTTGGCCCTATTGTAGTGAAATTTGCACTTGAAATCATATGCTAATAAGTCTTTTGGAGCAATGAGCGGTGCGCCTAGCCCCTCAGAGCACCACTTCAACATCACCTTCCCTCTTTAGCCACTACCCCCTTTAAAGGTCTGGCCTTCTCACTGTCTTTTTCTGCCTGGCACTTTAACCCATTGCACACTTTGTTGAATATTGAAGCAGCCCTTTGCACAATTTGGATCTTGACATCAGGGAAAGTAAGTTTTCTCCAGTGCTGAGATCCAAACTGCACATCTCAGGATTGGGGAAAATGTACTTTCCTCAATGCAGGCATCCAAACTGCACACGCGCCTGGTAAATGTTGAAGCAGTGTATGTGCCGTTCCAATCCCCGCATTGCAGAATGTATACTTTTCCTGATGATGAGATCCAAACTGCGCATGTGCTGCTTCAATATTCCCTGGCACATGAGCAGTTTGGAACTTAGCAATGGATGTCAAGACTTTCCCCAAGGTGGAGAACCAAACTGTGCATGCGCCAGTGAATGCTGAAGCAGTGCATGTGCCATTCCGATCCCCGCATTGCAGAATGTATATGTTCCCCAATGATGAGATCCGAACTGTGCATGCGTCAGTGAATGTTGAAGCAGTGCGTGCGCTGTTCCAATCTTAGCATTGCAGAATGTATATGTTCCCCAATGATGAGATCCGAACTGTGCATGCGTCAGTGAATGTTGAACCAATCAGGATCTCTGCATTGGAGAAATTATACTTTTTCCTGATGTTAAGTTTCAAACTGTGCATGTGCTGCTTCAATATTCCCTGGCACATGAGCAGTTTGAGACTTAGCATTGGATGTCAGGACTTTCCCCATTACATACAGCGCTATATTAAACATACTGGTTAATATAGCGATACTATTGAATATACATAGATGAACGCTTCCACGATGAAAGCGCTCATTGCCCAAGGCCTTTCCGCTGCCCCCCCCCCCAACTTGTCCCTACTTGGTGCTGCCTGAGGCACCTACCTCACCTGGCCTAATTGGCGGTGCACCCCTGTGTGTACGTTCTGCCGATGCTGAGTTCTAAACTGTGCATGCACCAATTCAGCATTAGCTTGCACACGTGCGGTATTACATCTCCAGCCAGGAAGACAGTGAGGATGCAAGGAGGGGTGGCTGAAGACAAAAGGCGGTGGTGAAACATTGCTCCGAGAAACAAGGCCAACTCATCGGTGCTCCAAACACCTAATTACCATATGAATTAAAGTGCTTATTTCTCTAGCACGGAGCCACTGATTTCAATTCTTAAGGTATTGTTAGCTTAGCAGCATAAACCCTAAGCAGAAGTATGTCTGATTTAAAAGTGTTGACTCTGCACAGAGATGCTCTTTGAAGGGAGTCTGTCAGCAGTTTTGACCATGATGTCATCTCCTTTTTGGTGTTCCAAAAACATGGCCTATCACTTATTTTTGTGGAGCACCAATCAAAGCATTCTACACTGCAGCTCCACAAGTGTGTGCTGTCCTATCTGCATTCCCTGGATTGTTTTGGGGTCCGTGCCCCCTCAGAAAAGGCACCACAATATTCAGCATTTCGGGCTGTTCTGTCTTACATATACAGTAGAAGCAGTGGTTGATCCACTGAAGCCAGCCTCTCTTCATAACTTCGACGGATCCACCGCCAGATATAGGGCTTATTAAGACCGCCATGTAAAACGCAAGTCTTGATAAATGACCCCCAATGTGTGGTACAAAATAAATACCCCACTTTTTTGGTGCAAATGAAGCCAGAATTTTTGCACATTCCCCCCCCCCCCCATTAATTCAGTGGAGATGAAACAGAATTAAATGTAAAAAATAAGTGTCCTTGGTAATGACTGCGTATCTTCCATTACAGAGAATCGTACATCGACGGCTAATAAATAACTGACTGCCATCCATACTCATCCTGCAGGAGATTCTTCACCTCCATGTAAATTGGGAGAAAATTCCAGATTACAAATGGTTTAATAAATTTGGAGCTGAAGAACAATATAATTTTCTGCCTCTCTAATCAATCCTTAATGATGCCCCGCTCGTTTACTTTCTACATCCATAAAACATCTGTGTTCCTCCGACTTTTTTTTTTTAATAGATTCACAAGTTAGCATTTTAGTTTTTAGTTTTTTTGAATTTATGAAGTCATTACATGGGTAGCATGGTTTGTAAAATATCCTGCCAGGGGGCACCATCATCTATTCGATACAAAAAGCTTCTCTTTCTCTCTGGAGAGTCCAATGCATTCATTAATTATTTGGGAAGACCATTGATGCTAGTAGGCAACATGTAATACCTAATTTATCCTGGGGTGGCGCTGCAGGGAACTGAACACTTGCTGCCAGGCCCCCCCGCAGTTTACAGGTCGCTTCCTCTATTGGGATCCCTCAAACTTCTGTTTTTGAGAAAGTAGAATCGGATGTTGGCATGACTGAAATATTCCTCAATGTTTTCTTATAGAACATCTCACATCTTTCTTGTGCCAATTTTTTTTATCAAAATAGACCAAAAAGATATGCCAGGGTCAAATGTGTGTATGACTGTAGGCAAAGAAGCAAATAAGCCCATTAGTACTGAGCGATGTGCCTCCTTTGGAAATTTAGCAATTGGTTCCTTTATTTTTTTGGGGGGTTGGAATTAGGCCACTAAACTATAGGACTCCAGGGACTGGAGATAGAAACAAAACCTTTGTCTACTGAAGCCTGAAACATAATGCTGGATACGTGGCAAAGAAGGTGGTACACTGAAGGTTTTGAAAATGACTTTTTCGTTACCTACCTGAATGTGGGTTGCATTCCATTTGTGTTATGGCAAGGTGTGGAACCAGAAAATTTGGCTTAGGGCTAATCCTAAGGGTGTTATTGTGGTGGTCCTCTGGTCATAACCCTTTAAAACCTGTACAGGGACTTGAACGTCTCTGCAGGGGAACCACCAGGCCACAACCTCCTGCAGTAGTTTCTGTGCAGGGCACCCAGGGGTCAAGCAGAATCACAGCCCAGGACAGGACAAGGTCAGGGCTGGCAAACTACACAAAGTATGGCAGCCGGTCCAAGGTCATGGCAGGCCACATAGGATCAATAGAGGTCAGGCATAGGTCAGGACAGTGGAGGGTCAGAGTACAGTAAACAGATAGAGGTCAGTACACAGGCAGATAATAGGACACAGTACACATAGCAGGAGCTTAGTACGCTAAGTAACCTAATTGCTCAGGCACCCTCTCGCAGAGGAAGGTGTCTGAAGTACCACAGGGTTGCCAGGTATTGCCTGGTATAGGCTGTAGCGCATGACCTATTGGGCAGCAGTGGACAGGCCTGGCAATCAGGATGCATCCTACATAGAGTGCCAGAGCAGACCCGGTGGCCAGACCTACCTGGAAGAAGGTAATGGGAGGCGAGACTTAGCCATCAGGTGAGGTGAGTAGATCAGTGGTGGCTCACAGGTGCATTTAAGGCTAGGTTTACATTTGGGGCACAGGATTTTGGCATTGCTGGATGATACTGGAATTCCTGCTGGCCCATTAACTATAATTGGGTCCGGCGGAGATCCGGCTCCAACGCCGCTAATATGCAGAGAATCGGCCAGACAGAAACCACTGCGTGCAGCAGAATTTGTTCGACTGTTTCCCAACATTCAATGCTGGAACCTCCTGCTGGAAGGCTGTACCATTTATGTGAAACTAGCCTAATACTGACTAGACTGAGGTTCAGAGTCTCAGGAATTCAATTTTTCTTACTTAACCACCAGAAGGAAACGTGGACTTTGCTACAGGAGCAATCCCTGTAATGTTCATGAGTTGATGGTAGCAGCAGCAATGATGGTGCAGTGGCATGGTCTAGAGTGGTGCTAAGAGTTGCCATCAGGAAATTAATCAAAATACAACACGCTAGAAGAAAGCCAAGAGCCGGCCTCATAGTTGGACAACAGACACTAGATGGACAATCCAAAGGACAAAGTTGGAGAGTAGTTAGGAACAAGGCCGTGGTTATAATGAGAATCAGATGTTACATGCAACAGATACAATACAGACACAATATAAATGAACAGGATCCAGGGAAGAATGTACTGTAACCACCAAGCCATGTGCTGTAGCTAAAGTTGACCTTAAATAGGCTGCCAAGATGTTCTCATCATTGGGCATCAGTTGCCTTCGAAACCTGATGCTGTCATGAGGGCAGAGAAGGAGATCCATGGCCCAATCCAGTTCTTTAGAAACCAAACCTGGCTGTCAGTAGGAGCTACAGCTAGTAACAGGAATTGCTGCAAGAATGGGGGGAAGTGACTAAAAGGGAAAACCCTGTATATGTCTCTGTAATAATGAGTTCTCATGCACATGGCAAACTGTGTGCGTAGGCCCTTAGAGTGTCCACTGAAAATCAGTTATATACATCTGAATGGGGTTTGCCAAAAGCTTGTCACCTAACCTACCCAATGGTACAGTTTTTCAGCTGCATAATTTTCTAGAACAAAGTCTACCATGTGTAAAGGGGTCTTACAGAGGTGCTCAGAGTCCCTACGATAGTGTGGGATCTCCATGTACTACCATATTCTAACATTGGTGAGGCATCTCCATAATACATCACCCGTTGCGTCAAACTATGAGCTGTTTTCTCACAGATGCATTTGGAATCTACGAGAATAAACCTCCATGTGACTCCATATTCCATCCAAGGCACAGTATCAGCACACAGCAGACCACGTTACAAGGCTGAGTAGATGAGGCTTGGCCCACCCATTGAAGAAATCCGACTAGCGGGAGGGTAACGTGCACACCGGTGCGGAAGACATGAATACTGTAATTTCTTTCTACAAGGAGCATGAAGCGAGTAATCCAGGAAGCTTTTAGTCAGTGATCTCTACAAGACAAGGATTAGGAAACACAAGTCTTACATATATCACTAATTGCCTTAATGAAAGGTGGCACACCTTCCTGGCAGGAGCCTCTTTTCATCGCCATCAGCGGTTATTAAGGGGGCTGATGCCGAGTGTGTGCATCCAGGCTGAATATAATGCTCAGTGCTCAATAATTAAAAGTCTGCCGCTAATTTGGCTGAGGCTCGACGGTGAGAGCATTGAAACCAGCACAGACTGAGGAAGCGGGAAATCCTCCGAAATATGAACTGAGCAGAATATTGTCGACAGTGGTATACATCAATGAAGTTAAAGCGGGGTGCTTGGGGACCTCCAGGGCAATAGAGTCTTGAAGCCCATTCTACAGAAGATGGAGTGATCCATCAAAAGTTGTGAAACTGAGGTATATGATGCCTATGCACTATGGAGCAACACAATGACCTCCTACTCCTGTGTGAAATTAAAGGGGTTGTCCAAGATCGCCTCGGTTTGGAGTTAGCCACCCTAGCGTGTTTGACCTGATACAACAATTATACTCAGCTGATCCCCACTGCTCCAGTCCTGCACCCTGGCTGAGTTTACCAATCTTCCCATGCTTGCTTACTTCTGGCCAAGCCGTGGATGAGGTCAAGTGCACCACTGCAGTAAAGGACTGGCCTCAGCAGTGATGTGTCACCTCTGCCCGGCCTGCAGGCAAATGTATTATCTGACCAGGTGCTATCCGTGTGTGGATAGAAAATTGACCCATACAGTCGATGTACGTGGTACTGTTCAAACAACTGCTTTTAGGCAAGGACCCAGGGCATGTCCATGTTTCATGGAACATGACCTTGAGACTATTGGAGAAAATAGTATCTGACAGTCCTCTTGATGGAACCTGTGATCAGTGTTCAATTTCTCTACAGCACCCCCACAGGAGACATGAAACTTTACATGGTGTCTATTTAAATCAAAGGGATGCAGGGCAGGAGAAGTCCTCCAGAGATGCTCTTTGTAAGTCCTCTACTCTGGGACAAGAGATGAGAATCCTGAACTCAGAACCTCCTCTATTAGCTTCTAATATAGAATATGAAAATTAAAATGTGTTTTCTAAAATGGACAACCCCTTTAACCACTTGGCGCACACGTAACGCCGACAGGCGTCCGGGCGGCGGCAGTCTCAGTGACGCCTATTGGCGTCATCTCGTGAGACCCGAGATTTCGCGTGAACGCGCGCGCATGCGCTTGCGTTCACAGCGACGCGCAGCTGAGAAGTTAAACTACAGCCTGCCAGCGCTGATCATTCGCTGGCAGGCTGTAGATGCGATTTTTGTTAACAGCGTCTGATATACCTGCTACCTGGTCCTCTGGTGGTCCCTTTTGCTTGGATCGACCACCAGAGGACACAGGCAGCTCAGTAAGTAGCACCAAGCACCACACTACACTAAACCCCCCCCGTCACTTATTAACCCCTGATCACCCCATATAGACTCCCTGATCACCCCCCTGTCATTGATAACCCCCCTGTAAGGCTCCATTCAGACGTCCGTATGTGTTTTGCGGATCCGCAAAACACAGGACACCGGCAATGTGCTTTCCGCATTTTGCGGATCCGTACATTGCCAGAACTATATAGAAAATGCCTTTTCTTGTCCGCAATTGCGGACAAGAATAGGACATGTTCTATATTTTTGCGGAACGGAAGTGCGGACCCGGAAGTGCAGATCCGCAATTCCGGATCCGAGCGGGACAAAGTCTGTCCCCATAGAAATGAATAGGTCCGCAATTCCATTCCGCAAAATGCGGAACAGAATTGCGGACGTGTGAATGGGGCCTAAGGGTCCCTTATCACCGCCAGTTAGTTAGCTACTTGTTAGGTAGTTAGCGCCCAGCCCACCGCACCGCAGTCACTGATTAGTTGCTGATTAGTGTCATCACTGTCGCTAATCAGCACTAGTACTATATAGTATCTGTAAGTGATCAAGACTGATCTCATTCAGATCTATATCAGTACCTTAGGGTCACCTTAGGCTCTACAAAAAACACAGTGTTCGCCCGATCAGACCCGATCTTGTGCGCACACTTGCGTTCAGTCCGCCCTACCGCAGTGACAGTACTTTTTTTCCTGATCACTGCAAAACACCGTAAAATCGCTGCGGCGCTATAAAGATCACTTTTGAGGGGCATGGCGAGTTCATAGAAGATTTTTTTTTTGGCACAAGTTAGCGGAAATTGTTTTTTTATTTTTTTTTTTCTTACAAAGTCTCATATTCCACTAACTTGTGACAAAAAATTAAATCTTACATGAACTCACCATACCCCTCACGGAATCCAAATGCGTAAAAATGCCCTGTGAAATCCTAAAGGTACTCATTGGAATTTGGGCCCCTTTGCGCATATTAGCTGCAAAAAAGTGTCACACATGTGGTATCGCCGTACTCAGGAGAAGCAGGGCAATGTGTTTTGGGGTGTATTTTTACATATACCCATACTTTGTGTGAGAAATATCTCTGTAAATGACAACTTTTTACATTTTTTTATACAAAGTTGTCAATTTACAGAGATATTTCTCTCACCCAGCATGGGTATATGTAAAAAGACACCCCAAAACACATTGCCCAACTTCTCCTGAGTACGGCGATACCACATGTGTGACACTTTTTTGCAGCCTAGGTGCGCAAAGGGGCCCAAATTCCAATGAGTACCTTTTAGGATTTCACAGGGCATTTTTACACGTTTGGATTCCAAACTACTTCTCACTCACGCTTTAGGGCCCCTAAAATGCCAGGGCAGTATAAATAACCCACAAGTGACCCCATTTTGGAAAGAAGACACCTCAAGGTATTCCGTGAGGGGCATGGCGAGTTCATAGAAGATTTTATTTTTTGTCACAAGTTAGTGCAATATGAGACTTTGTAAGAAAAAAAATATCATTTTCCGCTAACTTCTGCCAAAAAAAAAATCTTCTATGAACTCGCCATGCCCCTCACGGAATACCTTGGGGTGTCTTCTTTCCAAAATGGGGTCACTTGTGGGGTATTTATACTGCCCTGGCATTTTAGGGGCCCTAAAGCGTGAGAAGTAGTTTGGAATCCAAATGCGTAAAAATGCCCTGTGAAATCCTAAAAGATACTCATTGGAATTTGGGCCCCTTTACGCACCTAGGCTGCAAAAAAGTGTCACACATGTGGTATCGCCGTATTCAGGAGAAGTAGGGCAATGTGTTTTGGTGTGTATTTTTACATATACCCATGCTGGGTGAGAGAAAGATCTCTGTAAATTGACAACTTTGTATAAAAACATTTAAAAAGTTGTCATTTACAGAGATATATCTCACACAAAGTATGGGTATATGTAAAAATACACCAGAAAACACATTGCCCTACTTCTCCTGAGTACGGCAATACCACATGTGTGACACTTTTTTGCACCCTAGGTGCGTAAAGGGGCCGAAAGTCCAACGAGTACCTTTAGGCTTTACAGGGTTGCTCACAATTTAGCCCTGCCCAAATTGCCAGAACAGTAAACACACCCCACAAATGACCCCATTTCGGAAAGTAGACACCCCAAGGTATTCACTGAGGGGCATAGTGAGTCCGTGGGAGATTTTTATTTTTTTTGCCAGAAGTTAGCAGAAATGGAAACTTTATTATTTATTTATTTTCCTCAGAATGTGTCATTTTCCGCTAACTTGTGAAAAAAATTAAAATCATACATGAACTCACCATGCCCCTCCGCGAATACTTTGGGGTATTCTTTTTTCTAAAATGGCGTCATTTGGGGGGTATTTATACTATCCTGGCATTCTAGCACCTCAGGAAACATGACAGGTGCTCAGAAAGTCAGAGCTGCTTCAAAATGCGGAAATTCACATTTTTGTACCATAGATTGTAAACGCTATAACTTTTGCGCAAACCAATAAATATACACTTATTGGATTTTTTTATCAAAGACATGTAGAACAATAAATTCTGACACAAACTTGTATAGAAAATGTAATTATATTTGAACAATTTTACAAGAAAAAGTTAAAAATACACTTTTTTTGAGAAAATTGCGGTCTATTTTGATTAATATCAGAAAAACTAAATTTCTCAGCAGCAATCAAATACCACCAAAAGAAAGCTGTATTTGTGAGAAGAAAAGGAGGTAAAATTAATTTGGGTGCCAAGTTGAATGACCGAGCAATAAACCGTTAAAGTTGTGAAGAGCCGATTTGTAAAAAAGGACCTGGTCACTACGGGGGTATAAACCTGTGGTCCTTAAGTGGTTATTCAAATATTTCATATTAAGGGGCACCTCACATACAGCTATAAGCCCCATGCAAAGGTGGTTGTGTAGGGTAGGCTCACTTACCTGTGCTCGGACCCTTGTTCTGATCCCGGTCTATGGTAGTTTATGTAAACAGGTGCAGCTAGACACCCCCGTGACAATATCAATACAAATTCAAGCCCCGTTGACCCTTTTAGTATTTTTTATTCCTAATGTCGTGTCCATTGCGCCTCAGCTGCTTCACCGGAGATGGGATTCCCGGGTATGTCACTCCAGAGTTTTGGTCAAGTACTGCCTGGCGTGTCATTTTGTAAAGATTTTTTTCCTAATTTTCAACCATTCGTCATTTCTCCTTGCAATAATCGTTCATCCTGTTGGTACAATTAGTCTCAGGGTCAGGATGGAGCAGGAGGTTTATCTCAAGGGGCTAAGAAGTCACTTAAACTCAGCTCTTCTGCACCTGCACCTTTTTTACCCCTTTTTTTTGGCCCCCCAGTGTGATGCGGATCACGTGACCACAGCAGCCAATGACTGGCCACAGTAGTGATGTGTCATCCGTGTGCCAAGTGATAACTCGCTTGTGCATACACCATGTGCTCTCCATTACCAGCACGTCCCAGTTCTCGAGATAGGAGTGGGTCTCAGAGGTTGGATCCCAGTAATATGCCATGAATGTCCAGATGGGAATACCCTTATAATGGTGGACGTTGGAAAGGTGATCCATAATTCCACTTTCCACAAAGCAGCAGTGGACAGCATAAGCACAAAGGCACATTGATGTGCCATGTGTCACCTCTGTCAGTGGCATGCTCACCTTGTAGATTTGGCCTTGGACCCCTTCTACTTCCTAACATAAGCACAAACCATTTTCCTGCGGCCACCACTAGAGGGAGCTCAGTGCATAAAGATTTTACAGCTGCCATTCAGTTGTTCAATGGAAACTATACATTTCTATGCACTAAGCTCCCCCTAGTGGAGGCTGTAGACAGATAGTTTTAGAATTTGTAAGGAGAGGCAGGAGATTTAGAACCACATGGGGAAGATTAGCCAATGTATTTATGCAAGGTGAGAAACAAGATGGGCAGAATGAGCACCTTCTATATGGAGCACCTGTTCCATTTTTACCACCGAGAAGTGGTGAAAAGTCAGTGAGGTGATGAATGCTGGTCTAGGGGTTAATGTAAGGGGCCTGTGGTCAAGAGCAATTAAAGGGTTAATGCTAATTTCTCTGATTGAGGGCAACAAAAGGTTTAATATAAGCATCCTAGGTGGTCTAGGACAGTGAGGGGGTTTATTTTTAGATCTCCGGTGAGACGCAGTGGAGGAGTCAATGCTTGGTTCCTCACTTCTCTAAGGTTGTAAAGTCCTGTTTCCTCTGTTTATAGAGAGGACTGTGCAGCTGTAACTGTGCCACCTCCCAGTTCTCTCTATGGTCAGGCAGAACAACCCAGGAATGCACTTCTCAGTGGATGGGAGTGTGGTGAAGAGGGTCTGTCCAACTTCCTAGCTCCATCATTGGCCCCTGGATGTCGTTTTTTATATAGGTAGTGTATACTCTAATGCTTTTTGGATCTCCATCTCTTAGGAAAATAGGGTCTTCTGGTGGCCATTCAACAATCCTATTCAGCCAGAAATGCAGGTGTGCAGCTCTCTCTGGTAAAGTCTTTTTGAAGGAGTCACTCCCATAGCCTTCAGTTCAGAGGGCCACACAACAGACTCTCCTATATGTGTTATAGTGAGCTCCACCAACCTTCATTTTTGCCCTGAATTGGTGCCAGCCGTTCAGATATTTTTGGTATATTCAGTCATTTTGTTCCTGCACTTTTTGAACTTTTTGAATTTCTTTTCTGATCATTTTTTGGGTTAATATTGCTCCTGCTCATTAGCTCAGGATATACATTGTACATAGCGGGATTACACCATCGATTTGCAGACTCTTTTGGATGCATTCCACTTTTTTAAATCCGATTTTCCGGGATGACATCGTTGCTGCACATACATTAAGGTTCCGTCGGATTCTTTGTCACACTCCTCCTGTCAACTAATATGCTCACAGTCCCCGTAATCTTACTCGCAGACTTGTCAGTGAAATTGAAGTGGAAATCTAATGATTTTTAAGCTCATCTTCGGCACATTACTGTACCACCGGCTCGGCTGGCGGCAGGAATTGATTTATGTTAAGCGCTCATTTGCATATGTTCATGACTGTAATAGATTGGATGACAACAAATGCAGAAGAAACAAAGACGAAGGAAGAAAAGTCACAAAATAGTTCTGGTCTGAAAAATTCTCATCCAGTATTTCAGTGGGCAACAAAACTGTTTTCCTAGCTTTCATGCAGGATAATAGAAATACATATACATGAGCCAGGAACAGGCTGGGAGTTGTCTGGGCCCCTTACCACTCATGGGATATGGGCCCCTTACCGCTCATAATGTAGGTGTTAGACATCCCCTACAAAGGCTTGGGTGCAATATTTAGCTAGGCCCCAAACTGGCATTATGACTGCTGAGGAGGGTGGGTGTTGAGTTGACTATTTATCATGGCATTTGCAAGGTTAAATGGCTGAGTTGAATTCTATCTTGGCCATTAGAGTCGGGTGTCACTGTGCTATGGCCGTGGACCCTTGCAAATGGCTTTTCGGTGCAATTTGTAATGCAGAAAGATTAAAAATGTGATTTATGTAATTATGAATGTTCCTGCGAAAAAAGAGGATAGCAGTTAAAGGGAGTCTGTCACCAGCATTTCACTTTTTTAACCCTTCCCACAGCTCCCTAGCATGCTTACAGTTAATATAAATGTTACCTCTGGCATCGATCCTGGACTTATAGAACCATCAAAAACGATCTTTATAAGATATGCAAATGAGGGCTCGCAAGTGCCCGGGGCGGCGTTACTCTCTTAGGTGCCCTGCTTGCTCAGCCTTGTCATTGCGTCCCCCCGCCCCTTCCTACCCTCCGCCCGCCTATCCTTTCCCTCTGACCGCCTTTCTACTAACTTGTTATTCTGCCGATATCCCGCACCTGCGCACTCATTCCTTAGGCCGGCGCATGCGCACTGCGATGCCCATTCCTTGTACGGCATCACAGTCGGCTAACGACACGAAAAAGGAGGCAGTCCATCGGCCCATGCGCATTAATTACTGTGATGCCGTACAAGGAATGAGCATCGCAGTGCGCATGCGCCGGCCAAAGGAATAAGTGCGCAGGCGCGGGATATCGGCAGAATAACAAGTTAGTAGAAAGGCGGTCAGAGGGAAAGGATTCTATCTTGGCCAGCCACTAGGTGGAGCTGTGTACCTCCCCCCACAGGGAGACTCGTTTGTAGACACAATGAATGCCTAGACATTGAGGAGTATAGATGCAGAGAACCAGCTCTAAAGAAGAGACAAACAGCCAGAAAAACTAAAGTGGATAAAAGAAGATCCTAAAAGCATGCCAGTATTGAGAGGAGGTGCAAGAAGAAGCCCTGTGGAGATAGACTGCTTCAAGCCCTAGACAAACTTAAAAGGTAGAAGACAGCTATGCCCACTATACCATGTCCTGCAGAGGACACTTGTGGTAACAAGTATTGTGAATATGGAAACTTGTAAAGAATCTGCAGAGCTTAGTCTGATGTTGAGGTCTGACCCACGGTTGCATAGTGAGAAGTTTTGCACCCCTATTTATGAGTGCTTATGCAGTGTGAGCAGAATTTAAAGAGACACTATAATGACCTAGGGCCAGATTTATCACGACTCTGACAGCTCACTCCACTATCACAAAAAGTCGCACGTTTTTATGAAAAAGTCGCATGTTCTATTAAAAAGTCTCATAAGATAAGCATGGTCCTCACTGGAGTGAAACTGCGACTTTTTTGCGACTTTTTAACCACTTCAGCCCCGCTAGCTGAAACCCCCTTCATGACCAGAGCACTTTTTACACTTCGGCACTACACTACTTTCACCGTTTATCGCTCGGTCATGCAACTTACCACCCAAATGAATTTTACCTCCTTTTCTTCTCACTAATAGAGCTTTCATTTGGTGGTATTTCATTGCTGCTGACATTTTTACTTTTTTTGTTATTAATCGAAATGTAATGATTTTTTTGCAAAAAAATGAAATTTTTCACTTTCAGCTGTGAAATTTTGCAAAAAAAACGACATCCATATATAAATTTTTCGCGAAATTTATAGTTCTACATGTCTTTGATAAAAAAAAAATGTTTGGGCAAAAAAAAAAATGGTTTGGGTAAAAGTTATAGCGTTTACAAACTATGGTACAAAAATGTGAATTTCCGCTTTTTGAAGCAGCTCTGACTTTCTGAGCACCTGTCATGTTTCCTGAGGTTCTACAATGCCCAAACAGTAGAAAACCCCCACAAATTACCCCATTTCGGAAAGTAGACACCCTAAGGTATTCGCTGATGGGCATAGTGAGTTCATAGAACTTTTTATTTTTTGTCACAAGTTAGCGGAAAATGATGATGATTTTTTATTTTTATTTTTTTCTTACAAAGTCTCATATTCCACTAACTTGCGACAAAAAATAAAAAATTCTAGGAACTCGCCATGCCCCTCACGGAATACCTTGGGGTGTCTTCTTTCCAAAATGGGGTCACTTGTGGCGTAGTTATACTGCCCTGGCAATTTAGGGGCCCAAATGTGTGAGAAGTACTTTGCAATCAAAATGTGTAAAAAATGACCGGTGAAATCCGAAAGGTGCACTTTGGAATATGTGCCGCTTTGCCCACCTAGGCTGCAAAAAAGTGTGACACATCTGGTATCGCCGTACTCAGGAGAAGCTGGGGAATGTGTTTTGGGGTGTCATTTTACATATACCCATGCTGGGTGAGGGAAATATCTTGGCAAAAGACAACTTTTCCAATTTTTTTATACAAAGTTGGCATTTGACCAAGATATTTTTCTCACCCAGCATGGGTATATGTAAAATGACACCCCAAAACACATTCCCCAACTTCTCCTGAGTACGGCGATACCAGATGTGTGACACTTTTTTGCAGCCAAGGTGGGCAAAGGGGCACATATTCCAAAGTGCACCTTTCGGATTTCGCAGGCCATTTTTTACACATTTTGATTGCAAAGTTCTTCTCACACATTTGGGCCCCTAAATTGCCAGGGCAGTATAACTACGCCACAAGTGACCCCATTTTGGAAAGAAGACACCCCAAGGTATTCCGTGAGGGGCATGGCGAGTTCCTAGAATTTTTTTTTTTTTTGTCGCAAGTTAGTGGAATATGAGACTTTGTAAGGAAAAAAGAAAAAAAAAGAAAAATCATCATTTTCCGCTAACTTGTGACAAAAAATAAAAAATTCTAGGAACTCGCCGTGCCCCTCACGGAATACCTTGGGGTGTCTTCTTTCCAAAATGGGGTCACTTGTGGCGTAGTTATACTGCCCTGGCAATTTAGGGGCCCAAATGTGTAAGAAGTACCTTGCAATCAAAATCTGTAAAAAATGGCCTGCGAAATCCGAAAGGTGATCTTTGGAATATGTGCCCCTTTGCCCACCTTGGCTGCAAAAAAGTGTCACACATCTGGTATCGCCGTACTCAGGAGAAGTTGGGGAATGTGTTTTGGGGTGTCATTTTACATATACCCATGCTGGGTGAGAAAAATATCTTGGCAAAAGACAACTTTTCCAATTTTTTTATACAAAGTTGGCATTTGACCAAGATATTTTTCTCACCCAGCATGGGTATATGTAAAATGACACCCCAAAACACATTCCCCAACTTCTCCTGAGTACGGCGATACCAGATGTGTCACACTTTTTTGCAGCCTAGATGCGCAAAGGTGCCCAAATTCCTTTTAGGAGGGCATTTTTAGACATTTGGATCCCAGACTTCTTCTCACACTTTCGGGCCCCTAAAAAGCCAGGGCAGTATAAATACCCCACATGTGACCCCACTTTGGAAAGAAGACACCCCAAGGTATTCAATGAGGGGCCTGGCGAGTTCATAGAAATAATTTTTTTTTTGCATAAGTTAGCGGAAATTGATTTTTTTTGCTTTTTTCTCACAAAGTCTCACTTTCCGCTAACTTAGGACAAAAATTTCAATCTTTCATGGACTCAATATGCCCCTCAGCGAATACCTTGGGGTGTCTTCTTTCCGAAATGGTGTCATTTGTGGGGTGTTTGTACTGCCCTGGCATTTGAGGGTCTCCGCAATCATTACATGTATGGCCAGCATTTGGAGTTTCTGCTATTCTCCTTATATTGAGCATACAGGTAATGAGATTTTATTTTCCGTTCAGCCTCTGGGCTGAAAGAAAAAAATGAACGGCACAGATTCCTTCATTCGCATCGATCAATGTGAATGAAAAAATCTCTGCCAAAAAAAAAAAAAAGGAGGGGAAAGGCGTCTGCCAGGACATAGGAGCTCCGCCCAACATCCATACCCACTTAGCTCGTATGCCCTGGCAAACCAGATTTCTCCATTCACATCAATCGATGTGGATGAATAAATCATTGCCGGGATTTTTTTTTTTTACATACAAAGTGTTTGCCACAGCATAGGAACGCCGCCTCCTCCTCAGCTCGTATGCTTCGGCAAACGTATCTTTTACTGCACCGACTTACGTGTAATCTGACAGCAGCGCAATGCTTCTGTCAGAATGCACATCAGTGCTGCAGCTAGTCGATCGGTTGGTCCACCTGGAAGGTAAAAAAAGAAAAAACCAGGCCGCAACGCAACAATTTTATTAACTTTGGAACAGAACATATAAACTTTAACTTTTTGAACTAAACATTAACCTCTTTGCTTACTGGTGTTTTTTTTTTACCTTTATAGAACAAACCTCTCCTTCCCCATGGGTCAATGTGCAAAGCGCAATTCGCCCAAAGATGTGGCGAAGTGCGTTATGCACTTTGTCCCAGGTGAAAGGAGAGGTTTGCAGCAGCTGTATGTGAATGGGCCCTAATAGCCCTGTGTGCCTGTCCTGGTGAGATGATCCCTATGCTAATAGTGTACCTGTGTGTGGTACTTCCGGAAACACTCTCCAAAGCATAGGGCAGGGTGGTCAGGACAGTCAGGACAGAAATAGCGGGTGTCACGCCTTATTTCACTCCTGCTACAGACACGACATCTTTTTCGGGGTGGCGGTCGGTTTGAGGTACCAGGAACGACACTGGGGAAATGTCGCTCGTGTAGACGGCTAACTACACTGGTGGATGGGGCCACGGAACCTCCTGGGTACAGGAGGTTCGCGATGATCTCTTACTGAAATTTGAGGAAGGATCCAGTTCTCCCAGCCTTACTGTAGAGAACAAAACTATTGTACAGAGCCAATTGAATTAAATATACAGACACCTTCTTATACCAGCGTCTGGTTCTGCGGGACACTAAATACGGAGCCAACATCTGGTCATTGAAGTCCACCCCTCCCATGTGAAGGTTATAGTCGTGGACTGAGAGGGGCTTTTCAATAACACGGGTTGCTCGCTCAATTTGGATTGTCGTGTCTGCGTGAATGGAGGAGAGCATGTAAACGTCACGCTTGTCTCTCCATTTCACCGCGAGCAGTTCTTCGTTACACAGTGCGGCCCTCTGCCCCCTTGCAAGACGGGTGGTAACGAGCCGTTGGGGGAAGCCCGCGCGACTAGTTCGCGTGGTGCCACAGGCGCCAATCCGTTCTAGAAACAAATGCCTAAAGAGGGCCACACCTGTGTAAAAATTGTCCACATAAAGATGGTACCCCTTGCCGAATAAGGGTGACACCAAGTCCCAGACTGTCTTCCCACTGCTCCCCAGGTAGTCAGGGCAACCGACCGGCTCCAGGGTCTGATCTTTTCCCTCATAGATTCGAAATTTGTGGGTATAGCCTGTGGCCCTTTCACAGAGCTTATACAATTTGACCCCATACCGAGCGCGCTTGCTTGGGATGTATTGTTTGAAGCCAAGGCGCCCGGTAAAATGTATCAGGGACTCGTCTACGCAGATGTTTTGCTCAGGGGTATACATATCTGCAAATTTCAGGTTGAAATGGTCTATGAGGGGCCGAATTTTGTGGAGCCGGTCAAAAGCTGGGTGGCCTCTGGGACGGGAGGTGCTGTTATCACTAAAGTGCAGGAAACGCAGGATGGTCTCAAATCGTGTCCTGGACATAGCAGCAGAGAACATGGGCATGTGATGAATCGGGTTCGTGGACCAATGTGACCGCAATTCATGCTTTTTAGTTAGACCCATGTTGAGGAGAAGGCCCAGAAAAGTTTTAATTTCGGAAACTTGGACTGGTTTCCACTGGAAAGGCTGGGCATAAGAGCTTCCCGGGTTGGCGGATATAAATTGTGTGGCATACCGGTTTGTTTCGGCCACGACTATGTCCAAGAGCTCCGCAGTCAAGAACAGCTCAAAAAATCCCAGGGCCGAATCGATCTGAGCTGTCTCAACCCGAACTCCAGACTGGGCGGTGAAAGGGAAAACTACAGGTGCGGCTGAAGTTGGGGACTGGCAATCAGGGTTTGCCAGCACCTCAGGGATTCTAGGGGCTCTACGGGCACGTCTTTGCGGTGACTGCGACGGGGTCACTACTGCTCGTGCCACTGTACCAGCTTCAACTGCCCTTCTGGTGCTCGCCACTTCACCAGGTTGTACGGCAGTGCTGGTACTAGGTCCAGGGAGGGCTGCGCTGCTGGTGTATGCCTCACCACGTAATCCGACAGCACCAGCCCCACTCTGCTGCTCTTGAAGCGGATCCTGCGCAACCTGCGGTCTAGCGACACGGGGCCGGGTACGCCTGGTGGTATCAGGGACCTCAGCCTCCTCGTCCGAACTTTGGGTCAGAGAGCCACTGCTTTCTACAGGTTCGTATTCTGACCCGCTAGATTCATCAGATGAGGGTTCCCATTCCTTATCCGACTGGGTCAGAAGCCTGTAGGCCTCCTCAGAAGAATACCCCCCTGTTTGACATTTGGGCAACTAAATTTAGGGGTATTCCCTGAGACTACCCAAGAAAAAAAAGCAATCCTGTCTTACAAAGGGGAGGCTAGCAAAGTACCGGAGGCCGCTGAAGTTGATAAAAAATATCAAAACTGATTTTTTTTATCGCCGCAGTGCGTGTAAAGTGAATGTGCAGTGATCAAAAAAAAATATTTTTTTTGTCATTGCGGTGGGGCGGGCGTGGGCGAACGCACGTGTGGGCAACCGATCAGGCCTGATCGGGCAAACACTGCGTTTTGGGTGGAGGGAGAACTAAAGTGACACTAGTACTATTATAGATCTGACTGTGATCAGTTTTGATCACTTCCAGATACTATAAAAGTACAAATGCTGATTAGCGATACGCTAATCAGCGAATAAGGGACTGCGGTGCGGTGGGCTGGGCGCTAACCGATCGCTAAACTACCTAACCAGGGGGCCTAAACTATACCTAAAACCTAACGGTCAATACCAGTGAAAAAAAAAAAAGTGACAGTTTGCACTGATCACTTTTTTCCTTTTCACTAGTGATTGACAGGGGCAAGAAGGGGTGATCAAAGGGTTAATTGGGGTGCTGGGAGGTGATCTGGGGGCTAAGTGTGGTGTTGGTGGGTACTCACAGTGATGTGTGCTCCTCTGCTGGAACCAACCGACCAAAAGAAGGAGCAGAGGAGCAGGCAGCCATATAACAGATCATATTTACTAATATGATGGGTTATCTGGCTGCTGATTAGTTTTTTTGAAAATCAGCAACCTGCCAGCCACGATCATTGGCTGGCAGGTTGATGACGAAATTGTCTTGTGAATTTTGCCGGCCCGCGATGCGCATGCGCGGGCCGGCTTTCCCTGAAATCTCGCGTCTCGCGAGATGACGCACCGGCGCGTCCACCCAGAAGAACAGGACCGCAAAGATGCAATCCTGCGTATGGCGGTCCTGAGCAGGTTAAACATACTGTATATTAACGCTGTCAAACGTGCATTTACCCATAGCTATGTACTGTATGTCAGTGTCACTCAGACATGATTTATTATTGGGAGGAGGGAAAAAGCAAACATAATAAATAATAATAATGAACATAAAGAGATAACAAGTTTTTCAAAAAATTCAGATCCCTAGGAGAGTAAAGGGTGTTATATGGCAATCATCTGGGCAATTGGAGCCAGTTTGGTTTGGCCCAAATCCATTAGGGTCCAAACCAAATTTTGGAAAAGTTTGGTTATGCTGAACCAATCTGAATCTCGACAGGTTTGCTCATCCTTATCTTAAACCTGTGATCTCCAAACTGTGGCTCTCCAGCTTTTGTGAAAACTACAACTCCCATCTTGCCCTGATAGCCACAAGCTGCCAGGGCATGATGGAAGTTGTAGTTTTGCAACAACTGGAGAGCCAGAGGTTGGACAACACTGCCTTTAACCAATGATATTGTATGAATTAAATATTTAATTTTCATTAGTTAAGATCCTAAGAAAGGGGCAGAGTCAGGCTCTGGTCACATTTTTGTTTTTGGCTCCTATTGGAAGCATTTGACAGCAGTGCAGGTATACAATAACAGTGACCTCCCGCCAATGCCTCAACTCCATGGAAACGATTGCTCTAATGCCTCTGCCCTGTGCCAGTCACTGAACTTATGCCTCTGCCCTGTTCCAGTTATTGCACTGATGGTCCCGCCCTGTGCCAGTCACTACACAAATGCATCCACCTTGTTCCAGTCACTGCACCTCTGCTCTTGCCCTGTGCCAGTCACTGCACCTCTGCCCTTGCCCTGTGCCAGTCACTGCACCTCTGCCCTTGCCCTGTGCCAGTCACTGCACCTCTGCCCTTGCCCTGTGCCAGTCACTGCACCTCTGCCCTTGCCCTGTGCCAGTCACTGCACCTCTGCCCTTGCTCTGTGTCAGTCACTGCACCTCTGCCCTTGCCCTGTGCCAGTCACTGCACCTCTGCCCTTGCCCTGTGCCAATCAATGCACCTCTGCCCTTGCCCTGTGCCAGTCACTGCACCTCTGCCCTTGCCCTGTGCCAGTCACTGTACCTCTGCCCTTGCCCTTTGCCAGTCATTGCATCTCTGCCCTTGCTCTGTGCCAGTCACTGCACCTCTGCCCTTGCACTGTGCCAGTCACTGCACCTCTGCCCTTGCCCTGTGCCAGTCACTGCACCTCTGCCCTTGCACTGTGCCAGTCACTGCACCTCTGCCATTGCTCTGTGCCAGTCACTGGACCTCTGCCCTTGCACTGTGCCAGTCACTGCACCTCTGCCCTTGCACTGTGCCAGTCACTGCACCTCTGCCCTTGCACTGTGCCAGTCACTGCACCTCTGCCCTTGCACTGTGCCAGTCACTGCACCTCTGCCCTTGCCCTGTGTCAGTAACTGCACTGGTTGCCTATTCACTACAGAATACAACTCATATTTCTCACTCTCACCCCGTGCTGTACTTTCCCATTTCTCCACTATCATCTGTATCTCTCACCCTTCAGGTAGGTTCACAAAGAGTCTTTGGAGGAGGTTCTGAGGCAGATTTTTCTGCAGGTTTTTCAACCAAAGCAAGAAGTGGATCCAACTGGAAGGAGAAATAGACGTTTTTCCTTTATATTTCTGATTCCTTTCAAATCTACTTCTGGATTTCACTTAAAAACCTGCAGCAAAATCTGCCTTAATATCTCCTCCAAAAAACTCTCTGTGAACATAACATTTCTGTATTCTATATTCAACCAGTGATTTACAACTAACTCCTCCATAATCCCCTCAAGAACCTCTCCCATCTCATAGACTTCTCTTGAGCTGCACCAGTTCTCTAGAATCTATTATCCCCAACAATAAGATTCATTTCCAATAGCAGGTTTCAAGCATACCCTAAAAACACATCTTTTAGGCAGACTCGTCCCCTTACCTAATCGAACTTCTTTCTGTTTTTAATTCCGCTATTGAGATCCGTCATAGCCAAAGAAAACGCTTCAGTTTTGTCCCCATTCATTGTCAATGGGGACAAAACTGAATGGAACGAAACGGAATGCACCAAAATGCACTCCGTTCCGTGTGATTGCGTCCCCCATCGCAGAGAGAATAACGATGCAAGCAGCGGTTTTCTATCCGCGATGTGGTGCGGAGCAAGACGGATCCATCCTGACACACAATGTAACAGAAAGACAAAAAACAAAAAAACTGTTACAAAATGTAATGAAACAGGAAACTTTGTCAAACTTTGTTCTCTTCTTGTCCCGAGGCCAACCCTATTTATGGTGCAAACCTTACATACCGTCAGAATAATCATCCCTCCCACCACATAAATACTCGTAATTGCTTAACGATTGGAAAGTCTCATTTGAAATGAGCAAATATAACTGATAGGTATGCCATCTCTTTTTTTTTCCCAGTCTACACTTGCGGAAATGTCTATTGTGATTTTGTTTTCAAAGGTTTAT